>NC_051162.1:60029926-60368074 GCF_013339745.2 Dermacentor silvarum
GGCTGCTTGAAATTTCCCATTGGGGGCGCTGTCAGGCGGCGCAGAAGCGCCTTCTGGTGCTCTTTCTTGTCTATACCGCTGCGTCAAATTTTGCATTAGGTAGCTAGTATCGTAATCGTCAGTGATATTTCTTCCTTTTTCGCCGATTGAAACAGAAATCACAGCTTCAAATTTTTGACGTTCGCGATAAGTGTATCGTCGGCAAAGAGGCCAGGTGTCGAGTTAGCATCCTTTCAGACAGTGTTTGCTACGTTTCTTTTTTTTCCATTTTACGCCTGAGTGTACCTCTGAAGGTCAGAAACAACTACGAGAAATGAATAAATAAACTTTTTGCGTAAGCAGGACTGTGCGAGAAGATGACGGGACAAGGCGCTACGCCCAACTGACTTCTTTATACCCGCTCATTAAGAAGCCGGACATGAGTAGTATGCGCAGAAAAGCCATCGTGACATCAGAAAATCAGGAAAGCGATGTCAGATAAAACTATTCTAGAAAACAACATTCAGTGTTGTACACTTGGCCACAGAACCAACACGACGCATTCCGATCGAAGCGATCTTTTCTTCTGTAGCCCTGTCTGCGCTTTAAAATTTACTAGGGCGCCACTGCTGCCACCCGGTCGATGGAGTGATGAAGGGGGGTAAAACGTTATTTTGACCAGGTCTTTTAGTGGTTTGGGCCCGAAAGCGCTACGTTCACCCAGATAGACGCTTCATCATTATTTGACTTGGATTCGCATGTTAAAGCTAACTTTTAAATAGGTGGCGCTACATTGATGAACGCGACAAGAGCTCTGAGTGAAGTTTGAGAAGTTATGTGATCTCGTTAAATGGGGGGGGGTGAGAGCCTGTGGTGAAGTGGTCGAGTGTAGCCGTAGTCGTTCTGCCTGTCTAGTGTTTAGCGGACTTCGCCTGTGCGCGTGACTGCTCGCGTTGCCCAGTAGCTTTGTGGAAGGTGATGCATTTCGTTTGGATGTCGTCGCCGCTTATGACAGTGTCTTATAGGTGGTCGCGCTGCCATTAGAAGCGCGTACGAGCACGAGAAACTTCAGCGGTTTTTGTGTAAGCAACGTGGATATCTCGAAATGTTAGCTAGAGAATCAACTATCATCAAATCAAGTTTGGCTGTGCGAACTTATGCTCGTGCGAGCAGCAAAATGACAAAGATCCGTTACATAATGTGGGTTTCACAAAGTCAGCTTTGCCGCAATACAGACATGTTGTGTCGTGAAGCATACGAAATGTGTTGCGGTGAAGTATACCAAAAGTGGACAGCTACTGTGGCGATTTAGCGCCTTGTTTTGGGGCTATGGCCGTGCGCTGTTAGAAGGCGCCAACAGAGAGGAATCACGGTCGAAGAGCATGGCAGGAGCCTTGCCGATGCAGCACTTGAAAAAAGAAAAGAAAATGAATTGGAGTGGGTGATGCCAAAAAGAAAGCCTTGACTTGTGTATGACCAAAGCAGTTGCAAGCATATTCAAGCATGTTCCAAGCTCCTGTCTTATTTATGACTGCGTAAAGTAAATGCATATATTGTGCACCAACCTTAGCACCATTTCTCATGTACTTTAATGATGTAGACTTAATAACACGTTATGCATCATTATGATAGACGAAGATCATCATACACAAAGAGTAGAGTCTTAACATATCCAGAGCATGCACAGGAGTGAGGGTATCAACCGTCTATCTCTTTAAATCAGGTTGAATGTGCATACTTGAGTAATATGCAACACATCCATGGGTGTCGGGTTTCGTTTATGACTAAATTCACGCCCCCCCCCCCCCCCTTTAGGTTTTGGTGTGTGTTGCTGTGTATGAATATAATTGCTTCCAGTGTGGATTTCTAGTCGCTAATAAATTTAGGGAGGACAGCGTTCACTTTTGTGCATTACTTTCTTGATCAGAAAGAGAGTGCGCGTGCTTCAAAGGATGTTGCATTTTGTTGAAGCAACAAAATAGCATAAGCATATAGACTGCATGCTGGAGGTATTCTTTGTAACACGGATATTATCATGCTGATAAACTGTGCACAATAATTGGGATTCTTGTCACCACGGAAGCTTGCCAGGTGCATACCACGGGACAGACACCATAGATCTTAGCCAACCATCCCGAATTGTGGTCTTGGCCTCCTACCACTGAGCAGAAGTGAAGAGGCAAAACATGCAATATTTATCCGATTAAATGTAGTGCCAATGCCTCCTATTTATTTAGGAGGCGTTGGTAGTGCATGTTGCACAAAATTAAGAGTTCCGTGTCAGGTGCCATTGCTCACACAGATACCTATCTTTGAGCCTCATAAACTTGCGCAAAATTGCCGCGCGACTGGCCGCTCGAGGCACTTTTGAGTGTATTCGCGGGCTTCTTTCAGGCTCGGAAAAACACTTATGTAACACGTATTGAGCAACAGAAAGCGGTATCGGGAGTTTGTCATGTATCTCATTGACACTTATCTCATTGTAATATTTGAGAAGTTTGACTAATTAAGTGTGATTATGTAATTATGCGGAATACAATAAGTCATCCGAGCATCTCCAAGCGTCGAGCTACGTGGAATCTGCATATTTTCTAAATCTTGGTTCATGATAGTTGGGACACCCTGAGTATACCGTGTTCAGACCTGCGACGACTGAACAGTGGATGTCCTAAAATCATATCTTGCGCTAAGTTTTTCAATGCTCTTTTACTGGTTATTGAACAGCTTGGCCAACGTTTGCTGGGACATCTTATATATACGTCAATGAAAAAAAAAGATTAAAAGACATATGGTCTGATGACCTCCGTTGTTCGGTTGTCAGACGTCTGAACACCGTATTTATTATCTCTGTATCTTGCACAACTTGGCTAACGCAAGCTGGGACACACGTACGGTACCTGTGCCCCACGACATTGCGAAAAATACTTTTAATGAACGCTTCCTGGTCTAGGAACATCTGAGAAAGAGCGTCGCCAGAGGCGACAAAGTGCAGCCGACTCCTCCTGGCATATATATATGCGAACGCTCTCCCGACCACGGCCTCCAAGGTCGGGCTGCGTGCAGAGACCCTGCCGGGAACCGCGGCCCGCGATCATTGCCGCAAACAGGCGTCCCTGCAGGCTGCCATGCTGTCGAAGCGGTTGGCGCCCACGAGGCACCGGTGGGTAAGCAGCGCGTTCAGCGAGGCCCTGACGCAAAGGCCGCGGCCGCTGGGTAGGATTCGCGCGAAATACGGGAACCGCAGCTGGTCCTCCTCGCACGTGGTCGACGCCGGAGCGCGGCACTGCGGGTCGCGGCGACCTCCGCGCCGGCCCTCGCACTGGTCGCGGCACTCCCTGAGCGAGGCGTGCAACTTGCCGGTCCCGTTGACTGGACACTCGCCCTGCGGGAAGTCCCACTCGACGCAGCGGTGCCCGTCGAAGTACCACCAGGTTTCCGTCACGTCCTGCCTGAACACGCAAAAAAAAAAAAAAAAATCACCGATGATTACGATACTCCCTAATGCGAATTTTGAGCACAGCAGTTCAGGTGTTTTGAATTCGCGATAGACTGTGGTAAAGAATTTGATTCTGAACGACAGGGTTCTCTCGGCGGCGACGGCGCTTAGCCTCTGCTCGGGCAGCTGGTTTAGCAGTAGCGGCAGACGAAGCGTTTCCACCGGTGGCGTCGTCACTTATTGTTCATAAAGAAAGCGTGAACACGGGAAGGCGTGACTCGCGCGGAGCGCATTCTCTAGCGGCGGCGGCGCAGGCGATGTCGCGCATGCGCAGTGTGTCCGAAGCCCACGTCAGCGCTTTGTTTCCATATATGGTATCGGAGGACGCGCTCGCCGCATGTCTGGACGCCGCCTTGAAGCACGCACGTCTCGTGCGGCACCCGCTTTCCGCCTCGCCCTTTCGTCACACTCTCCTCCTCCACTTTCCTCCTTATGCTTCCGCTGCACCCTCCTCCTCCGCTTTCGTCTTCGCGCTCTCTTCGCTATCGCCGTCTTTCATCTCCCGCTGCGCTTCGCGTTCGCTCTTTCATCATTTGCTGTGCTCGTTCGCTCGGTTACACCGACCACGGCGTAACTAACCGACATAACCGACCTCGGCGTCCTCAACGCGGGAACGCTGCGCTCTAAAAAAAATATCAGCGCCATATTCTCGCAGACAAGCCGCCGAGCTAATAACCCCCCACTTAGCAAATATGTGGTCTGCAGATTTCTATCAAGATGGTATATAGATGTTCAGCAGTCGCGTGCATCTGTAAGGTCTACGCTGAGCCAAGCTATCATAAGGCCTCAACCTGCTCATATTTATCAAGAAGACCTGTCGACGCTCAGTAGTCATCTATCAGGGCTTCAATTTCGGTCAAACTTGCACGTAAGCCTACGCTGCTTGCATTTATCAAGATATAGTCTATAAATGCTGAGCAGTCGGGATCTAAAGCGTCTACACTGCCGGCTGCGTTTCCTTTCTTGAAGACTTTGCGCTCACTACTTTCCTGTCGAGAATGCTTAAGATAACGCGCATGCACTCCATGACGATTATTGTTCTGGGACAAGATAAGCCCCAAATTGTGCAAACTTTTAAAACAGTGTAGAATACTCCGCCTCTAAGCGACCATGCTTACGGTCAAATTATGCATAAAGCTTTACTTCGTCAGCTATGCTGTGTGCAAATATTTGTCTGTGGGGTCTATAATGTCCAGTAGTCAGCTTTTTATACATCTTTGAGGTGTACAGTGCTTGAAGAGCCACAAGACAAAGTAAATGTGCTTCAATGGAGCGTACTTATTACTCCCGGAAATGGATTGGGGTCAGGCTGTTGCTGTTGTATGAAGGAGTTGTCACTGCTTTTATGTAGTTGCACTGTACTCAGTCGATTCAAGATAAGTCCTAATGGTTGTAAATTGGAGTGAAAAGTTGTGCGACAAAATTTCCCCCAAAAGGTGTAAATTCTGGAAAAGGCGCAAGACCGAGTAAAGGTGCGTCACTGGAGAGTACTTATTACACTAAAGAATAGAGTTGATTTGGGAGGGGCAATAACTCCCATATAAAGGAGTAGCCAGTAATTTGATGTAGTTGTCCATTGCTCAATCGACACAAGATGAACCGTAACGGGTGTAAAATGTATTTCATTAAGTGCTGTGCGACAAAATACACGGAAAAAAGGCGTACACAGGAAAACGGGCTCTACGTGGGGAGACTATTAACACTCGAAAATTGACTTAAGACTTGGAACAAGTAGTGAGTTCCGCGTGAAGGAGTTCTAGTACTCTCATGTAGTGGTATACTCTACAAACAGTTTATATCAGTTTTGCCAGTGCCTCAAAACGGAGTAAGCGTGTTCCACTAGGAAGTACTATTCCTATCAAAATAAAGTTATAGGACAAGCCGTTACTTCCGCATGAAGGAGTTGACAGTATTCCGGTGTAATTGTACTGAACTCAATCGATACAGGATGAGCCCTAAAGGGTGTAAATTGTTTCAGAGTGCTGTGTGGCAAAATTATGCCGGAAAATGTGTATACAGTTGCTTTAAAAGCCACAAAACAGATCAAACGCGCTCCATCTGGGATCAACGTATATTGGTCTCGAGAAATGCAGCTAGGATTCGGAATGGGCAGTTACTCTCTATAGCATGAGGGAGTTGTGAGTACTCCAACCATCGTATGCACTCTTAAAGTTTGCACCCTTTGGGGCTTATCTTTTCCTACAACGATAATCGTCATCTGCCTTGCTAGCGTTGCCTTTCTTGAAACCTCTGCGCTCGATATACTTTCGTGTCGATAATGCAATGTCATGCTGATAACGCGCATTTCGATTGTGACTTTAAAGTACCAGGCTCGCAGAGTTAAAGGAAGGCAATGAGTTCAAGACAGATGCCGATTATCGTCGTGGGACAAGGTAAGCCCCAAACGGTGCAAACGTTTTTTTAAGAGTGATGTAGTTGTGTTGCGGTTGATCGTTGACCCCCCTTGCATACCTCTCGCAGGCTGTGAAGAGTGGCTGCTCGAAGCAGGCGTCCCTGGTGGGCCCTTGCAGGAGTCCGCAGGCCCGGTAGCACTCTTCGAGGCTGGCAAACCGGTTCGAGCCGCGGTTGCACACGGCCACGTGATCGGCACCGCTGGACACGCACACCGCACGCGAGGCCCGGTACTCGTCCAGCAGAGCCGGGCAGTACGTGTAGTAGACGGCGCCGCACGCATTGGCCTGTCCCGCCTAGCCCATTATTTAGGCCGCACGAGTGTTAAGATCGACTATTAGGGTTAGGAGAACGCCAAACAGGGACGACAGAATGTTTTAGCTTATCCGGTATTCGGGTAATCGCAAACGGACTGGGCGTTTTACCGAATGAGCGGAGGCGCAAACGTGAACGGCCTAAGAACGGCCTACATGGTGCAGCCACCTGGTGGCGCAGAGCGCAATCAGACAAACAAGGAGATAATATTACAGTAACCAAGTGTATTCTATACTTCACTGCTCGTGGAAATCTTCGGTAGCGGCGTACTTGTGTTGCTGCCGAAAATTTACACCAGACAACAGAGACCCAACACCCAACAGCATTTTGGGACAACTTTATAAGTATCAATTCAAAAATATCTCATAAGTGTTTCCCAACCTTCGAATTTGCTAAGTGTGTTCTGTTTATGTGCGAGCAGCGCGTGGAAGGTTTTCTATTTCGAAAAATATGTGTTCAACTTATGCGCATTGAAAACCTCGAAAATGTGTGTTCCAAGATGGCCACCGTGGTACTGCGCTCAATATAAGAGCTGCGAAGAAGGAAAGTGTGTTTTAGAATGGAAATGCCGGTAGCATGATACCGTATATACACTCCGTACGAGCAACTCCGTTCAGTGCAACGGCAACTATAGGGTTCGCTTCAGCGAATCAGTAACGGCAGCAGGCGGCGTGTTCCAGAGAAGGGAAGAGGAGGTATCGCGCATTGCGTGCTACTAATCCTTCCGCGATGAAGCTTCCATTCAGTCGTCGCGGCGTCCGAGAGCGATCAGAGGGGCGGACGATAGCTTCTTGAGGTTCTCTTTGCAGACGCGACCCGAAGAATTCGCTGCTCTGCATGAAGTTGATAAGATTCGAAAATAAGATGGAGTTGAGCGTGGTCGGGCGCGACTTTGGAAGCGCAACCAAAAGGTACTGCGCTGTGACAACAGAAATCGCCGCACCGGCATGGTATATAGGCTACAACCAATGCTTAACTCGCGGACCAGGATATCACAAAAATCAAAATATATAATTGAACTATCGCGCTCAGTATGAGCTAGAATGCGAGAGCGCGTGACAAAGCGCAGTCCCATGTTCTATAGTGGCGCCGATTGGCGCCGTGTTCTCGACTTAAAGGGACAGGGTTGCGCTTATGTTGTTCCGAACATCGCCCCTTCATGCCTTATTTCGCCCTCTCTCTTTTTGAGGATGAAATCTTTGTCTTATAAGATTAATCTCAACAGACCAGGGCCGGTATTGTATTTTGTATAGCGATGCGCTACGCTTTATTCTATCTAGTCTTTTCATCCACCGCTCACGGCCGGCTGATCCCGTTGATAACGTGAGCGGACCGTCGCTCTGACCACTGACCAAGCGCGAAAAACGCGAAAAGGCATAAGCATCGGAAAGGCATCGCTACAAAATACCGACCCAGTGGACACTTTTGTGCAGGTTGGGAGTGATTCATGCTTGTCAGAATGAAAACTGCCGTCCGCTCTTTATTTTATACGCTCTGTTATCGTCCCACGATGCGACGCCGCACAGGTTTCTGCATTATACCGCTCGACCAATGCGTACATACGCCCTTTCCCTCTTTCCGCGTGCAATCGCAGTATATACGCCTATAAACGTCACTGCCAACTCGCTGTCTCTTATCCGCAATATTCCACCGGTTGAAGTGCTAAAATAATGATTGACGCATAGTTCACACTAAAGTTGACCACCGTCTGTACTTATCGTTTTTGTGAGACCAATATTTTAGGCGCTATAGACTGGGGGAGGAGGGCGAAAGCGGGCACGAAGGGACGATGTCCGAAACAAGAACAGTCGAGCCCTCTCCCTTTAGGTCGGTAACACAGCGCCCATCGGCGCCGCTATGATCCAACCTGCGCATGGAGAGCAGTTCGCCACGCGCTTGCGCATTCTAGCTCACGATAATGCATGCTGTCGTGCACGGTGTTAGAAACCGTGCTGTCGTGCTTACTGGTGTGCTTCCAGACGCTGCTGAACCTTGTGCGGCGCCGCTTCCTCCTACCGATACGGAACGGGTGATCCCGAGGAGACGTCGGTGGCCGACGGCGGTCGAGGCCGTCCGCGGTCGGTGACCCTCCGGTCGTGGCCGTCGACTTTGCCGTGGCGGTGGAACATGAGGCCGCCTGCCCGACGAGTCCCCGCTGACTGGCCGGTGGTGGTTGTCGCGACGCCGGTTCCGGTTCCCACGTCGCGCACGGCCGAGGCCAGCAGCATCCAGTTGGAGCTGGCCGCCATGCATATGGTGGCGGCCAGCAGGACAGCGCCGACCAGGAGCAGGGCGGTGCAGGCCCAGAATCGGGAACGCCCGGTCGTTCGGTCCTTCGCAGGACAAAGAGATGATCAGTGACGCGAGTCACGCGTCCATGGACTTTCCTCGAGAAGCGTGGGGGATGAACAAAACTGAGGTGGAGGTTTCAGCAATCCCAGACGGACGGTGAAAAGTGAGCCGGAAGCATGGAGAAAGGAGAGAACTAGGAAAGGAGCATCTCGGGATAAAATCTGAAGCTAGCAAAAGTCAGCTCATACAGGTGATCATGTCACGGTAAGCTTTAGTTTTTACATCGCCGCGCTAGCCGCGCTCCGCGCACGCTCTTCCGCAAGAACAACGCGTGCGCCATCAGCAACGTGCGGTTGCCGCCATGGGACGCGCTGCAACCTCCATGGCACGTGGTTTCCTCCATTGGTGGAAGTCACGTGTCATTTTAGTCTTCGGTGCAACCTTGTGTACGGGGCAAACAGCGAGGAATGCTAAGAGAGCTGGTTGTTATTTCTGACGTTGGTTTATAGTCGAATGAGTAAAATGCTTAGGAGGCGCGCGATCTGAGAAAGCGCAGTTGGAGAGGAGGAGTTGCCTCATAATTTGGAAGCGCCAGTTCAGGAAGGCTTCGCGGCAAGTGACTTCAGGACCTCTTCAAGTTGTCTTCATTTTGAGGAGGGTGTAGTGTGTCACGTGAGAGCAACGGCGCAAACGTGAGAGTATGCAAGAGTATGCTATAGGAAAGCCCTGCCTACAGGGAGGAGAGGTACGTTTTCTTGGGCAGTATACCGTGTCCCAGCTAACGTTAGCCATGCTGCTGAACGCAAAAAAAAAGAGAAGGAAAAATAGCAAAAACGCAGTGCAGGATACAATTATATACAATCGCTTGCTCAACCGAACACGAATAGGTCTCAATATACCGTATCTTGCGCTGTCTTTTTAATCTTTTTTGTTTCCTTGAACGTCTTGGCTAACGTTAGCTGGGATACCCTATGCAATCCCTTCAATAAGTCGCGAGACTCGTGTGCTAATGAGAAGGAATTAACTCATGGGAGAAATTCATGAAGGGGGATATCATGGCCCTAAGCTAAAACACTAGACTCGACCGCTGGCTCGAATCATCCGGTTAAGCCTTATGAATATTTCTCCTGACCATCCTTTCACGTGCCTTGTGCGGTACCGCTCACTTTTTAATACGCACTCCATACAAAATGTAAACCCAAGCAAGGAGCGAATAATTAACGACTATCGCTGTATTAAGTTGCTCACCATTGAAAGAGCGCTCTGAAAAGAAAAGAATTAGAATTCCTGCTCTGCGTTCGTTCCTAGCCAAACGCACTGTTCTGAGAGCAGATAGCTTCTTTTGTAATTTCCTTACGTTGTACCTTATATAGCGCGTAGTGATAGAACAAAACATATTGCTGTAAAAATAAAATGTAGTGTTCATTTCTGGAACACACATTGGGTGAAAGAGTGCAATTTTCCTTAGTGTGTAGCGTTTTCTTAACTTTACATTTATGAAGTATTGTTGGCCTCCTATATTTCTGTGATTGATCAACTTGTACAAATGTGCTTACGCAACTGTTACTCTCTCGTCCTCTCTCTCTCTCCTCTCTCTCTCTCTCTATATATATATATATATATATATATATATATATATATATATATATATATATAGGACAGAGTAACAGTTACGATATAGCAAATTTGACATTTGTACAAGTTGATAAATCATGCCATATTGAGTGAGCGCTTTGTTACGCCCTATGTTTTTTTATGAGCGAAAATGCGTAAAATAGACTACCAAAATGCCCAAACTCACGTTCTTTCAGGCTGATATAGTTCGCGTTCGCACGTTAAAAGATACTATAGCAATGAGACCTAAATTAAGTTCAATTATGAGGTTTTACGCGCAAAAAAAAAAAAAAAAAAACACTATCTGATTATGAGACACACCGTAGTGGGGGCCGGACTCCGGAATAATTTGGAGCACCTGAGGTTCTTTACCGTGTACCTAAATTTAAGTACACGGGTGTTTTCGCATTTCACCCCCATCGAAATGCGGCCGCCGTGACTGGGATTCGATCCCGGCAAGCAATGAAACCTAAACACTCCATGTAAGTACTACGTATAAAGACAGGTGTGCTATTTACCTCGGAGGAGGCTCCGGCGGCTGACGACTCCGAGGGACCGCAGGCCAGGCCGTGAGCCTCGTGTCCCGGCCGTCCAGTGGAAGTAGCCGGTGTCGGCTACCCAGGGGGCGACACCCGTCGGGGCGCGTCCTTCGGCGGCGGGAGTAGTCTCGGCTACCCGCAGCAGGAATCCCAGGAGGTGTTCTGCTGTGCAGCCATGGATGAACGTGTCTAGCCGCCGTCCGTGAAAGCTTATAGGGTTCTCCTCTTCTTCGCACGGGCCATTGGCTCGCGCACCAGGAATTGTCCGTGCCGTAAACTCGTAATGATATGATGATGAGGAAAAGATAGAAAGCTTAAAAAAAAAGCAGTTCGATTCATCTCCAATACATATGGGCGTACTCCTATTACTAACCTTTATCTCGGAGCGACTGCCTTCTATAAGGGATAGAAATCGATTGTGTCGTTTAAAATTCTTTTTCCAACTAATAAATGGTCACGTATACAACATCGACACGTCTCACATTCTCCCTACACAACAGGCTACGCTACCAGACAAAGGCACTCACTAGCTGTAACTCTACCCGCCGTGGTTGCTCAGTGGCTATGGTGTTGGGCTGCTGAGCACGAGGTCGCGGGATCGAATCCCGGCCACGGCGGCCGCATTTCGATGCGGGGCGAAATGCGAAAACACCCGTGTACTTAGATTTAGGTGCACGTTAAAGAACCCCAGGAGGTCCAAATTTCCGGAGTCCCCCACTACGGCGTGCCTCATAATCAGAACTGGTTTTGGCACGTAAAACCCCATAATTTAATTAATTAGCTGTAACTCTATTTACAACACCTGTCAACTGCTTCAAGTATTCCTTTTTTTTTCATAGTAGATTGGAATGACCTGGCCGATAAAACTGTAACACAGGACTCATTATCACTTTTCGAGACGTATCTTTAATAAAAAGCATTTTGCGCTTGCTGAGATTGTTTGTGATAGCACTGTGTGACTATGATTTGAAAACCGCTGAAGTGACGTTGCTTGACTTTTTTTTTTTCCCGCTCGTGTGAAGAAGCTTTTGAGTGCAGTTCCCCATTTTGTATCTGCGTACTTACTCGTGTACCACGCTACTAAGATCTTGTTTGAGCTCGCAGTATTTATAAATAAATAAATAGATTGTACTGAAGGGACTGGGCCATGGTGCTGGTGAAGGAAGAAGAAGACAAGCAACGCTTGCTCGCCCGCTTCGCCATAGCTCCCTTTTGACTTGTTTCAGTCTGCCGTTCTAACGCCAGATCGAGTGTTGCAAGGAAAACATCCCCATTGCATCTGGTGGAGGTGCTGGGTAATTTCCTCGTGCTGGACAGGTGTGAGTGCCGAGTCGACGGCATGAGCAAAGACGTCCACAGGGGCATCGGTCGCGCCAGGAGGAGTGACGGCGCAAAGCGGAAGTGGTGCCGCATCGTCAAACATGGTGGCTGGGAGGGTGCAGTCGAAATATTCAGAGCTCCCCAAGCACTCGCCGCGGAGTATGGATGAAGGGCACGCGGAGGGATTGCACACGTAAAGGGCAGCAGAACCGCCGCAAAAAGTGACGATAGCAAAAGGAAGCAGAAGGTTCCGACGGCTCGCACAAGAGGCTGACGGCGTAAACAAAACAGATGAGTTCGCGACAGAGTCACACGACACAGGAACCAGAGCGGCTGAGAAAGGTGCGATGTCGATGTCCGTGGCAGCAACAACTTTAGTAGAATGGTGGTCGTCAGGCTCAAAGCACGGGACTGATAACGTAAGTTCGGCACGAGCGCAGTCAACAACAGCTTGGTTCAGAGATAGGAAGTTCCATCCAAGAATGACGTCGTGCGAGGAACGGGATAGAACGACAAATTCGACAACATACAAAACGCCTTGAATGACGACCCGAGCTGTGCAGGAAGCTGAGGGCTGAATGCAATGCGATGTTGCCGTACGCAGCGAGAGATAAGTCAGTGGGGTGGTCACTTTGTTCAAATGGCGGCAAAACTTTTGACTAATAACAGAAACGGCGGCTCCGGTGTCAATAAGTGCGTGTACGGTGACGCCATCGACGGACAGTTCAATTTCGTTCGCAGGAGAAAAATGAGGCCTTGAAATGTTCGACGTAAACGCAGTTCCTGCCTCGGGAACTGCGACTGTTAGTTTTCCTCGTGGGCAGGACTGAGTCGACGAACCATGGGGGAAAGGGATCGACGACGTGGGGAGGGCGACCGGCGTGAATCGAAGGGGCGGCGACTAGAAGACGAGTCCGGAGGAAGATGAGACACATCATGACGCGGAAGTCGAGCAGGCATGAAGCCGGAGGCGCTCGCACTGTCAGGGAAACGGTAGTTGCGACGGCGGCAGAATCGTGCTACGTGGCCCGGGAAACCACAGGAATAGCATATTGGCCGGTTATCAGGTGTGCGCCATGGGTTGACGACTGGGGCTCCAGCGGCCGAGTAAGGAACGGGAACCGGGCGTGAAGGTGGTGGCGGCACATGGAAAGTTCCGGTGGTCCGGTAGGCGTCAGGAGCCGGAGGAGCATAAGGCCGGGCGACAACGTTAGCGTACGTCAGGGGAGTCAAACAGGGGAGTCAAATTGCGTAAATCTTCCCTTTAATTTGAAGTACTTCATACTGGTTGAACACAATTAGTTAATGCGGCTCGTTTTGAAATGGTTGCAAGCCTCATCGCCACTCGTTCTACGCATAGATCCAACATGACACGGAAGCAGAGGGGGGAAGTGGTAAATAGATCATATTTATCACTGTCAATAAGAAGCTACTAGACAGTGTTATACAAATATCAACACTTTGACGCACAAATAATGAGCTCAGCAAACAAATAACAAGCCGCACTTTCAGCATGGCTGACTTTACCCAGTAGCATAAACTAGAAAATTGCGTGAACAAAACACCTGCGCCACTCTCACGAATGAGGGCAGACGACGCTCTTTGTTTATCTCGCGCCTTTTGCGCGAACAAAAGAACGACGAAGATCGGTGCCGAACTGATGCGCCTAAGAGCTGCCCCGAGGAATAAAGGACAATGGACACACCTTTTCTGGGCTTCGCTGTCTTCGCATGTTTCTTATGCCGCCACGAAACCCATAGGCAACCGACGGCCACAACGGCACGTTTCACGTGGTGCTAAATGGCTCCGGATGAGTTCCGAAAACGTCTACATCTAATAGAAGCTTAGCTTTTCGTGGCAAACCTCGCCGCGCCTCGTGATCGTGGCAGCGGCCTGGCTATATGGGTAATCACCTTTGACCCGAATAGGCCAACCAATCGCAGCGGAGCATGGGTGCCGCTTGCGCCGCTCGGTTCCTTGCACTACCACCAGATAGCGCGCGCCCCTGCACATCCAGGGGCTAGGGTCGCGGCTAGACCGCCTAGAGCAAGACAAGGATAAGTTAGCTAAGCGGGTTGGAAAGCTAGAAAAGGAACTTCAAATCGAGCAGAAGCAGAGGAAGGAGGCAGAAGAAAAGCTAGCTAACGCAGAAATCCAGCTGAGCGCCACCATTCTGCAAAGCACTGATGAACGCATCGAGGCGAGCACCGCGAACGGAGCTGGCTCCGATGCGAGTGCAGAGACAGCCGAACCCGCCACGCCGGTAAGCAGTGGCGCAAACGTCAGTGATAGTCACGAAGGGGATACCACTGACGCGGCCGGGGAAGAAAACAAAGCCAAGGGCAAGAATAAGAAAGGAGGGGAGGGCATTGTGACTTCGGGGGCAGCTTTCGGCGGTGAGGGGGAAGGAAAGCGTCGAGTTGTCTTTGTTGGGGATTCCAACATGCGTAAAGTAGAACCGGCGATAGCAGAGAGGGTAGGGGCAGACGAACGAGTCCAGGTTAGCGCGCTTCCGGGAAAGCCGATTAGAGAGGTGATCGCGAAGGCCAAGGAACGCATGTGGGACACAATGGAGGAGAGACACCTAGTGGTGATAATGGGCGGAGTGATTGACGTACTGAACGGACGAGGAGCAGGAATCACAAAGCAAATAGCCAAAGGGGTCACCTACCTGCGGAATGTTTCAAAAGAAGTACAAATCGCGGTGTGCACGGTGCCAGAGGTTGAAAGGCAGGGTTATAAAATTGAAAGGGCAGTTCTTGCAGTAAACAGGGAAATTTGGACTCTAGCTAAAGCAATGAATTTTACGGTCATTGACATCAACCGTGAAGTGCACCGAGCAGGCCGCGAAGGCGCTTTGGTGCGTGACGGGATACATTTTAGTGAAAGTGTAGCAACACCGGTCGGAAATCGATTCGCGGCACGAGCTGTAGCTTTTTTAGGCGGGCCCCAGGCAATCAGGAAGCAGGATTAAGTATTGAACATAGCGAAACACCAGTAAAGGGCAGAATTAGGCGACCAGGAGTCAGGAAAAGACGCAGAAAGGATAAGAATAGAGAAGGTAAAATTTGCTACATTAACATGCAGGGTGGTCGTAAGCAGGAAAAATGGCTGGAAATTCAAACGCAACTGAATGATGAAGCGATTAGTGTGTACGCCTTGACCGAAACGCATCTACGAGATTTGGAGCAGCCGCCTGTTATTGACAACTTTGTATGGGAAGGGTGCAACAGAATGACCGGGTCAAGGAAAGGCGGAGGCGTAGGCGTACTAATTAGGCGAGGTCTGAAGTGGCGAAGGGTAAACGAGACATGTAAAGAGCATTTATGGATTAGTGGTACATGGCAAGGTAAAAAGACGTGGCTGGGAGTAGCTTACATGTGGACAGGTAGTGATAGCAGGGAAAAAAATAAGGAATTGGTCGATTGCATTAGAAGCGATATTAATGAGTTCAGTAACTCGGGCCAGGTGATATTAGTGGGAGATATGAACGCGCACATGGACGATTTAGACGGATATACTGATTACAACGGCTCTCTAGTGCTGGATTTGTGTGATGAACAGAACCTTATAGTAGTTAACAGGGAGAATAAGTGTCATGGACAGGTAACGTGGCAATGCGGAAACAGGCAGTCATGTATCGACTACGCCTTAGTCTCAGAAATGGTCTACGAACAACTGGACCAAATGATAATAGACGAAAATGGAAAAAATAGCCTGGGAAGCGATCATAGACGTTTAGCATTAAAGTTTGGGAGAGATACCAGCGCAGAACATGAACCAATAGCCTCAGAGTTTTTAAAAATGAATGACGAGCAAATAACAGAGATCGCAAACAACATAGAGAAGAAAATTGAGGCTTTTCCTACAGCAGTCTGGGAATATAAGGAACTGGTGGAGGTTATGCAGCATGAAATAAGGCGGACACGGCAATACACTTGTTGGATTGGAATGAGGAAACCGAGTAAGTGGTGGAACAAGGAAATTAAACAAGCTATAGAAGAGCGTAAAGAGGCATCTAGGGTTCATCGAGAAGCCAAAAAGTTGGGATTACAAGAAGAAGAGGTGCTCCTTAGATGGAATACATACCGAGAAAAGAAAAGGGTTGCGAGTGAGCTCGTGCAAGAGAAAATTAAATGCGCAAGTGAACGTTGGGTGCATAACATTCACAAAAGAGACAAAGGCGCCCCAAAAAGATTCTGGAACCATATAAAAGCACTCGGAGCTCCAACTAGAAACTCGCAAACGGCTATAAGGGATGAAGACGGTAACATCTATGAAGGCGATGATGCGCTGCGGTACATCACAGACGTTATCAGGCATAACTTCGGTACGAGAAAAAGCGTAGTTCAGACAACAGATCCAGCAACAACAGAGAGGCCTGAGAGATCAAAATTCAGCATAGAAAGCTTTTATTGGAAAAAGGCAGCAGAAAATGTCCCTAACAACACGGCAGCAGGACCCGATGAAATCCCAATACAGCTAATCAAAAACCTCGGTCCAAAAAGCAAGGCACTGCTGACTAATGCCATAGAGCAAGTGATTAGAACAAAGAATATTCCCGTTGGATGGCGTGAAAGCAAGATGAATCTTATCTACAAAGGCAAAGGAGATAAGGATAAGACGAGCTCGTACAGGCCAGTTACAGTAACGTCGGTGATATATAGAATAGCAATGCAAGCCATAAAATTAGAACTGTCGAAGTGGGTGGAAGAAAACGGTGTATTGGGGGAACTACAGAATGGGTTCAGGCCAGGCAGACGCTTAGAAGACAATATGTTTGTACTAACTCAGTGCATAGAGATTTCAGTAGCTCAGAAAAGACCTTTATGGATAGCATTTCTAGATATTAAAGGAGCTTATGACAACGTAGACAGGGAATTGTTGTGGGATATTCTTCAATACGAAGGCATAGATGACGATTTCGTGGAGCTGCTGAGGGAGATATATCGAGACAACCAAGTACAGGTGGCATGGGAAGGCCGAAAATGAAATGAAATGGTGGGAATTCACCAAGGATTGAAGCAAGGATGCCCTCTGTCACCATTGTTGTTCACGCTTTACGTCAAGTGCATAGAAAGACGACTGGAAAACAGCGAATTAGGTTTTGATTTATCCTACATGCGTAATGGACAAATGGTGCAACAGAAGATCCCTGGACTGATGTACGCAGACGACATTGTGCTACTAGCGGACAATAAAAAAGATTTACAGATACTTGCGAATATCTGTGGGAACGCAGCGACAAATCTAGGCCTTAAGTTTAGCACAGAGAAATCAGGGATTATGATCTTTAATGAGCAAACGAGTAACTTCGTGGTGTCAATTCAACAGCAAGTAATACCCATAGTGAAGCAATATAAGTACCTCGGCGTACACATAAACGAAGGAAAGAATTACTCAAGCAACCACCAAGATAATCTGAAAATAAAGGGGAAGCGGAATGCAGCATTAATGAAACACAGAGCACTGTGGGGCCACAATAAGTATGAGGTGGTGCGTGGAATCTGGAAAGGAGTAATGGTGCCAGCGCTAACATTCGCAAATGCCATTATATGCTTAAAATCGGATATATTGGCGGGTTTGGAAGTTAACCAAAGATCAGTAGGCCGGTTGGCTTTGGGAGCACACGGTAATACGACAAATGAGGCAGTGCATGGAGACATGGGTTGGGCCTCTTTTGAAGTCAGAGAAGCACAAAGCAAAATTAGTTTTGAAGAAAGGCTCAGGAACATGGATGAAAATAAATGGGCGGCTAAAGTGCACAAGTATCTCTACATGAAAAGCGTGGACACAGAATGGAGGAAGAGGTCAAGGAAGTTGGCAACCAAGTACAGGATAATCGAAACTGTAAATAGACAACCAGGGGTCATCAGAAAGAAAGTGAGAGAAATAGAGACCGTGAATTCGATGCAAAGAATGGAAACGAAAAGGACAATGGAGATTTACAAGAATGAGAAGAAAGAAATTAGAAGGGAAAATCTGCACGATAACACAAAGGGCAGTGCCTTGCTATTTGAGGCTCGAGCCGGTTGCCTAAGGACGAAAACATATCGGAACAAATATTCGGAATTAGATGAGACATGTGTATGCTGCAGTAAAGATCCAGAGACCACTCAGCACATCCTAATGGAATGCGACGGGATCCACCCAGCGAGAACCGTAGGTAACGTGCAACTCCCAGAAGCGCTTGGGTTTAAAGTGGAAGGAAACATAAACAGATCAGCCGTAGAGATCAGCAAGAGACGATTGGAGTACTGGTGGAGAAAAGGTAGGGAAAAGATGGATGCGACCTGATCTCTTAAAATCATAGGCAGCGGTACAAGGTAAATTTTTGAAAAAGAAAAATAATGATAGGTATACAAAAATGCAAGATAAAGAACATGTGTAGTATACCTGATTAAATCAAGCAGGCTAGGTGACTATTTGTCGCCGCCCCGTTTCAAAGGGGATGCCAATAGATCATCATCATCATCATCATCATCACCAGGGTAGTGGCGGCGCCGGCCGTGCCGGGGAAAGAAAAAAAACAGAAAGCTTTCCTTCGTGCATCCGCCGCTGCACGGCAATGAGGCAGTAAACGCGTCTTATGGATAGAATGGATTGAAATTGGCGCTACGTCCGTATGCGCATGCTGCCTTTGAAGCCATGATGCGTTCAAGGCATCCGTCGTACTGGCTAGTAGTCAGCAACTCCGCTTAACAAAAGGTTCAGTATGACTTGTATGTATCTGCTCTTGTGTATGTGTCTGTGTTTGTGTGTGTGTGTGTGAATGCGTCCGCTTATGCTTGAACCTAGTCGTGCTTCGACTCTTTGTGTAATCACACAAAGTTTCGCTGTATATAGACTGAACTCGTTGGATCTGCTGCATTTTTGTTGTGGCATCGTCGCTCACTACGCGCTCCTTTTGTGGAACGATTGACTAGAAGACAGCGCCTGCACCGTGCAACGAAGATAGCGACCATCCGGTGCCCCATCAACGTGTTCGAATAGTTGGATAATGCCGCCCGAGTCGGGACCTTCCCGTAAGCCGTGTCCGAAGCAAGTGCCCTAAAAACCGAAGTCGAGCAGCTTTGTTGCGAACTGGAGGGACTCAAAACAAGGTTTCATGAAGGACTGCCAAAGAAAATAACACACCAAAGCAACCACCTGATCTGCAGCTGTGGACAAGCGAGTAGTCAAACATCGCACCGATAAGCCGTAATCGCAGTTAAGGAAACATTGCCAGGCTATCAACAAAGTTACTAAATAGGCGTCGAACAGCTCTTCTGAGAACGCTCGCGACCGACTTTAAAGTGTCGTGGCCAATTTTTATCAAATCTTAGATAATATATCACAGCCTCGTTTCAACAAGTTGATTCTTGGTTGAAGAGCTTCAGAGATCCGGAAGACGTAGCTATAGTTTTTGTTACCTCAAGCGTACCAGCGAAAGATTTTATATGAATGCACCGCCACACAATGATGGCCAAAAGTTGATGATAAAATAGCTTTCCGGCGATGTTACAACTAGAACAGCGACATGACTATGACTCTACACGACCAAGACTCGACATGAATAGGACTTGACATGATTGCTACCTGACTAAGCAGCGCATGTTCGGAGCTACACAACGAGATGGGCAGTTTTGTGCCGAATTCGCGCACCGCAGGTTATACCTCATGGTGCAATGCAATCACTCCGAAAAATAATGGGACAAGTGCAGGGCGATCATGGCTACAATTTCACCTAAAGCCTAGAAACATTCTTTGATAAGACATTCACTGGGCTTGGCGCCATCATCAACTCCTTGCAGTTCGACCAGGTCAGCAAGCCAGAGGATAAAGTTGATATAATGGTTCCTGAAGGACGCGAGACTCCTGCGCCGACCACCGTCAAACGTCCTATCTCGGTACGGCGTTTGACTTGAAAGTCTATGCCGAATCATCAGTGCACTGAGTGCATACAATCTCATTCTGCTTTGGAAGATGAGATGCAGTAAAAATGTCTGCCTCAAAGTAAAGATGCGAGGGCGAGGCCATCTGCGTCATGGTATCAAAATCATTTTTCGCCCCGCGTGTTTAACACGTCCCGACAGGAGACCTCAAGAATTCGTTACCTATGTTTTAACTACTTGCGAAGTGGACATTTTGTTGCTCAGTATCGTCTGCCACTAAATGAATATATTTTTTTCAGAAGAAATTCGAAGCTGCCAATATAAAACAGTGGGAATCGAGCTACTGGGGACGTCAACGCTCGCGAGAAGTCTTCAGTGATTGGCCGAGAATATTGCGTTACAGAAGCGGATACCTTTTTATTCCTGCCGTGATCAACGGACAGATGAATAAAGACATCATTGGCTCAGGCCAGTTAAAAGTGTAACCACTGCGCCACTGGTTGAGCAACTAATACATTACAACATGACTGACGTTGTCCTTCGTTTACCATACGTACGACTGCTCCCACGATACCACTTACAAGCCTCAAATGCCGTCATCGACGGGGGTTCACAAAGAATCGTTGTCTCTGTTAATTGGAGGTAAGAAAGATCTACCGAACTTATTAGCAAGCAATTCGGCCTTTGTGGTGCGGACTAGTTCCAATGAATTGGCCTCGCATCTCTAGTTACAAAGATCCACTGGTGGTCACCACACGAACGAAGCTCTTGTACGACCGATGTTCTGTTATGTTGGAGCTGATGGTTGCAGAAGCATCAGAAAAAACCCCACAAAGTATTGCTTACCAGCTGCTCGCCTCAAGCAGTCCTGATTCTATATCAGATAACGGTGGGCCTCGTCGTAGAAACAAGCTGCAGAAGACATTGAACTTTCCGATGAAAATGTCGACATCCTCCAGACTCCAATTCGGCATTCTCGTGAGGACTTTGATAAACCACAGCTTTTGAAGTCGGTTGGCCCGCAGCATCGCACCATTAAAGTTGGGGACGTTAACTCGGGTAAGCATTATTCTCGTGTTAGCTGCATGTTGCGCAGGAATTGCTGGAGCAACATACCGCTTGCTTTGGATAGTCTAGTACCGACATAGATTGCTGCAAGGTTGAGTAACAATCCATTGCATCTAGAGATACGAAGCCGATAATCCAATATCCTAGCAGATTGTCTCCTACACAACGCGATCTCGTTAAAATCATGATCAATTCCCTAATTGTCGCCCATATAGCGTGGTCCTCCAGAAGTCCATGGGCGTTGCCACAGGTTCTAATAGCGCAGAAAGACGGGATGACACGCATTTTGGTTGATTATCGACAGCTTAACGCAGCAACCGAAGACATCCTGTAACCCTTTCCAAGGTCTGAATATTCAATACAGGCTCTTACAGGAAACACTTATCGGCCATAGACTTGGTGTATGAATTTTATCAAATCGCTATGCACCGCGAACACATCTAGAAGAGTGCATTTGTTGCACCTTACGGTCCTGACGAACTACCATGGATGCGGTTTGCCTAAAGGGTGCGCCTTTTACCTGTCAGCCAGCCGCCGATAGAATAACCGGTGATATCAAGTACAAGGTCCTTGTTTAGGACGGACGAGCTATGCAACAGCGTAATGAAAGGCTTGCAAGCTGTCCACACGACCACATTCCGGTTTTACGTTAGTTATATGAGTATTTTGAGAGAATGAATCGATATTCATGGTTCTGTATAGATTTGTGAGGGTCTTAAACAGCTCATGCGTTTTCAATTAATGTAGAAGTAGGCAGGGCAACTTCTTATAAATACCTGGACATACATCTGCCACCATACCTTGGTTGGTCTGCTCACATATTGGACAATTCTGCCACAGCATCTGAAACACTAGGCCATGTGCGCCGAAATCTGTGAAACTTAACACTTGATATATGAAAATTTGCCTACATATCACTGGTCCGCCCACAGCTGGAATACGCGTCACCTGTCTGGTCAACCACTCAAGAAAACTTCAAGCACGTGAGTGAGCTGATTCAAAAAATAACGGGGGAAAAGGGTAATTCCGAGGCCGAAGAATGCCTGTCTCAGACCCAATCGCATTTCCTGGGGGGGGGGGGGGGGGAAGAGCACTTTCTCGCTGCCACCAGATGTTTGCCTTTCAGAGTCTTCCCCCACGGTTGACTTAGGCCGCCAGGCTTGTGATCTCCATGGTCTTACAACTGAATTTTCGACGAATTAATAAATCATTTCTGGGGTTTTTCGTGCCAGCATCACGATGTGATTATGAGGCACGCCGTAGTTGGGGAGCCGGGTAAAGTTTGGCCACCTGGAGTTCTTTGACATGCCACACGGGCGTTTTAGCGTTTTGACCCCATCAAAATGCAGCCCCGTGGCCTCGTTTTATTGCGTTTATTGCGATAGGAATTATATTGTTACGGAAGGATAGGAGGAAAGAAAAGAAGAAGATCGAGAGACACTGGCTGCTGCGTGTTGTTGCTGGTCAGCTATCTTGACCGCACTAACTCTACTTGTGTATATATTGTAAACACATCCAGTCTATACTCCCAACATCCCCGTAACATATTGGTGGAGGTGCTGGGTACCAAGGCTGGAAACGCAGCTCCGCAGTGGACGTCGCACCACCGTCCCCACTATGACTGACGGTGAGCACGCAGGATCAACGTCGTTGCCGCCTTCAACGTCAACGTCACCGTCGCCATCTAGGTCGTCGTCCCCTTCGGTTGGGGTTGTACAAGCCAAGGATCCCGGAACTTTCTGTGGGACCGATGGCGCCGACGTTGAAGAGTAGCTGGCTATGTACGAACGCGTAAGCGGAGTCAACAAATGGGACCCTACGCTTATGCTAGCTAACGTGTTGATGTACCTAAGAGGCACGGCAAAAGTGTGGTACGAAAACCACGAAGAGGAGCTTACCAGCTGGTACCAATGCAAAGAGAAGTTAAAAGAGTTGTTTGGCCAACCAGCCGGCCGTAAAATTGCCGCAAAGCAGGAACTCGCCTCCCGTGCCCAATCCCCCCCCCCCCCCCCAGAGTCCTATGTTTCGTATATCCAGGACGTGCTGGCGCTTTGTCGTAAAGCCGATCATGACATGACAGAAGCTGAGAAGGTCGGGCACGTGCTGAAGGGAATCGCCGACGACGCCTTTATTCTGCTCATGTGCAAAGGCTGTTCTTCAGTTGATGCTATCATAAAAGAGAGCCGACAATTCAGGCAAGCCAAAAGCCGCCGCGTCCTGGAACCATTCGCCAGACTTCCCAATACTGCCGCAACGTCGACGTGTTAAGATCAGCCCACACAGCAGCATGCGTCGCCATCAGAGGACGTGGTGCGAATCGTTCGACGTGAACTGCAAGCGATGGCGCCCGCAGCTTTCTGTTCGCGTTGCCCTGACGCTACCCCTCTTTCAGTTCCCCTCGTTCAAGCCATCGTTCGCCAGGAACTTGAAAGCATTGGTTTACATTCTGTCTGTGCTGTCGCCAACCCCAGAGCCAACGAACGCCCTTCTACTCTGTTTGATCCACCACGACGCTTCCCTCCGCGTTATCGTAACCCGACTGAGTGGAGAACTGCGGACGAACAGCCGATATGTTTCACCTGTCGCCGTATTGGTCCTGTCGCCCGATACTGTCACAAATCGTGGCCCTCAACACCTCGCACGCCGACCAACCTGAACCGTTTTGATGGAAATTCCCGCCGTGTTTCGCCCTCCGCCGAGTCTAACAGTGCCGACAGCTCTGCCAGGAACACGCGGTACAGTCGCTCACCATCGCCTCGCGGACACCAATCTCGTTCACCACAAACACGTCGGCCATCTTCCCGTTCGCCGCAGCCAAGTCGTCTTTCGTCCCCTGTGGCTTTCGACCGCGTTCTTTCGGAAAACTAAGCACTGCAGCCCTCGGAGGTGGTGCTGCATTGACAACTACTGCAGCAAATCCTCTGTCTGTGCTCACAAAGAGAAGCATAATTGACGTTAAAGTAGAGGGCATACCTGTCAAAGCACTCGTCGACACTGGAGCCCTCATATCTGTGATGAGTGCTTGCCTACGTAGACGTTTAAGGAAGGTCCTCACCCCAGCAGCTGCACAAGTGCTTCGTGTGGCCGACGGTGGCGTGCTGGTTGTTCTCGGAATGTGTACATTACGTATAGCCGGCCGCCCTACTTCTGTTCTCTTAGCTGTGATCGACAGCTGCCCTCACGACGTTATCCTTGGGTTGGACTTTTTATTCAACCATTATACTCTCATCGACTGCGCAACCGGCGTCCTTCAGTTGGAACTGCCTCAACTCGCCGATGCTCCAAGCACCACGCGACCGCGCCTGTGCTCGCTTTAAGATGTGCGTCTGTCACCCGAGGCCGTCACTTACGTCGCTTTGACCGCACAGCCACAGGTTCCGGACGGTGAATATGTGCTTCGCCCCATCGTCGACGTACTTTTGAACCGAAACGTTGCTGTTCCGCATACGCTGATCAGGGTTACGAATAATGACGTCGTTCTCCCGCTTCTGAACTTCAGCCTGTGCCCTCAAGGGCTTCCGGCCGGCATGTTCTTGGCCAGCATTTCCAGTACGTCCGAATTTGACATTGAGAGTATGGATGCCTAGAGTGGATTATTAGCACCACTTGCAGCTCACAGCTCTGGTTCTTTCACGGATGACTTCGCCAAAATGATTGCACCTGACCTCACCTCTGCTCAGGCCAAGGACATCCGTCTCCGGCTAGAATCGCACAGTGATATCTTTAATTTCGGCGACCGCCCTTTCGGCCAAACATCTGTTGTTCACCACCGTATAAACACTGGAGACATCAATCCTATTCGTCGGCGTCCCTATCATGTATCACATGCTGAACGTAGAGTAATCCAATCAGAAGTGGACAAAATGCTCTGCAAAGGGGTCATCGAACCATCAGCCAGTCCTTGGGCTTCGCCAGTCGTCCTTGTGAAGAAAAAGGATGGTACCTGGCGTTTTTGCGTCGACTATCGCCATTTAAACAATATCACGCGAAAAGACGTCTACCCATTACCACGCATCAATGACGCCTTGGACTGCTTACACGGAGCTACATACTTCTCGTCCATTGATCTTCGATCCGGCTACTGGCAGATTTTTGTTGATGAAATGGACCCCGAGAAGACTGCCTTCATAACACCTGATGGTTTATATCAGTTCAAAGTGATGCCCTTTGGCCTATGCAATGCTCCTGCGACATTTGAACGATTGATGGACTCTCTTCTGCGAGGCTACAAATGGACCACCTGTCTTTGTTATCTTGACGACAGTTATTGTTTTTTCTCCCACGTTCAGCAGCCACCTTACGCGGCTCGCTGCAATTCTTGCGGTCTTCCGAAAAGCCGGCCTTCAGCTGAACTCAACGAAATGTCAATTCGGGCGCCCGTCAGATTACGGTGTTGGGACATCTCGTTAACGCAACCGGTGTATAACCAGATCCGGATAAAGTTCGCGCCGTTTGCAGTTTTCCTGTGCCTCGTTCTGCTTCTGACGTGCGCTGCTTCGTCGGCCTGTCTTCTTACTTTCGGCGTTTCGTCAAAAACTTCGCCGACGTTGCTCGCCCTTTGACAGATCTTCTCAAGAGGAATACGCCTTTCTCATGGGGCCCGCAGCAGGCTCACGCGTTCGCCGCTCTCATCGGTTTTCTGACCACCCCTCCCATTCTTGCCCACTTTGATTCATCTGCACCGACCGAAGTACACACTGACGCCAGCGGCCACGGCATCGGTGCTGTTCTCGCCCAGCAGCAGAATGGTACCGAGTGCGTGATAGCTTACGCCAGCCGCCTGCTGTCACCTTCTGGGAGGAATTACTCCATCACCGAGCGTGAGTGCTTGGCTTTAGTGTGGGCTGTCGCCAAGTTCCGGCCATATTGTACGGCCGCACGTTTTCGGTCATTACAGACCATCATGCCCTCTGCTGGCTGTCTTCTCTCCGGGACCCGACAGGACGGCTTGGTCGCTGGGCTTTGCGGCTCCAGGAATTTTCTTTTATTCTCATCTACAAGTCTGGACGTCTGCACAAGGACGCTGACTGCCTCTCTCGGCATCCCGTGGATCCTCCTGATCCTGGTGTACATGATCCGAAGTCCTGCGTGTTGACTTTCACTGACATGTGCGACATGCGCGCTGAACAACATCGCAACGAGTCCTTGCAGGCCATCATCGCCGGAGTGCAATCTGGCAGCACCGCCGGCCCGTTCCGCATGTTCGTGCTGCACGACGGCATCCTCTACCGCCGCAATATCAACCCTGAGGGCCCTGAGTTTCTCCTCGTCCTTCCTCGTCATCTACGATCCGTCGTTCTCGAACAACTTCACGATGCACCAATGGCGGGACACCTTGGAGTTTTGCGCACATACGACCGCGTACGACGCCGGTTCTTCTGGCCGGGACTCTACCCCTCTTTGCGTCGTTATGTCGCAACTTGCGAATTGTGTCAGCGCCGGAAAAAACCTCCCCTGCCACCTGTCGGACGACTCCATCAAATTGAAGTTCCCTCTGAACCTTTCTATCGCGTAGGCCTTGACCTGCTTGGCCCGTTTCCGACGACGACTCGAGGGAACAAGTGGATCGCCGTCGCTACCGATTACGCGACACGCTACGCGATAACCAAGGTATTGCCGACTAGTTGGGCAACTGACGTCGCAGATTTTCTCCTTCATGACGTCATCCTCGACCACGGTGCACCTCGACAGTTACTAACCGACCGCGGCCGCTCGTTCTTGTCCCGAGTCGTTGACGACCTCCTCCACTCTTGTGCCACAGAGCATAAGCTGTCCACCGTCTACCACAAACAAACGAACGGTCTTACGGAACGTCTCAACCGAACACTCACAGAGATGATGTCGATGTACGTCTCCAATGATCACCGCGACTGGGACACCACGCTGGCCTACGTGACATTGGCGTATAACTCGTCCAGACTTGACACCGCGTGATATTCGCCCTTTTATCTTTTGTATGGCCGCGACCCCACATTGCCATTTGACACCCTCCTATCTTCTGTGCCACGTGTTACAACTGAGTACGCTCGTGAAGTGACCGATCGCGCTCACACGGCGCGTCAAGTCGCCCGATCTCGTCTATTGGCATCGCAGGATATACAAAAAGAGCGGTACGATCGCCGCCATCGCGATGTTAAGTTTGCCCCAGGTGCTTGGGTGCTCCTCTGGTCACCATGTCGTCGTGTCGGTCTCTCCCAGAAGCTTCTCTCTCGCTACACAGGGACTTATGAAGTCCTACGTCAGGTTAACGACGTCAATTACGAGATCTGGCCGTTACAGTTTCATCCGTCCTCAAGTCCGACGCCAGTTGACATCGTGCACGTTTCGCGGTTAAAGCCATACTTCGCTCGCAGTTCTTCACCTGACATGCGCCGAGACGGCGCTTCAGCACCCGGGGGTCCTGTTACGGAAGGATAGGAGGAAAGAAAAGAAGAAGATCGAGAGACACTGGCTGCTGCGTGTTGTTGCTGGTCAGCTACCTTGACCGCACTAACTCTACTTGTGTATATATTGTAAATACATCCAGTCTATACTCCCAACATCCCTGTAACAATATGAACACTGTATACGAATTTCTGCCGTCACCGTCGTCATCGCCGTGAGGTTCCGTATAAAGTTCATGGGCGTTGAAACCGTCACCATGCGCCGTACGCTTTGTGTGCGAGTGAATACATGCGACGGTGAGCCGGCCATCGCAGCTTGCGCACACAAGGGCTGGAATCGGGAAGGAAGCGTGCAGTCTTCCAGTGACGCGCAATGCAGAGGTGGAGGGGCTGCGCCTTACTGCGGTCGCGTGCTCCCGCCGGCCCGGAAGTCTCGGGGTGGAGGGTGGGCAGTTGGAGGGGCCGCGCTTTACTGCGGCCGCGCGTTTCCGACGGGATAGAAGACACCAGGGGGAGGGGCCAGGGCGCGTCCTGCGCCGCGCGCGAGTGCCCGCCAGCGGCGCTCCAAATTGAAAGCCATCTGAGGCAGGGCAGACTCGGCCCTCCCTGTGTTTTCGCGGCTAAGATCGCTTTGGTGCGAGCGCTGGCACGAATGTCAATTCGCTCACTGGTGCTGCTGCGCTCACTCCAGCGTTTTTACTGCGATTTTGCGCGGTCAAAGAGTGAGATGCGCTCATGTTTGCTTGTGTGCGCGTGACGCCATGCTTGTTAATTTAGTTAGTGTGCCTATGTTTGCAAGTTCATGTGGCTGACAAAACTACTATCCTTACTTTGTATAGCTGTCCACAAATTTGCTATCGCAATCGATGCTTCGCCTATCGGGCAAAACTGCGTCTGTTTAAAAGCGCAACGACCTAGTCACTAAACAACCACGTAGGGTGAATTTCACTTGTGGAGCGTAACGCACTTGCAGCTGCTGCAGTTAGTGCACCACCGCCCACACATTCCCAAGACCGATGCCTCTGAGATTGCGCGCGCTGGCAGGTTTTGCCGCGGCAGTCTCATTCCACGCATGCCCCAGTAAATAAAAGTCAGAGCCCTTCCACCTTGTGAAGCGGGAAGTCCAGCGAAGCTGGTGTTCTGGCGGGATTTGCTATGTTGGTGTTTCGCTATATTGGTGATTAGCTATATTGGTGACGTTTCCAGACAAGACTCCTTGCAGGGGTATTTTGTAAGAGTCCACTAGGCGGACTTTTACAGGATACCCCCCCCCCTCCAAAGATCCGTATACACAACCCACAATAATGCGAACTCCTCTCACACCCCACTCCTTCGTTGATCTATTGTTTTCGTAGAGGGGCTGGAGCCCAGAGGGAGCCCACTGCACAGGCGGCCGAGGCCGGCAGGGCTGCGCGCAAGAACTGCACTCGTAGAGCTGGCACACACACACGCACAGTCATGCGTGGCAGCCGCCTATCTCTCCCCTACGATTGGGCTGCCACGCCGCGCCCTCCTCGCTTTCTTTCCTTTTAGCAAAGGCACTATAATTAGACGCACGCGGAGCAGTCGGAGGGGTGCAAAGACGCAGCGCCGCGGGCCTAGCCTCGCTAGCCTCCCAGCAAGGCTCAACTCTAGCCGGGCGCAACTTCCAGAAGACTTGCTGCGGTAGCCTGGCCGCCGGGCCGAATTATACTCAGAGGGGAACGCGGCATGAAAGGATGTCGACTGACGCAGGAGAAAAGAGTTAGTGGTGGCTCAGCAAGATGGCACAACTGCAAGGTTCTGAAAATTAGGCTGCTGTCCTACTGTCTTTACAGCCACGAAAAAACGGCATCGTGCGCGCCTGCTCCAAAAGTCTGACCACTGGTTCACTTGTGAAGTGACTCGTGCAAAAACTCTACGCCCTTGAATCATCTGGTTTACCCGTAAGATGCAGAGAACAGACCGACCGGAACGAAGGAGCGAAGAGCATGCCGCCATCGCCCGAAGAAGATATGCTGAGGTGGCATCGGGGCATGGATTAGCACGCTTGCCGGTATAGAGCAGTTCGCGTCAATATTGGCAAAATAAACAGACGTCCTGCTTTCATGTCTGCGTCACCACTGCGTTCTCCATATTTCTTGGTTTGCGGAACCTGTGAACGAGCAGCGACTCCTACAAAAATAGTGACGCGCAAAAAACACGTCCGATGACCGTTTTTGTTCGACATCCCACGCACTGCATCTGGTGCAAAAAATACCAGTCTAAATATTGCATGGTTTCTGCACTTACCATATGATGTTTTATTAACACAATGACAACCGTTGCGTTCTGGTTGGCCATTGCAGTAACCAAATGGATATCCTGCTACTTTGCAGAGGAAATCGCAGATCATGCTGTAATTGGGGCATCCCCATCCTAAAAAAAGAAAATGTGTGTGAGAAAATTATTACATAAATGATATTCCTATGGAACTCCTCCGTGCTCTATTCTATATCTTGGCATTGCGCGTATCATCGCTATTTTCCTCACGTCATGCCCCTCCTAAAGTGAAATGACCAGCATATGCTGTCGCGTCAATGCAAACTTTTTCGCGATGTATATTTTGGTAACCGAATCGTACAGTCCTCATTATGGGACAATTACTTGGAACGCTAGAAATATGATGTCCTTGTATCGTTAATTACGGTGCGCTTTATTTCTCTGTGTACCATAGGAGGACAACGTTATCTGTAATTATGTTTACGGCCACAAGACGTTGCTACAGGACACCCACGAGTTCCTCTAGAAACTACAATTCAGTGATAGACATGTTTCATTAGCACATTATTGCGACAACAGGGCAACGTACAAAAACAGTTCAGTAGGGCTGACACTCCTGCAAAACAATATGGCGAAAGCCTGCTGCACATCTGATAATAAACGAAGCAATACAATCGGGGTTATATTTTTTATAACATATATTGGTAATGCATTAAGTTATACAATCGGGGCAAGACTTCGTGCCAGTCATAACGAGCTGCAATAAGAATTACACGTGTGGCACTAAGGCCATCACCCGAAAGCCACATATGAACACTTAACGTAGTACCTAAAGTACAGCATGGTAGTGCATCCACTAGGCCACATCTTTAGTTAGCGAGATGGCTGTTACGTGACCTGTGCAATCCCGCGCGCTTTAGGCACACCTTTATTAGGCCAGAACCGTGGAGTTGCCGTGGATTGAGCAACAACACCCGAGACTTGTTCAGAGCCCAATGTGAACCCCCAGAATAGCTACCTATATTGGATCAATTGGCTTCTGTGAAACATTTTTAAGCCACATACACCGGCCGAGTTGTAGCTGGTGTATTTAGAATATGTACATGTGTATCTGATAATTTTTGTTTGTGTTTGTGAAATGGCAATAAATAAAAAAAAAGTTGCCGTGGATTGAGGGAAGCGTGCTCGTCTCACACCCCGGAGCACCGGAATCGATTCCCACTCAGACCGAAATGTTTTTTTTTTGAGAGCTACTAATTTACTTTGCTTACATAAACGTTACTGAGAAACGTGACATCAATCCGAGCATCTCTTATGGCGTTGGCCACTATTCGTCGCGGTACAGTTTCCCCAAGTTCACTGCCAAGGGCATGCCAAGATACCAACACAGATACCTAAGGCTTTGCACTTAATAGCTTCCAAGGCAGCACGTCACATTGGCCCGATGTATCCAATGACTGCCTAGGAAAATGTGACATAGCGTTAGTGACAGTGTTGTCTACACTGACGTACGAGATCTCCAGCAGTCCAGTATCAACTATTGCCAGCACCATAAATATTAGCCCGTCACGCGGAACCCGCTTTGCCGTTAGTCTGCCACCGCTGGCAGCACTTCGTTGCACAGTGGTCAGGGGTGTACATTTAATTCCAACGGCACCTCCTCTAGTTTTACTGCATATTCTAAACTCAACGGAGAAAAGCCGTGCGTAACGGCGCTGATAATTAAATTTTCTGCTCTCTCCACTACTTGACTGGTTTCAGTCAATCGTGCAACCAGATACATCCTACACATGTGTGTGAATCAATTTACGGTGGTGTTATATTGACTTCTTTTTTTGTGGAATACTGCTAAGCTCATGCAGCTTCTGCGAGTGGGCTCAGGCATATTTCTACGAATGGGCAGTGTCTGTGCCCTCATTTAAGCTCACATTTTCGCTGATGTTTGAGTGTCATCACGGGCAAAAAGTGCAAAATCAGCTGGTATCTGGCGTAGCAGTGGAGATGTACACAAATGTACTATCGACCCAAAAAACTTACGGACCAAGGGATCTGAAAAAAAGCTGAATATCTCCGCAGCCTCAACACGCAGCCTGGTATTCCCATTTTCAGTCTCTACTGGTACATGCGAACAACATTGTGATGTACGGTTGTACTGGCTGCTTGTACAGGCTGCTAGGATATTTAGCGTTTTCTGAGATACCGTGGTCCGTAAACTTTTTTGGCCGATAGTACGTTCTAAAGAGAAGCAGCGGGAGTACGAGGAGCGTTGGCGCGACCAGAAGACAGAATGGGCACGCCTCCAGCCTGAAACCACGCTTGCCGCTGTTCCCAGCCCGATAACATCGGAAAGATATAGCGTCAAGATGATAACACCCGGCACATTTTCGCAGCCCTTTATGTATTGAACAGTGAACTCATCTTCGATAAGAGTCAAACTCCAGCGTAGAACACGATTGCTTACATGCCTCGCGCAGTTTATATAGGCAAGAGTCTCATGGTCGCATAGCAAAATGCCCAAGCCGCACACATAAAGTTGTTAATTGCCCACACAACCGCCGGGCCTTCTTGCTCAATCGTCGAGTAGTTTTCCTCAAGTAGCAGCAGTTGGCGACTTGCGTATACCCTTGGATGGAGAACTCCGCCATAACGTTGCACGAGTGCGGGACCAACAATTTTCGAAGAGGCCTCAGGGCGCAGCACGAATGGCTTCGTGAAGCCAGGGGATCTCAAGATCAGCTGGCTTGAAAGCATCTGCTTTAGTTGTTTGAATGCCTCTGGTTCTTTCTCGCCCCATATAAACTTGTGACTCCGACAAAAGACGGGACATTTCAGAGAAATTGGGGACGAAGTCTTTGTAGTAGCCGGTAAGCCGGTTACCACTTTCCAGCAGGAACAGGCTCACGACATAAGCTGGGAAACTCTTGTTGTCGCTGCTCGCAGTCCCAAAACAAGTGGTTGCCTTTCTATACGTGACCGACCTGCTTTAAAAACTATGTACTCGTCGAGTGGAAGCCACTTCCTTCCTGTTGTGCAGGTGTCCTCGCAGTGGCCAGGTAATCTGGCATTAACCAGAAGGCTTCAGCATGTCTAGGAGCCCTTTCATTGCCCGCAAATGCGTCACATCACAAAGCAATGGGTGGTCTGTAGCGATCGATGGGAACGTCAACAGCTACCGTCAAGCGCTCCACCAGATCCACTCCACCTATTTATTCGTTCCGCGATACCCTTTGAACAAGTTGGTATCAACCTCCTGGGTCGCATTCCGTGGTGATCGAACAACAACCGATGCCATTGTCTGTGTTGGCCATCTTTCTTGCTACGCAGGTACCGAAGCAAATACCCTAATCCACCGCTCCTTGCGTCAGAGATTCTTAGTTGCATTTCATTATCCTATGCCACGGCCCAACTCACGCGATCATGGTCACCCTATTATACGGTGCACAATTCCGACACACCGTACCATCCACAGACCAACCCTTATTCGAACGTTAGAACACAATGTTGACGAACATGCTGCTGCCCATCTACGTGTCCTCTTGCCGCAAGAACTATAGGATGACGTCTTGTCATTCATCACATATGCTCATAACACAGCGAAGCATGCAACAACTGAATACAACGCATTCCTAATGCTCGATCACGACGGGACATCCTTGACACCATCCTATCATTTGCTCGATATATCGAAGATTCGGTGACGAAAACACTCTTCCTTGCGGAAGAAGCCCGCAGGGTAGCGCGTCTTCGCACGTTGTTATCACGATACCGCTTGAAGCAACGAGAAGACAGCACTCATCAAAAGGTTTCTATTGGAAAAGCTGATTTTTCGTGGCTTTCGATCGCACGGCGCAGGCGCGGCTTGTGTTCCAAACGTTTGTCGCACTATGTAAGCCCGTTCACCATTTTCAATCGTTTGAGTGGTATAAGTTAAGTGGTTATGCGCCCCTTGTGTAGTGGTCGGTGGTCCAGCAAAAGAAAGCTTGTACATGTTGCCCGCCTTAAATGCTATTACCCCGCCAATGACCAATGATTCTCCCAACGGGCTTCATCAAGAAAATGAGGATTGTAACGCTGCGAGAACAAGGGTTACAGATGAGGACGACTACGGGCACTGGGGACAGCAGCAAGGTCTAAGCGGCTATCTTCCCGATCTATCAACTCTGCTCCCATTCATCTGTAAATCCACACGCATCACCTATAACAATATCACATTTTGCATTTTTGGTCCTAAACTACAGTAGATCGCTGTTATATGTGAACAGATTCTATGGTAACTACAAAATAATGTCCCTTTTGGGGAAAGTAGGAAATTTTGCATAATGTTAAGTCGCCCTGTTAACTGGAATTATTTTAAAAAAATGTCAATGCATTAGTATGTGAAACCTGTGAGTGACCTACGCTCCTACCAAAAAGAAATCAAGCTATGACACTATACCTACAGATTCTGCAATGAAAAACGGTTAGTACATTGTAGGTAAAACATCTACTTGTTTCGATTACAGATCGACATTGACCAGGCAAATTTTACAGCAAACTGTAAATGGCAGCTTGGGGTATCATTGTCCATTCCTGCTGCAGGTGACCAAATTTCTCTTCGGCGTTGCTCGCGCTTTTATGCCTTACACGGCGTTCCCGTTCTTTGCAAACATGCTTAATGGGGTATAAATGTGTAGACGGCCTTGGTCAGTACAGCAGGGTCAATTTACACTCCCCAAATGCAACCCTTTACGACGACGGATGTGTTCTTCAGGTGATTGTCTTGCTGCAATATATATTGACATCAATTTTGGTTTGCCTCCGCCGAAGCAGTGTCGTTTCTAGGACGCCCTCCTGCACTTCCTATATAATTGTGCCATCAGTTCTGTGAAGAGAGCAAAGTCTATGAGGTTGTTGTTGTTGTTGCCTCAAAACATGGCTCGTACCCACAGGGGGATTGGCCACATTAGATTGTTTGAAATGTGCGTCTAACAAAACACAAAAAGGGGGAAAGGCAAACATTTAACACAAAGCAATAGCCAACTCATTGCCAACAGAAATTTTGAGAGGGCATATTCATAAATTTAGGGAAAATAAATAAAGTGAAGTGTCCCATGGTCGGTACCCTAGCAGTTAAGCCTTCCTGACACTTCAATAAACTTGTGGATAGCAGAGGTCATTGACCCATGGCTTGGGCCTAATTGGCACGTACCATTGCACAAAATGTTTGGTGTAGTAAGCGCTAAACCCAGCTTGTAGGAAATACGAGGAGCATTCTGTGGAGGGAGGAGAAGCGGTGGCATGAAAGAAAGAAATGGTCCATAGTTTCTGGTTCATTACAAAAAGAACGCAGGTTAGTTATGGACAAACCAGATCTACGAAGGTAAAAATTTAGGCGGGGAACTCTACAACGGAAGCTTGATAATGTCACCTCGCATTGTCGTGAAAGGCATTCGCTCGTGTTTCATCGGAAATTTAGATGTCGAAAATCCTCTGCGTAAAGTAAGGATGATTTAGTACAATTTAGAATTAAAAAGCGTTTTATTCTAGCACCTGTTATAAAAGCGAAATCAGGAAGGATATTTAAGACCGGACCATTTCGTGACAGTGATGCGAGCGAGTCAGTTGATTCATTTAAAGAAATTCCACTATGACCGGGGACCCATACCAAGCGGAAGCGGACTTCGGACAAATTGCCCGGAACAAGAGTCGAAAAGGGGTGCCAAGGAACCCCACACCATCACACTTCCTCCTCGTCGATTCGCAACAGCAAGCTTGTAGCGTGGATTGATTTTGTTCCTTTAGGACGCGACACGTAGTAATTTACGTCGCTCTCCAAGAGAAGAACTGTGTGTTTATCTGACGGGACGTCTTTTTCCCGCATTGCTTAATTAAAAGATCAGCTCAAGCGCTGTTTTGGCTACATTGCCCTTCAAGCCAAATTCCTTAGTGACAAATGGCTTCTTTATTTGTTTTATGTGCCAGTGTACCCACGGCGCCTACAATAGGCATTGCAGGGGGGGGGGAGGGGGATTACATAAAAAAAAGAAAGCATATTACAGCAACATAGAATAACGCACCACAGCATGCACTATTATTTCATGAAGCGACTGCACGCACACATTTCAAGTTGTTTTCACTTGGTAACCGATTCTGGCAAGTGATTTCTGGTAACCCATTTGACAATCGAGTTGCATTGGGGGAAGAAGACATACGAAACACGTTAGTTTTTACATAAAGTTGTTTTCACTTTGAGTTCGTGATCAACGCTCATAGACGCGTAGTCAGGCATATGTATGACTTTATGCGATCGATACCTACTCTTGAATGAAAAATATCATGGAGCAGTTTTATTCTGTCAATTAGGAGTCGTTCTTGCAGCACTTCCCACCCAAGTTTCTTTTTTGGCCTCTGTTACAGTAAAATTCCTTTTGTTTTTGCAAATACAAACCACACTGCCCTACTCTGTATCCTACTCTGTATTGAGTCGAGAAGATCAAAGTAGCGGTCATATAGTAATTGAACAAATATAGGAGCCAGCCAGGGGGGTTATTATTATTATTAGACATTATTTTGTAGCTGCCTTATAGTTTGTTCAATGTAATATTGTTCTACCGTCCATTTAGGAGCAAAAACGAAAAATATAATGTGTTATTATTTACCACTACTGTATAAGCATCCCACAAAGAAAAAAACAATTACTCACCTTCACCATCGCACCACATAGAGTTCGTTGAAAGAAAAAGAAGTGTTGCGTACATCCATTTCATTCTTCGACGGTTTTAGTTACAAAAGACCTGTAAGAGATTGCATTGGGGTTTTCAATGTCGAATAACGTTGGAGCGCGATGCCTAACGTACGTTCTATGTGTGGTTCAGTCATAAAAAATAGGTTGGGTAATTTAGAAGCCCGTCTTTCGTTTTGAAAAAAGTGCACAAAGCAACGTCAGCCGATAAGCTATCTCTATTTTAGTTATCCTTCAGAAGTTTAGTTTGATGGCTTCTCTTTTATGCATTGTTACATTGCGTTTCTTTTTTTTCAAGGACTCTGTACCCTACAGCCGCTATGGCTAATGCCTGATTCATGTGAGATGAGCGCGCTTTTTTCCAATAATATCAAATAAAGGACGAATTGCCACCGTTTCTTGGCACCAGCTACTCCTATTCGCAGGCGAGCAAAACTTGAAGCACGAGGGTGATGAGCCCTGGAGGCACTGAAGTAACACGAACATTTGCGATGTTGGGCGAATTCAAAAGAGTAAAAAAAGCATAGTTTTGTAAACAAGTGAAACTACGTAACATAAACTGAAAACACGCTTTTAAGTTGAGTATCGCAGACCGCACGACTTACGTACCTACATAAATCTACAAAACACGGCACAGTAACATATATTACAGAGCCAGACGTGAGCTTCCATTAGACATATACAAGCTCTGCTACAAAGCCTGTCAACAACAAACGTTTAGTATGCGCCTAATCTTTTCGTTTTATCTAACAATACTTTAGAACTTCAGAAGGGCACATGTTTCAGCTAGTCAGAACGTCAGCCAAAAGGTAAACAAAAGCGAAACACACAGGACAGAAAGAGAGCATGGACAACACGAACGCTAACGTACAACTGAAATTACAAAGAAGCCCTTGGCCACTGCCATACAGTTACGCATCCTTGAAAAACCACAATTATAAAAAATTTCGACGTTAGATGCTGGTAAAACACGCGCGCGAAACAAAGGAAAGGTTGTCATCAAAAACGCGATCCTACTGCCATGCTCGCGGTTGTTGGTGTGTTTATTTTGCTTTGTTGGTTCTTAATTTGTTTACGTCACGAGAGTGAGGCTAAAAACTTCAGGGATTGTGGGTTCCCGCGCATCAAAATGGTACGTCTGTGGGCGGAGGGATTTCTTCTACTTTCAATGTTTTAGTTAATGTTAGCGCTCTTGTTGTTCATGTCTTCGTTCGGTCCCTTCTGTTTTACGCTAGTTTGGCTTCTTAAAATGATCTTAGGAGCCACAAGTGCTCTATTTCTGTAGCCACATTCTTGCTCCATGATGTGTGTAGTGTGGGAGATGAATGGAAGAGGACGACAAAGAGTGCGCACGCGGAAATAAATCCCGTGCTAAGTGAAAGACGACTATGTCGAAGAGCGTCCGGCAAGAGAACGCGCGGCGCAACCAAGTAAGAAACGGAAAGTGATCAAATCGGGAGAACCCACGGTACTCCCGCGGGCCAATCGCAGGTGAATACGGGGCTCCGAGGGTCACCAATCCGGAAGAGACAAATGGGCCTGAGCAGCCGAAAAAGTGAGGCGCACTGGCAGAAGAGATGCATTTCCAGGAAGCGACGCCCGACGAATGTCGGCCACCGGACCGAGAGACGAAGACGGGCCGTCGGGTGCCGTACCCGAGCCTCTAGGAGTTCATCCGACCGGTGCCTCCTGCCAACCCGTGCTCACGGGTCGCCACTCACAGACTGCTGCACGAGGCCGTTACCTCCAGTTTACCTCGCATCTCGAGCCGGCGAACCCATGCGCCCGTAGGCAGAGCGAGAGCAGTCGGGGTACGGGTCAGAGTTTGCGCCCAGCTGCCTCGCCAGAACGCCGCCTCCATCTGCACGTGCTGCCAAGCCGCCAGCGTGCCGTCTCCGAGCCGCAGCAGCTACGCTCTGGTTTCCCGTTCGACGGTACACTCGATTGACATTTTGGTGGTACGAACGCGGTTTCTTTCGTCGTTTCGTCGCAGCCGGTCCACGTGGATCGGTTGCGCGCGCTTAGACGTGTGATCTTACCTAACTCGCGTGCTGTTGGTACTATTAAAGTGAAGATTTATTTGCCTCTTCTCCTGACTTTCCGGGAGCGGCTGCTGCTGTGATGGTCTTGCCGTGCGTGCCGCTGCGTTTCTTGGAACAGCACCAGGTGGCGCTCGCCTCCGCGCATCAATAACGCGGCTCAACGCATCCCGCCAGGCGCCGCCATGCAAGCCAGCGTTTCATAGTTTGTGCGTATGACACGTGCTGTGCTTGTTTTCTTATGCGACAAAATGCAGGTGCTGGGCTGTGAAGGTCGCGTGCTGGGCTGTGATAGTGTAAACGTTACAATCGTCCATAGCCTGAACAGAGTGCTTGGAGCTGGTGTCTCAACAGCATTCTGGCCACGTACGCAAAAGTAGCACGTAAACGCGCGCCAGCAAAATGGCTCCAAAGCGTTCACTCAGTGTCGAGGACACCCAGGCCTGACAGAATCGTCGCGCGGAAGCGTAGCGTCTTCGCTACGTAGCGAAATGCGGTGCAGACCGCCAATGTATGTACACATTGTACGTATACACGCAATCATAATATTTAATTGAATTACGCACAGCCGGATAATTCAATTAAAGTTTAACACTTCTGCCACAATGCGATGCGCCATATGAGGTAATGATACGGCTCAACCGACTCAGACATTATGAGCAATAAAGCAAAACAACACCTCAAGCAAACACGCCTCTCTGTGTGGTCTGTGGATTATACGCAGACAAACGGCAGAGTGTTACTGTTTCCACTAGTTGTACTAAACGTTTCGTGTGCGTTTCGAAGAAAACGGCTTTGCCCTCAAACGGCTCAATTAGGTTCACGGAGTCACCTGCGCCTCAGGGAACCGTAGGTAACAATAATGAAAAGAACCTGCATCACATCGCCATGCCGGAAACCACGTTATTGAATTAAATTTTGCCACCAACTTAGCAAGTCTGGAATCACCTACTCGAGGAAATATCGACAATAACCGACTACCCATTCTACTGACAAACTCTTGCAGCTGTTCTAGGCAGCGAAGCCTTATGAATGTTCATGTACATGTAATACTAGATGTGTTTCATTGTGCATTGTATACCGGGCCTTTTCCTTGCGTTCGCCTTTGCACGTGTACTGTATTTTTAATTTATTCTTAGAAAGCGCCATAATATCCTTGCACAAAGCGATCGCCTTAAGAGCATACTTGTAGAACGCCCCACGTCGTGCATAGCAAAAATTTAAAAAAATATCCTAGCCGTGACACAGGCCATATGCCTTACAACAAATCACGTTGCCAGGATTGTCCTCACATGAGCACTACACAGAAAGAATCAGTACCGCATCCAACTTCTCTGTTCAAATAAAAAGAAACTACGTGTGGCACCGCTAAAGTAATCTAGATTCTTGAATGTACAATTTGTAATCAACAGTATATTGGTAAGACACAGAAACCTTTCAGGACACAATTTAACAACCACCGGTCACACGTAAAATCTCTTTTGAACCTTAATTCCGGTATCCAAGCATGTAAACCCTGTCGGTCACACTTTCAATTACTTAAAAGTGAAAATACTGGAATCAGGCTTTAGCTTACACCACAACCGGGAAATTTGCGAGTCCTATCTTATCTATAAGTTTAATACCAACGCCTCAGGTATTAATGAAAACACCGGGAAACTCACGTGCTTGCCTTCTGATTAGAACACTGCGGTTATAGCCGAAAGTAAATTCCTTGTTATCTAACTGCGACGCATGCAAAACGTTGTTGCTTCGTGTTGACACGTTCGCATATCCTATCTCTTTTTCACTCTGGAGCTGCTCTTGTGTCGCATACCCCCTTTGCACGGCATGTCTGCGGTAGAGTGTCGTCGTCTCTTGTTACACGATGGGGGTTCCTCGAGACTGGGGAACGCGCTGCCATAGGGACGGCTCATCACAGCCACCCACCTGTTAGTTCCCTTTTTACCGCTTCCGCCACCGTAGAGCCAACTTTTCTTTGCGCTTTTTCGAGGGTGAGGATAACGCCTCTTCGCCCGTGACTCACCGCAGCCACCCATGTGTTGCGCTCCATCCATGTGTTAGTCCCTCGTTAAAAAAAGAAAAACGTGCGTTTTGGTTGTTTATTTTTATTTTGATATTTTTGTCCCTTACACATGACGTGGGATGATCTCGGACCCCGTCGTTCACGCACCAACCATTCTGCCCCACGTGACACCTCCCAGAGAACAGGAGTATCTCGTACACCATCTCGACCGCACACTCCACAAATGGCTCTGCGTGCCTTTTTCCGCAGACTTACACAATTTTCTTTCCGGGAATTAGAGTTAAGGAACTTTACGTGGTGGGGAGAACATGGCCGTCACCTGATGCGTCTTCGCAACATTATTCACTTTATGTAACACCTTGTGTATATAAGGTACCACTTCAGGTCTGCGTTCTAGTCCATGCTTTCCTTTTGAAGAAAGGTTTCGGCTACTGCCAGCAAGGTCAATTTAGGGTACCGAGCCTTCCGCAGCCGTTGTAACTGACTTCTAAAGCTATACTTCAACGTTTTTTTTAATCACTGGCATTACACAACCGTGCACTCTACGAATGCGTTGGCGAGTTCAATATGGCGAATGCCCAGATGCCTCAGTCGAACTTAACCAGTAATGAATGCGCTGCGCTTGATGACCTAAAGTTTGATGCATCTGTTGTGGTCCTGCAAGCTGATAAGGGCAGATGCATTGCAATAATGATCCGAAAGGACTATGATAGAAAAATGCTACTTCTTTTGGATGACCCCTTGTACTTTCAGAAGACGTAGTACGAGACCACTTCAAGTTGCGAAAGGCATTTGGTCGACTATTGGTTCAGGTTAAAAACGAAAGGAAGGGTCAGTCAGACGCTATACCGTCGCTTTTTGTCTGACAGAGTGACGCCGAGAGCGTACGGGTTGCCAAAATTTTACAAATGCAGCTTCCCCCTGTACCCTATCGTTTTTTTTGGGGGGATTGCCGACATAAATCTTGTCACTGTTTTTGGCTGAAATTTCGTGCCACTTGCGGAAGGGAACGCGGTCGCGGTCAAGAATTCTAAAGAATTTGTTAACGCGGTACGTCTGCAACCACTTCGGCATTATGATTTTATGGTGTCTTAATGTCGTGTCGATGATCACGAATGTGCCGATAGCTTTGGCTACAGATATTGTTGAGAAAAGCCTGCAGGATGACTGTACGCTAGAAAGCCGCATTTCTCTGACTGTCGATGAAATCATGACTCTGCTGAGGTTCTACTTGAAGCAAACATATGTCACCTTTGCCAGAACCATATATAACCGCATAGATGACTTGCCGCTGGGAAGTACTGTTTCTTTATTCCTGGTTGATCTGTTAATGCAACACGTGGACAAGACTGTGATGACGCCTACCATTCTCTGTCAAGATGTATTGTTGCTATGTAGATGATCATTTTACCGTTGTAGAAAAGAAAGACCTACATGCCATTGCTGGGGTGATTAATGCCGTCCATCGTGCCCTTCAACTTGCATACGAAACGGAGAGTAGTGGCAGCCTAGCATTTCTAGGTGTGCCTCTACTTCGGAGCGAAGCAGTTAACTTAAACATACAGCGCAAACACCTAAGACAAACCACAAAAGGAAGTTACGACAAACACTGGCGCTGAGTAACTAACAACTTCTTTATTTCTTCGTCGATGCATATATAAACCCTAGGCCACAGAACCGCGCAGGCGCACAGAATACATTGCAGAGATCTGCCAAAATTATCACACTCGCAAACGTATAAAGTCAAATTCAGATGGAGGCAGGGACAAAGATGTATCACTGATGCAATTATCGCCTTGTTTTTTATGTAGTAGGCCTCTAAGGCAAGCCGCGAATGCTCATTCTTGCTCTTGCCAAGAATTGACTTCCCATCAAGGCGCGCCTCACAATTGATGCAAGAGTTTATATGCGCAACAAGGTGCGGCTCCTCCATCTACATCTCTGTTAACTTTTTGCGCATGTTCCCTAAGTCGCTCATTGATGCAGTCTGGCCTAAGTCGCTTATTGATGCAGTCTGGTCTTAGCACATGCGAGTGGAATGGCATAAACCACGCCGACAGCGCACTAGACGTAGGAAGCACCATGCCGAATTTGCCATGCTCCTCTGCTCTCTCCGCAGGTGCGGGAGCAAAGCTTAGAAACTTGTTCGGCGCAGAAAACGCCAAAGGAACGCCATGCCTGCAAGCAACTTTCTTGAGTTGATAGGTGACCTTATGCACATAAGGGAACACCGAAGGCCTTCGTGGTTCAGCGGCCGGCCTTTTGTGGTTTTTCTTCTGAGAATCGGAGCTTCAACAACGGCATTCAAAATCGACATAGGGAACGAAGCTGCCAGAAGTCGGCTTATCTGATTATCAAAGCTTTCTTCTAAGTGTTCTGTTTTGTAAGTGTAAGTAATTTGTAAGTATTCTGCTTAAGAAGAAATGTATTATTCATTGGAATGTAGCTGCGTATCCAAATTAAACAAGTTTTCTACGTGTGAGCTGTTAGAAGTACCTAGGCACTTCGTTCAGAACATACATGTACTGAAGAGGTCAAATTGATGTTTGTAAAAAGCCATCGAAGTATGGATGTCCCATTTTACTTAATGCAGGTAAATGATTTGACTTATACATTTTACAAGAGCTTTACTCCGCATTCTTGCATATATTGTTGCGCCACTGTTCGGAGGACTGCAGTGGTGCCTTCAATATTGCCTTGAATTTGTCATTAGTTTAAGAAGTGTGGAATGAGAATAAATTCTTTTACAGCGAAGTTGTTATAGGCTCGGTTCCAGGAGATCACGTCCGCGTACACCGGAAGCTGGCAATAATTTTGTGGCGTCTCGTTTTGTGGCATCTCATTCACTTGGTATATTCCAAACTTGGCATGGAAAAGTACAAATATATGACTAACATGACTGGTAGGTCATGACATCAAAAAAAAGTTGTTGCAGTTTCACCTGAAAGGCGAAGCATCAATTGCGATAGCAAATTTGTAGCGAGCTATACGGAGTAATGATAGTGGCTTTATCAGCTGTGTAAACTTGGACATGCAGCAGCACCGGCAACACGCAGAACTGCTGTCGACGCCGTCGGCGTTTTGCCCGCGTTCACACAAAATGCGTGCAGCGTTGGTGACTGTTTCCGGAGCCTCTGATATAAATAGGCACTTGGTGCCGCAGCTAAACGTCGCCTCCCTTCTCTCCCCCTCCCCCCACGGCCTTTGGCACGTTGGAAGAAGGCGCGGTTGCTCTACATATATGGTGATTGTAAAGGAGGAAAGAGACGCCTACTTCTGCAGCCCTTAAGGTGCACGGCGCAGAACGCGCGTTTGTTCTCCGCCGTGGGTTAACTCCCCGTGAAAGCGCGCGTCCCTCGCGCCCTTTCTCTTGCACATACAGCGTTCGGCGGCGCGCGGCGACGATTTCATCTCCATTGACGTCATACGGAACCTCACGGCGTCGGCGACGACGACGACGACGACGGCGACGCCGACGGCAGAAATCTGCTTTGGAGTGTCGATATAATTGCTATCGCAATAATAACACTACATGCTCGTCAATTACGTCACGATTAACGATAATAAAATTGCGTGTGGCGCATACCGCATTGGATATGCGAGTATGAGCCAGGGGTCTGCGGCATGAGCCAGGAACAAGAAAGAAAGAAATAAAGAAAGAAAGCGAGTAAGCAAAGAGAGAAGGAAGGAAGGAAAGAGAGAAAGAAGGTAAGATGGAAATCACGTGTGGCTCATACCTGCGTTGGATATGTGGGTAAGAGCCACCGAAAGCATGAGCGGGAGAGATGTCGTCGGCGTCACGCCAACGACAGAAGCCGGCCAGAAGATCGGGCCGGCGATGCTGTGCACATCGCAGGCTGACTTAGCGCAGCAAACGCACTACTCGGCTATCGTGCCCAGCGAAAACAAGACGCCGGTGTCCTTGCTTTTTGAAGAACATGCCGGACATGCTCAATATGGCCGATAATGATAATATATAAATTCACTATAAGAATGTATGCTCACTACAGCAGACCCACCATAGTCAGAGCTTTGCTGACTTCTATCTTCACAGTAGGGGAAGGGCTCTGAATTTTTTTCCGGTATAATTACCTAATCATGAACTCTACCAATTGCTTCGTGTTTTGCCTTTAGCATCTCTATATATTTGGTAAACCCAGGGAATACAGTTAAAACTATTGTGCTGTATTAAGACCAACTGCCTCTTTCATTGGTAACACACGAAGCATGTGAAACTGCAGCTGTACCCACCTGTTGAGTGCAATTCACCCACCTGCTAATTGCACTTAACGAACTGTAGCGGGTGAGCTTACAATTCATATGTGCTTAGAACTGGTAACGATCACATGGGTTTCGAGATATGCGCCGTGAAATTCGGAGTAAAAATGCAATATTGTCCCAATTATTTTTCCAACAAACCGTCGTTTTATGCTTTGAAGAAAGACGGCAACTGCAACGCTTATGTATTTCGTCGCTCATTTTGGAAATTTCTCGAAAGTAGTGTCACCCTGAAAATTCGGTGTAAGTGCATGCACCTTGCAAACACGCTGGCTACAATTTGCAAATGACGACCTGTGCCGTAACGCAATTGACTAGAAAGCTAAATAGTGAATTTTCTTGTTCGTCGATTATGGTTATCGATGTTTCCTTGAATTATTGTCCGCGTCTGCGAGTAATTCAGCTGATGTTACAGCTAGCCTGTCTTTCAGAGTTGATATTTAAAAATTATGTACGGTCTAAAAAAGCACGCAGCGTCGGCACATTTCTCGAAAGACCTAGAATAATGTAACAAATGTTGTATTAGAAAATTCCACGCCTCACTTACCGTTGTAGCCTGTGTGAGGTGCTGGCGAAATAATCTTCTCCGAAGCGCTGTCTGTATTTATACGCTTTTGCATATTTTTAACGGCTTTTCACAATTGCAGAAAGTGTAGTAACAATGTTTATGTAATCTAAGTCCTATATGGGAAATTTGGGCACCTAGCGTGTATTTCGACTGTAGCAAAAAAATAATCTGGGCGTAACAAAACCCATTCTCTGCTGAAGAAAGCACCGCTTGCGAAAACTCAAATCGTGTGTCGAGTTCTTGCAGCTTTCTACGGAACATTCAGTTACATGCACTTCTCGTTTTTACCAGAAAATGGTGTCAGGGGCAACATTCCAACTTTGTAAGTGAACGAGAGCGTTTCAAGAGAGATGGGATGTAAAATGAAATTAAATAGGATCATTTTACCGCAAGAACCGTCCTCATTCTATATTTGCATTATCACAGTATCATCGTCATTGGCTATTCCGGGCATTATTTTCTGCAGTTCGTAGAAAATTTGGTATTGTACACGAAGCTCAGGAATACAAGCGAATGTAATATATCACTTTCCTCAAATGCGCTGGAAGAATACGCTCTCAACTGCTTTTTTTTATCTAGCGGCACCTGCACGGAACACTGCAAAGAACAGCTACGATAAAGTTCTTTATTTTTACTAGCTTCCATTTTCTTTCGTGGCGTTTCAAAGGGCAACTCCAGCATTTTTGTGGCCAGAGCTACATAACGCCACGTTTCCGACTCTACGCCGTCGCCGCACATTGAGCCGTGGCCGCACTGTGTCGTCACACCACGGCCCTCGATTCTCCAGCAACTCAGCTCGTCGCGGTTAACGCGCGGCCCCCGCTCCTGCCGTTGGTAAAACCCCTATATATAAAAAGCAGCGCCATTCTTAGATATTGCCGCCACCGCGCTCACCCCGGCGTTTCCTCCTCGCCGCCTCCTGTCGCTCCAGCCTCCTCCGCTCCCCCATTGGCCAATATGTTTCACGTGAAAGCATGCGTAGCGCTTTTGTATGTCTTCTTTTTTTCTTTCCAGCACGCTCTGACTGCCTTCACGTGCCTGTGCGACGAAAGTGCTGTACGCACAAACTGATCAAACGTGTTAGGGACAAGAACTTCGTTGTGATGGCATGCTGCTGCGCCTTCAGTTGCCGCAACCGACAAGGCGACGGCAAAATGATTTTTTTTTTTGTTTACCAACCAGCGAGCGCAAACGCTTGCTGCTCACTTGTTATTTGCGCCGTCTCGCATCGTCGCGTTGCTACTTCCAAAACAGCATTATTAAGGCCAGTTACTGACTGACGAAGCAAAATCGCGCATCAAAAACTTCTCCGCAGGCCGCGAACGAAGTTTTCCGCGGATTTCGTCTGGTAGCGCGTTAGCCGTCGTCTGCCACGGCAGTCCCGACGTAGGCGGCGCCACTGACATGATCGCGCCTTGATCGCGCTGGCCGCGCCGAGCGCGACAGTGGAACGGACGAGGAGGGAAGCGGTTGGTGCTACTTTTTATATATTGACCCTTTTCGCGGAGCAGTTTGTTTTAGAGAAACGAGATGGCGCTCACGGCGGCGCGCCATGACTCACCTCAGCGACCGCGCACGAATGCGAAACCATTACCGCTTCTGCTTTGCTTCTGTGCGATCAGATGACGGAAATTCAACTGAGTTTTCGCTAACACACTGTGCTCCAATGATGCTAGATTGAATCATGTGGATTAAAGCCGTGTGCAGTAGTTGGCTGCAAAAATAGTGACTGGCATGTTAAGTTATAGAATGAATATGTGTGGCCGAGTTCGCGGACCGCTGCTGCAACTGTCCGAACGTGTTACCGGCACTTCGTGATGTACGGCTTTCCTCGAGGATACAGAAATTTGCTCATCCACCAGCCTTTATCGCTAACCTTCGAAGAAAGGGCTTCATCCCCAGAACGTCGGCAAGAGTGAGTACCACTCGTTAAACAATGACAAAGGGGTTAGCGCCGCTTCGTTTCATAGTAAGTTTCGCGCACGTTATCTGCACACATCGGTCCCAAATGGGAGGAAAACTTACGCCCTGTCTATCGCCGACGAATCAAGAGTAAGTGAACGGGCGCACACTTGAATACATGCGGACTGTATACCCCAAAAAAATGACGGATTACACCTATGGCGCACGAATGGTCGAAGCTGAATGTTTCGTGACGGTCTACAAGAGTAAGCGAGTTACTATCCGTAATATATATTTGCTACAAGGTATTACAATGCACAAAACAGCTACGTTTCAAGCCTTCTGCGCAGAAAGAACAAATCTATCGGAACTGAGCACACCCGCGAGCGATTAGGCAGAAAATAATCAGGTAGTGGCCGCACCGAGGAACTTCACTGAGTCAGAAACTGACAAGCCACTGCTTCAAAATATTTGCCGAATAAAGAACAAAGAGCAAAACACACTAATCCTGACTCAATTCATAATCGGAAAGCTTGGATAGCTTGGAATACATATTTAGCCCCGCTGTTAGAACAAGCACCATATACGCTGTTTGTACCATTTGGTCATAGCTTAATCAGCTCCGAAAGCGCTTTTGCATGTTCTCTGAAGCTGTGATCAAGGCTTCGTGTCGTCCACCTAGTCACCGTCTACGATATCTCCGAAAACAGAGGTTTTCTAAACTGCGCCGGCGTCATACACTTCCATTGTAAACAGGGAGGCAACAGAGGCAGTTGAGGCAAGCAATAGACGCATCACCACGTGATCAAACATAGCAGCGCCCACGGGAGCGCCGCGAAAAGGGTCAATAGCGGTTTTAGGGCCTGTACACGCTCGAGCCGCACATCGCCGCAAGCCGCACCGCCCTCGCGCGGTCCGCTTAAAATGGCCGCTCTGACGGAGAGGCGGTCGGGAACTTTTTCCAGTATGCAGCATGTATGCACCGACCGCACAAACATGGCGCTGGTTCGAAGCGAAGCGAAGAGCGAGGCCTAAGCGCCTAGGCTGCTGTGGCAGTTTGTTTTTTTTTTTGTCGTTTTTGTGTTTTTGTGGGATCACTGCAAGAGTTATCGAGCACTCGCGGAGATAATCGTCGAACGCAGCAATCCGATGTACCCTGCCTGACCTCTTCAGCGCGTGCGATCGTCAACGGCAGCAGATGGAAATGTGTTTACGCGAGCGTCGGAAACAATGAAACCGGCGATTTCGTGTCTGTTGGGCCGTATTTCGCTTGTGCAGTACCAGCAGTACAAATTCGAAGGCCATCACACACACGCGCATTCTAAGCATGACACATGCATTCAGTACGCGCCAGAACGAAAATAGTGCGGTCGCCCATCTCAGCGTATGGTGTACCTAGGTGTTGTGTTTGCGCGCTTCATCGCGGTGAAGCTCATACGTGTATGTGCATTGTGCAGTGCTGGTTTGTGTTTAAGAAGTGACCATATGACCTGTAGCGATTAGCTTTATTGTCGCGTCATCGCAGCCATTCGTAATGTGCTGTTTGTGCCTTGCTTCATGTGAGCTGTTTTGAGGGCTGCGATGCGCCTTGGTGACCGCGAACACGTACAGAGCGTTTGAGTGCTGGGGTTCTTACTGTACGAGGTGAATGGTACTGTTATGTATATGTGCAATGTGTCGCAGTGGTTATAGGCGTATAAGTATTCGTTTTATGCGACATGCATATGCTCTGAAGTGAACCGTGCATACAGAACGGTTTGTACAGAACATTAGACCCAAAATTCAAGGATGCCAACACCAAAATTCAAGGAGGCGGAAACAAACGGTACTTGTACGCATACATTGAAAAATAATGAAACCTCCTTCTCTTTGGCCGAACTTTCTTGTAGCGAAGCAGCTGCTGAGTTGGACACACACTACAAGCTCTTTAGGGTGCTTTTTTGCATGTGCTCTGAAGTAGACAGTGCATAAGCACTGCTGGTCGTTTGTGCTATTTGCATCTCAGTGTGGGTTTTGTATCAAACCAGCTTTCCTTGCTTTGTACACGTGTTGTTTGTTTCCAGTGTTGTCACTGCACATTTTACTCTTTACGAAGAAGGGAGGCTAGGGAACAGCTTAAAAGATATATCACTGCTCCATGTATTGCAATTATTAATTTTGTGCTAGGTGTCATGTGCTGTAATGTAAACAATGCAAATGTGCCGCATGCTATTTTTTGCGGATGTGACGACACTGCAACGCACCGTCTCTGCCACTGCCCAACCTTTCATGCTGAACAATGTGCTTTGCCAGTTATACTCCATCCAAGTAGTTCCTTGCAGCACTGGGGCAGCGGCAGGGCTTCTTAGCCAATAGGAAGGCTGAATTCCCCTCAAGATGTGTTCATCCATGCTGCGTCAACTGCTCAGCGTCTGCTTGCCATCCTTTCGATACATCAGCCACTGTTGGAGCAGTGACGCAACAAATGTTCCTACGTTGTAACTAAAGGTTGCGTTTCCATGAATGCTACTGTTGGGCTTCGCTTCATCGACACGCTATCTGAGCAGTTCAATACAGCCTCCTGAGCCAGTTTTAGTAAAAGTGAACACCCTGGTAAATGTTCACATGCACCACGCCATCGGCTCAGCGTGTATTTTACGTTTGCTAACCACTGTCGTCACGTACCGTACTAGAGCAGAGTAGGAATTAATGATGCAGTGAACAATGACGCATTCGTAGCGTTCTGCATCGTCAATGCATCACCATTGCTACTGCTGTGGTGCCACCTGCTAAATAGAAACCGAACCACTTTTACTGGCTGTGTAGTCCTAGCAGTGTCAAAACAAACAGCTGATCTCAATAAGAACAAGAAATACCTAATGCTTTGTCCTCAGCATGAGATGAGACTACGCAGTGATGGATTTTACCATTTGTTTATTGCTTTCAGGGCGTACAGCTAGTAAAAGGGCAAATTGAGATTGAAGCGGGTGGTCGGGCTGCATGGGGGGGGGGGCCATGTTGCTGCGTAATCACGGTTAGGGTGGCTACTGATGTTACCAGTGCTAACCGCCACAGTAATTCATCGTACAAGACGAGCATGCAAGAAGGGCCTAACATCTGTAAATATTTTGCGAACGTCACCATGTAGCCTGCACCAAAGGAAAACAGAAAGCTAGGCAACATGAGAAACGTAAGGCGTGGAATTGACGAGGGAACAATGTTTAGCTTCATGCACCTTCGCAACGATCCATCTCCTTACATTGATTATCTGCCATCATGTCAACAAACTCATTGCAGTTCGACTTGTAAATGTAACATGGATGTATTATGCCGTTGTCGTGATTTAAATAAAAAAATTAAAGGTGCATTAGGTGTTTTGCAAAAAAAAAGAGAGGAGGTGAACCCTCATTTCTTAAATGGGAGTAGGCAAGAGAGAAAGGTCCTTTGCGTTGCTGGTTGGGCAAAGAAAGAATGCCTCTGTGCACGAAGAGCAGGTCACGTTCTTGTACTACAGATTCTTTGCTTCTATTTCGGCTGCTACTATGCTGTTTTAAAGAATTCTTGTGGTAGAATACTCCTTGGAAGACACTTAACAACTTTTATAGTATAACTAAATTTTCCACACGGCGCTGGTGGACGGTCCTCTTAAATTTCTGAGGGGCCCATCAAGGGGTTGGACTAATTAGATGAGTTGTTTTTATGTAAACCTCACATTGACAAGCTTTGCGAAAATCTCGGCAAGGCTTGTTATATCCTGCTCAAGAGCCGAAATTGTTTTGATACAGAAACCCTTCGAGAAATTTATTTCAGCTTGTTCCACAGCCATCTGTGGTACTGTGTTACATCTCTGGGCCATTCATACATTGAGCCGTTTATAAAACTTCAAAAGCGGGCTGTCCACTTTATGACTTCCTCACAATACAATGCTAACACGACACCACTCTTTCAACACGTACACATTTTACCGTTTACTTCATTACTAAAGTTTTAAACTCTTGTAATGGTTAATAGTAGCATCGTTACTGACTACCCACTCTCCGCTACCAACTTTACCGAATCAGGACGCTATACACGCAGTGCACTAAAACAAAATTTTCTGGTTCCAAAGGGTTGTAATGTGTGTGGTAAACAGAGAATTTGAAGTGTTGCAGTAGTCGAGAGGAACGTTCAGCCCACGTAAGTTAGAAATGCAGCTAATTTTCAGAGATAATTAAAACTGCATTTTCGTTATCTTCTTTCGTATGTTTATTAATACATTCACCGCTTCCTTTTCTTTTTTCTGGTGCATTTTCCTTTACTTGTAAATGTTCAATAATACCGTTTGGCATTTTGAAGATTCTTTGTATTGTATTCTCTACTTCTAATGTAAAGTGCATATTGTTGCTGAGCTTAAGTACATGTGTTTGTGCTAAATTAATTGCTTTGCATCCTCTACATTTTTTATGGATTGCAACTGGCCTCGAGCTAGGGATCCCAATGTATTTGTTCACATTATGTTTTACTCTGTACTGAACGCAAGAAAGAAAGTTTAATTCAAGGAAACATTTTTCTCACAGGGCCCCCTAGCCTGGAGCTGCAGCCCCCTTAGCCCATAGGTTAATCTGGCACCAGTAGCAACTAGTATCACGAATGCAAGTTTTGGCTTGCCATCGGTTTTATCAGGTTAACATTTATTTGCACAGCAGTAATCTTAACGTTCATTGCATGCAGAAAACAGCCGTAGATCAAAGGACGCAAGTAACTTGTGTCCTCAAGAATCTAAACCTTGTTTGGGGTTTTCTGGAATGAAAGCAGTTTAGGTACCTCAGTCTGAAACTCTATTTTGCTTGACTGCAGCATTTATCATGGATGCGAAGTTGGTGTTGTGACAGAAAGCCAGTGTGCACACACAAGAAAAAGTACTACAATGCCGCTCAAAAGTTTTCTAGGTGTATTGTGCAAAACCACAATTAATGTACGGGAATGACATGTCAGTGGTCATAACTTAAAGCAACGGTTCATTACAGATGGGGTACACATGTATGGTCACATAAACATAATGGTGCAAGCTTGACATATGGGTGATAGTCCTTTTTAAGAAACAAGTGGCATGGTGACGTACCGGGAATCAATGCTTGTTATTTTTTTATTCCCAAAATTATCAGTTGTACAATACTTGTGCCCCGATACAATGACGTATCTCTGAATCACAGATGTCACATTCTATCTGCCCTGTGAAATACTTTGCCACATGAAATGGAAATCTCATTGACATAATCAGTTATAGATTTTGCATTAGTTTTATGCTGTTTCTTGCAGTCTTGTCTTTCATGAGTACTTGCATAATATGGAAAAGGGTACCTTGACATTCTAAATGTTATCTATATATGACCACACAACTATTATTTTTTCCTAATCAGAGGAGGCTCTCGTGTCATTATAATAATTGAACTTCTTTAACAATGAATACGCGACAGGTACTTGCATGTGAACAAGTGTATGTAGCCTCCCAAAGGCAAGAACGTTTACGAAAGTATCTTTCAATCATATTGGAAAGAAAGCTTTCCCATAGGCTTTTTTTCACGCGAAAGGTGACCACACATTTCTTGATCTAGCAGACTGATCTTTTATGCCACAAGTCTGTGCTGTTTTCCTTGCAACGAGTAGTTTTACATAAGTCTACAACACATAGGTCCTTCATCGGCTATTTATTTTTTTATAGAACTTTGATGTTTTCTTGGGAACAATATATTGCACGTTCTTGAAAGCTAGCCATTCAGGGGCCATTCTTTCTTGAAAAGGTTCTTTGCAGCCCGGCTCTAAAGTTGTTGATGGACTGTTTAAGTCGATTTTTTTACGTAACAATTAGTAGTTTTGCATTTAAAACTTATCCTTTGTGCCCAATATTTAGCTCTCTTTTTGCACTAGTTAAGGTGTGGTACCTAATTTTCTATATGAAAATAAATATTGTTACTACAGGTACGTGTGTCGTCGTATGACTATTGAATATTTGATAAATAATATTTTATTGAATTCGTAATTGAAAACGTTTATATTCGCCCACCTTTACTTCTTGTCCAATGCACAAAGAGGCACGCAAGCCATGGTGGTGCTTAATGAAGACTCTTTTTGCTGCATGTAATAGTGGCAAAAAGCAGCTTCTCACAGGGAACTTGATTGTGTTGTCTTGTGTGTTGTTCTTCTTCCACATGTATTCTGAATGGATAATTATATCACAGACAGATATATAACCTCTCAATGGAACAGACATTTGATACACATGAACTCGCACCCTGTTCAGCTGGCTTTCAGTTACGCTGATTGTGGCCAGCCTCTATAGAGTATGTCTGCAATGTGGTATGAGGGTATGTGTGCAGTGCTACTGTTAAGCCAACTATTGTTCTCACAGCAATGTATGGAGTAAGGTTATTGCATAATTATTATAAAAATGTGGTTGATCCCTCTTATATAGGAATCGGTATAGAACACGAAAGTGAAACGTGTCTTCACAGAAGTAGTGTAATGTTTGTTGCACATTGATATATAATGTCTATTGGTGTTTTGTGGCTAAAGCGCCCTTAGGCGTTGATGCACCCACGCTGACGCCTGGTGGCACGTCTCCTCCATCACGACTACCAACGTCGATGACCATGAGCAACCGTCGTGCATATGGAAGCTGCACTACGCTGCACACGCTAGCACAACGCGAAAGACGAAGCACGTAACTGACACACTAATACAACGCGCAAGACAAAGCACGTAACTGAATCGTCACCGAGTCAAATCAGCGCGTACAGCGCGTCGTAATTGCAGCCTCCGCGATCAACTTCAGAAACATTTTCAGAGCTAATTGCGGAGGCCACGCTCCGCTGTGCTGAGTACGGTGAACGCCACCTAGGTGGCGTTGGTAGTGCTTCTTGATGCCAGCGTCCCTTCGAATGCTGGCATCGAGGCGTCGTAGTGCTGAGACCACCGAAGCGTTCACTGTCGGTGCGCGTTAGTGTCATAATGCAGTACTTCTCTTTTCTGCTCGTAGGCGGCGGCACCGCCCCGAGCAAGAGCGCGGGTACACGGAGGAGTGTTAGATATATAAGGCGCGTCTGTGTAGCTCTCTGCAAATGCGTTTGTGGCGCAATGGGTTAAACGCTCGGCGATCTATCGTCGCGGACCGAGAGGTCGTGGGTTCGATTTCCAAATTTTGCATGTTTGTGGAACTTTTTCTTCTGGTTTCTTTCTTTGTATTATGTTCGTGTACATTGTAAGCTGACGTATTTCCGTGACGGAAATACGTCAGTGAAGTCTTGGTGGACCCCGACATAAAACACTTTCGTGTTAAAAAAGACTACATTAGCCCAGGTTTTAAGGGTGAGAAAATGCTTGGTGCACTTCACCAAGCATACAGACAGCATATAATGTGACTACATACCATGTGCTAGTTTGTATTTACAAAGTGTTTACAAAATGGGGAAGGTGGCAGTGAGACTCCTTGGGGAAGCAACACTTCAGTTGTACTGATGGTACGGCGTGACCATATAATTTCCTTATTGCTTGGTTAAAAATATGGTGGGTTACAACCTATGAAATGCCACACCAGCAAGGCTGAACATCCATCCTTACTTTTCAGTGGCTTAAATACGCCACTGTGTTGTTGATTCTGTGTTGTTGAGATTCCGAAATATCGCCTCGTGTGCCACGTTGTCAAATGCCCCCTTCAGGTCTAGCGCGAGAATGGTCCGTGGTGTGTGGCAGGGATGAGAATCTCCTTCTTCAATTGTATTAGCACGTCCTGGGTCTCAAGATGTCGTATAAAGCCAAACATGGGGTCTGGCATTTGCTGGGTTTCGTCCAGGTGTTGCTGGAGGCATTTTAGTACTATCCTTTTCATGATTATGCTTATGCATGATGTGAGGGATATCAGCCACAGGTTGTCAATGTGAGGGGACTTGCCCGGTTTGGGGATAAAGCGTACTTCAGCTGTTTTTCATTCTTGTGATAGCTTGCGTGATGTCCAAAAGTCATTGAAGGGGTCTAGAGGCGTCTCTAGGGCCTGATCTTCGAGGTTAGCCTCGAAGATTCTGGTCAGGCCCGGGGGCACTGCTTCGCCGGCTCTTTTCATCAATGGAACAACGACATAACACAGAATGAACAAACACGAGTGCTGTGTGACACGGTCATATTCCATCATGTAATCAATTGTACACTCACTTTTAACTTGGCAGCTACTAAAAAAACCGTAATTAAATCGACAAGCCGTAGTTGAATATCCACTCGCGTGCTCGCTGATGAAGAGTGTTTACTTGTCAGCTGTGTGACTTGTCGATCTACACAGCTGTATTCCGCGATAATAGAACCATCTGTATAAGAGTATGTTAATATACAGGGCGTTCATTTTAAAGTGTTACGGAATTTTTGAAAATCGCCTGTGGCAGGTAGCACAATTCTTATCGTTGAGCTGGGTTATTCGATGAGGTGGACATTAGTAGCACAAAAAATCGAAACACATATTCAAGTAACAAAAATTGACTAATGAACTTCTTAGTTAATAACTTTACGACACATATAGCAATTTACGAATTATAGCCGGTGAGCTTGCAAGACGCATCCACTTGAAATGAATTTCCACGATGACTCCAGCTTTGAGATATTATTTTCCAAAGTGTGGGACGAAATACATGGGTGTTCCAGTTACTTTAGTGCTTCAATGTATAAAACAGCATTTTGGTAAAAAAAGTAAGTGGAACAACAGTGCATTTTTAGGGCGAGTTTGATGGTACATATCTCCAAACTGGCGTCATTCTGGAAATTCATCCCAAGTGGATACGCCTGCCAAGCTCACCGGCTCCAATTCGTAAATCACAATATGTGCTGTACAATAATTAACTAAGAAGTTGATTAGTCATTTTTTTAATTAGTTCAATATGCGATTTCTCGTGTTACTAAGGTCCGCCTCATCGAATAACCCAGCTCAACGATAAGAATTATGCTACCTGCCACAGAGGATTTCTGAAAAAATATTAAAACTTACAAATGAACACCCTGTATAACGCTGCGGCGCTTCAGCGTGCTACGCTGTTGTTGCGACAAATCCCTTGTTCATTTGCTTAAAAACGCACGCGCGGTTTTGAAAGCTTTCGCTAGCACATCTACAAAAAATGCGCCGTCACGCCGCCCACAACTGAGTACATAGTGATGTATGTTGTTACAACAGTATGCGGTAGCAATGATTTAAAAAAAAAGAAAGGAAGGAAAACAAAAAAAAGGCTCAGGTAAGATCACTGCATAGTGTTCGAGAGGTGGCTCAGCGCGCCAACGCAACACATGCAGTCAACAGAGTATGACAGTGCAAGAGTTTTGCGTTTTCGCCGTGACGCGGAAGCTTGAACCCACGCCGACAAAAATATGCCAGTATCGTCTGCTGTTGACGATAGATGCCTAATTAGAACATCTTTGCCCCGCCTCTCGGTTGCCGGCTCTTAACATACGTCGCGTCCCCAAATCGGAGTACGGATGCCGGCACATGCGAACCGCTCGAGCTCACTAATCAGAAAATTACCTAATACGAAAACAAACGTAATAACAAAATCCTGGCTCGGGCCAAAATTTTGCTGGTCGCCAGCACACAAACGCTGCGACCGCGCTGTTGCATGTTGCCAGTCGCTGGTTATCTGTTTTGCCAGCCAGAGGGCGCATGCGTACGGCACCGCTCACGCCGGTCCCAGCGTGAATCGAATTTTGTGCCCGGTTGCTTCAACAGTCCGCCGCCACTGAACCGCCAGCATGCGGTGCGGCTTGCGGCAATGGGCGGCTCGAGCGTGTACAGGCCCTTAGCCGTTGGGCGCTCGCCGCGCCCTCTGTGTGACGTCAAAACACGGGCCTCGATTCTCCAGTAAAGCCCGACCCTCATGGAGCGAACTTCCCCGACGATGTTCGCGTCTCAAAAAGTGTAGCGAGACGCGCCGCCGTGTTTTCGCCTCACCGCCCCTCATGCGACGATCCAGCGGCGAACGCCGCCGAGCCGCTATCAATGTGGCCAGCCGTGAAGCAGGATAATACTGTTTTTTAAATGTAACCCACAGTAAGATTTAGCATGTTGCGACACTTAATACCGTCATAACTTAGTGTTTTATAATTTTTCTTGAGTTATTTCTTCTACAACATACGCGGTTCCATTACGCTTTGAATTTCGCATACATAGGGCAACCAAGTAATTCTATGTGTGTGTGCGTCAGGAAAGTGCCAGAGGCAGCGCAATGGAAGCCAGGAGCGCGTTATATTTTTACTTCCCATGTCCGCCTATCTGCAGCGAAACAGACAAGCAGTACAAGCTATCTACCATAGCCCCCGAAACTTCCCATCTCAGAGGCCATATGCCGTCGTCGCGCCTATCTCCCAACTTTACCGACAGGTGGCGCTCGCATCTCAATGAAAACAGGGTGCCTCGATGCCAGCGCCGCCGTTCAGGGTGGTGCCATCCTTTGACCGCACCCGCGCCGCCGCTTTCTCGCTGCGACGCCATCTTGAGTCACAGCGAGCGGTTGCGAGTGCTTGGTGCCGGTGCTTAGTTCGAGACACAGTGCGCGCGGATGCTTCGCTGACGCTTCTACTTGCTGGACAGTGTTCAGCCGCATGAATGACAAGCTTGTCGAGTGCATGGAGTCGACATAACGGGCTGTTGTGTTCCCAAGTGCACCGGATCGACACGTAAAGGGCTTCGTTGTTTACGCTTCCCCCGGGACCCAGAGCGAAGGAAGAGATGGGAAGCCCAAGTAAAGCGGTATCACTGGAAGGCAACGGATAGCTCCTACATTTGCCAGGTAAGTGTCAAGAAAGTTTAGACTATCGCATCGTGTTTTTCATTTAAATTAGAAAGTATTCTCTGATCCTCGCTCACGTACCTACGTTCGCTCACGAACTAAGCACTGCACAGATGCTGAGTAGCCTATGGTTTGCGAGCGCGCGTCGCATAGGCTTTTGCCGTTTTGATCGGCGCAGTCTATGCGAGTAGTACCCTTATTTTAAGAACTGACGAAAATGCTTCGCCGCGAAATGGTCTTACATTAGCTACAAATCGTCATGTAAACCACCTATTTTACTTTTTCACGGGAAGCACACATCGTGTGTCTCTGGTTCCTTTTTTCCCCCTCAGTTTCTTTTTTCGCTACTGGTTATTTGGGACTAAAGAACGCAGTGCGTCTTCTGGGGAGAGTTGCTGTTGTGTACGTGGCAAGCGAAGCCTTGCGATTTTCTCTGATTTCTCAGCAGATATCTTGCGGATCTCAGATTGTTACGTTATATAGCTGATTTTTTTGACGAATATATTTGTAGCGTGGTGCTCGTAAGCCGATGGTCATTCGTGCTCATTCCCGATCGTAGTGGGTATTGTGACGGTCTTTAAATGCCTGTGCACGGTATGCCCAGGTGTAGTAGAGTTAAGGGGCATCATGGGACCAAAATGTTTCGGCGCTTTCTGGCATGGTGTCTGTTGTAGCCTGTGCATTTCTTCGAAACGTGTGAAGCGAGGTAATACAGCATTACTTCTGCGAAAACTTATTTTAAGCACTGTAATGGGTTTTCTGTATTTACAAGGCAACTTTTCATATCATTAATCACTTTTGTTGTTTTACTTGTACTTAGAAACACTTTGAAGAGGACCAGTACGAGGGAAATCGACAGGATGGGCGCCGTCTGTTAGTCAACAGCCCTACATCATCATGGACTATATTTTCGAAGTGAAAAACATTGCTAATCTGTATTTGACTGTCTTAGTTTCATTTACTGTTTTTGTACGCGATATGTATGCAGTGTTGTTTATTTTTTCAATGTAGTTATCAGTGTTCTAATGGTTATTTATAAAATGTTCTGTACTTGCCATCGATGTGTTTGGCTGATGCGACGTATTCGATGGTAGCTGATGTATTCTGGCTGGAGATCTTGATTAATATTACCCGCGGTTACGTTTTCTTGTTTGCATTCTTGTTTTTGATTTATATTGTGTGTAATAAGGTTGATGTACTCACTTGCACCCCCCCCCCATGTAATGAATAAATTTAAAAAAAAACTCTCACTGTCCCGAATTGTGTGTCGAGCCTACCTTGCGATTTTTTTTATCTCGTCTTTCAACATAACCTTCAGGCGCCACACAGTACATATAATTTTTCATGTACATATCTCTTTCATGATTGATTGTACTAGACATTATAAGTAAATGTATTTTGTGCATCGTTTGGTTTCTTGTGTGTACTACGCAAGATTCACACAGACAAGTTACGTTACATATGTTTCTCTACAGCACTAACTAAACCTTATTTTCACATCGCAGCTATTTTTACACCAGCTTAATCCTGTCAGCACACAGTTTTGTGGGCAAAAAAAGCAAAATTGCGCGTAGATATCGTCAAATAATTGGAACGAACGCGAAGAGCACGCGCAACGCAAGGGAAACTAACCGCCGTGCGCGAGTGGCTGGCTACGGTAAAGGAGGCGTAACGTGTAAACCAAAATACAACAGCGAAAAAGAAAAACTTCCACGCACAAGGGGTCGCAAACCTTATATACCAAGCATCGAAGCGCAAAAAAATAGTACGTATTTCAAACATACACACGGCATATTAAATGTAAATTGAATTAGGCAACTTGGGGCATGTTCCCGGCGCGATACATTTACGTCTTGGACCTTCGACGAGTTAACGGCTATTGGTTATAAAGATGTGAAGATGCGATACCGATAAAAAATCCTCATCAAGGCAAAGCACTTGGAAGTGCGCCGCGAGTAACACTATTTATGAACGCAAGCGTAGCTGAGTCTCAGCTCGTGTGACTCAATATGGCGGCGCCAGCGAGGTTGTCTCCACCCTGGACGGCGGCGCTGGGCATCGAGGCACCCTAAATGAAAATTTCTCTCGCTAGGCTTAGGTGCGTTTCGAAACGAGAAGCGATCTCGAAAATTCCTCAAGATTAGCCATAACACTCTCTCGTCGAAGCGGCATGAGACTAAGCAAGAGCTGTTTGCGCAGGCAGTTGGTACGAACGAAGTGAATTCTACAAAAACAACGCCAAATTCTATTCGAAGCGGGCGACCGGGACCGCCGCCATGTTTTACATAAGCTCAATCCCATGATGCAACGGCCGGAAGTGCTGCCTCCTGTATTGATCGGGCTTGTCGCCGCGCGCTGGACGCATCCGGCGGCGGGCGAAAATATCTATCCCCTCCAAATCGGTGGCGCGCGTCGCGATTTTTGACGCCGACCGAAGAGCGGCCGCCGTCGGACGAAGTTCGCCGCTTGGACGCCGGAAATTCGTTCTATGAGGGTCGGGCTTAAACTCGGCTCGTCGCGGTCGCCGCGCGGCCACCGCGCGGCCACCGCTCCCACAGGCGCGCGTGCGCCGTTGCCTGGCAACAGCCACAGCTTGCACGCTCGCAGCGCCCTCTGTGTGACGTCACATCACGGGCCTCGATTCTCCGCCAACTCGCCTCGTCGCGGTAGCCGTGCGGCCACTGCTCCTGCCCTTGGTAAAGTCTCTATATAAGAAAAGTACCGCCATCGTTTGATTAACGCCGCTTCGCTCTCTCCTGTATCTCCGATTGGACGATTATAGCGCGCGCTTTGACTTCTTTATATTTTGTTTTTTTCTGCCTCAGATCCATGTTGAAAGTCCTCTGCGCAGCCGCAGTTGCCGGCGGCGGCGGCTGCGCGCGCCCGGCCTGAAAGTTTCAACATGGACTTTCTAGGGCCGGCACCGTCGACTTGCTTTCGCAAGCAAAAAATAAAGAAAAAAAAAAACAGGTGCTTTAGGAGAGGAGACGACGGAGGAAAGAGTAGATGGCGGTACTTTTCTTATACAAGGACTTTAGCCGTTGGGTGCTTGCTGCGCCCTCTGTATGACGTCACACCCCGCGCTCCGAAGCTGTGATAAGCGGGAGTATAGAAGGGGAGAGCTCGCGTCACCGCAGCCATTGTTCATGCGGCAGTTTTACCCGTTGGTTGACCACAACGTCTCCTTTCTTAGTCTAGTGGGAAACCACCAAGTTTAATAACATGTCCAACTACAAGTGAAGCCTAAGCGCAGCCGGGGTTCTGTAGCTATGCCTACTCGACTACGTTTAACCAGAGCTAAACCACAGTAAGAATTGGGTTGAAGTTGAATATGCAGAAGACAAAGATAATGTTCAATAGCCTGGCAAGGGAACAAGAATTCAGGATCGCCAGTCAGCCTCTAGAGTCTGTAAAGGAGTACGTTTATCTAGGTCAATTACTCACAGGGGACCCTGATCACGAGAAATTTACAGAAGAATAAAATTGGGTTGGAGTGCATACGGCAGGCATTACCAAATCCTGACTGGGAGCTTACCACTGTCGTTGAAAAGAAAAGTGTACAATCATTGCATTCTACCGGTGCTAACATATGGGGCAGAAGCTTGGAGGTTAACAACGAATCTCGAGAACAAGTTAAGGACCGCACAAAGAGCGATGGAACGAAAAATCTTAGGACTAACGTTAGGAGACAGGAAGAGAGCGGTGTGGATCAGAGAACAAACGTAGATAGCCGATATTCTAGTTGACATTAAGCGGAAGAAATGGAGCTGGGCAGGCCATGTAATGCGCAGGATGGATAACCGGTGCACCATTAGGGGTACAGAATGGATACCAAGAGAAGGGAAGCGCAGTCGAGGTCGGCAGAACACCAGATGGGATGATAAAGTTAGCAAATTTGCATGCGCAAGTTGGAATACGCTAGCGCAAGGCAGGGGTAATTGGAGATCGCAAGGAGAGGCCTTCGTCCTGCAGTGGACATAAAATATACGCTGATGATGATGAAACCACAGCCATCTTTTTTTCAGCCAAGTAGTATATTGGTTGAAATTTTGAAGCCACTTCGCCGAATGGAACGCTTTCGCGGTCAAGAATTCTAATGTATTTCTTACCGCGGCACGTCCGCAGCCGCTTTGGTATGAGGATGTTATGGAGTCTTGATGTCCTGTCCTTGTTAACGAATGTGCCGATAGCTTTGGCTACGGATATTATTGAGAAAAGCCTGCAGGGATGACTGTACGTTAGAAAGCCGCACTTATCTGACGGACTCATGGTACTGCTTAGGTTCTGCTTAATGCAAACATATGTCACGTTTGCCGGAACCATATATTGCCGCATAGAACACTTGCCGATGGCAAGTCCTGTTTCTTTATTCGTGGCTCATTTGTTAATGCAACACGTGGAAAAGACTATGATGACTTCTGTGCTTTTCCCTGTCAAGATGTACTCTAGCTATGTAGATGATCCTTTTTCCAATGTAGAAAAGGAAGGCCTACATTCCATGGGTGCGGCGCTTAATGCCGTCCATCACGCCATTCACTTTGCCTACGAAACGGAGAATAGTGGCAACCTAGCATTTACAGATGGGCTGGTACGTCGCAGTGAGGGAAGTTCAGTGGAGACAGCCGTATATCGCAAAACATGCGATAGCGGGAGTGTGGTTAGTTTTGACTAGCACCACCCTACAGAAATTAAATATGCCGTCGTACGTGCGATCCGGTCCCGTTGCGATGAACCGTCGTTAACGCAGACATTGAGGGAGCAGGACGGAAATAATGTTGCCGTTCTTTTTAATAAACGGACTTGCCCTGAGCGCTTTGTCAATGATACGCGACGCTGCATTCAAAGATCCCGCGATAGCACAGCCGAAAGGCCGGCTTCCTTTGTGTGCATTCTATATGTCCGCGGTGTATCAGACGCAGTGCGCAGGGCTTTGCGTGCTTTGGGTGTTTGAACTATGTTCAAACCTATGTACGCATTGGCAGACGTGTTCCCGAAGCCAAAGGACCGCATGTCTCCGGACAAGACAAGGGGTGTCATCTACAAGGTTCACCTTTCGGAGCGTGATGCCAGCTACACGGGCGAGATGGGGCGGCGACGGCTCAAGGAGCACACAACGAACGCCACGAAAGCAACGCACACCACCCGAGCAAAGACAGAACAGGCGGATCATTGCTTAAGGAAAAGGACACATGTTCAATTTCGATGATGTAGCCACATTAGCGCGGGAACACCGACGGGGCCTAAGAAAATTTGGGGAATCATGGTTTACCCGTCGCAATCGATCTGTGTGCAATTCTAACCGTAGCCCCCTGTCAGATGTTTACGGCAGTATCATACATCAATAGGATGTATTTTCTCCTTTTTTGCCATTTGTTTGCTGAAGAGGCCAACCGCATAGGTGGCGAATCGTGTGTATGTGTGAAAGCTTTTTATTTACAAAAGTCCTGAGGCTCGACTATTTCAAGCCGAGGCGGGCCGCACCCACGATGGCACCGTTAGGCCCAGACTTTCAGCGACATCGTGGGCCCTCTGGACAGCCCGTAGCTGGTCTTGAAAAGATTAACTGTGTAGCATCTTCTTCCAATGGAGCCATTCTTCTTCAGGGTTGGTGAGAGTCGCAGGACATTCTGCAAGCATGTGTCGGATCCCAATTCTTGACCTCCCTTTCTGGATAAATTCGTGTATGTTTTTCTTACACTTTATCTTTGTGTAAAGCCAGTGATAAAAGAGGCTAGGACTAGGACAACTACCTTATTATAGGAACAGGCCTTTAAAACATTTGAAAAATCATCGACATATCCAACACACGAAGTAAATTGCTCCATCAAGCTGATATGCCACATCAGAATCAATGCTAGCTCCAAGATACTACCCTTATCGGTGCAACACACGACCCGATGCATGTGCCGCTACGTTGTGCTTAAAAATCTTCAGTAGAAGAGACAAGTGCTGCTCGATGATAAAACTTTACGAGCGACAAGAAGCTATCATAAAGCCAACAGGCAATGAAGCCAAGGAAAGCATCGGGTAAATTAGGTGTGGTTGAAATTGGAATGTAGAAAATAATGAAGAAAAGGCAAACGAAAGGGTGGACGAAAAGATAACTTTTCGATAACCTGCAACCTCCGCATTACGCGTGCGTTGCACTACCAGTTGTGCTACGGCGACGGTCATCAATTCGTTCACTAACTTAAGTATTTATGTTTACTAGATCTAGCCCTAGGTGTGTTAGCCAGCGCCACTCACAACCATGGTGGGCGGATGTGTAACATCCTTTTTAGCCCGATGGCGTCCCGAACACGTGACTGTGGTAGTGGAACTGGTAGTGCAACACAAGCTTAAGGCAGAGGTTACGGGTTCTGCTCCCGCTGGCGACAAGTTATCTTTTCGTCCACTTTCAATTCACTTTTATTCATTATTTTCTACATTCAAATTTCAACCACACTTAACTTTCCCGATGCTTTCATTGGCTTCATTGTCTGTTGGTATTATGTGGCTAAAATTTACGAAATCGAGCCGCTCGGTTCCCCTTCTTCTTTCGTTTATTGATTGCGAGGCTCTCGAATCTGGAAGCCTTGATATCATTAGGTAGCTTGCGAGGGTTTATTAGCCATGTGCCTTCTCTCCCAAGATGACGTGTTCGTGACGCCATCGGGCTAAAAAGGATGTTCCACATCTGCCCACCATGGCTCTGAGTTGCGCTGGCTAACACACCTACTCTAAACAGAGGAACCTTTTACAAAGGTGCACATTTGCACATTTTTGTGCACCTATAACTTAAAAGTTACATGAATGTAGCTTGAAGAAAGCGAACGGAGGGGCCCGATTTTTATTATGATATCATAAGGAGCCAACAAACAATGACACCAAGGACACTTGTTGTCCTTGGTGTCATTGTTTGTTGGCTTCTTATGATATCAATGTTGCTTTACATTTATAACCTTTCTAGTGGTTACAATTGTAAAGGTTTCTTTATATAGGTTACATGCATTTTTTAGGAATGTAACGCTTGCAAAGGTATACCGTCTTTCAGAAAGACCTAGGTTACTTGCTCCAACATTTTCACGGCGCAATGCTTCAGGTAAAACGTCCTTTATTATAAAATGTGCTTCGTGTCTGCTCAAGGTCACAAAACAGAACTCTCCTGCACGGGGATTTGACGCGTACGAATATTATCCAATCAGGAAAAGGGTGCACAAACAACGCGAACCAAAATAATATTGTGATATTCAAAAATGTCCATGGACTTCAGTATTATTGAGAATAGACAAAGGTACACAATATATACTGCAACTTCCTGAGTCTTGGCTGTACAAAAGAAAACCAACGTTACGAAAATGATGCACATATTGTCACTTGCAACAGAAGGCCATTATAGCAAGAAGTACTGCACTGGCAGAGACGAGCACAAGCCAAGAAGATGGCTGACCCCAAAACGAAAACTTCTTCCTCTCTCCATGTGTGAAAACTGGCTCGCGCTCGCCGCAGCTCGTGACGTGGTGGCAATTTCCCCCTGTGAAAAAAACGGGCATCGTCCAGATGCTAGTGCTAGTCGACGTAGGTATAGGGAAAAAAACAGAGGGAACGAACGTAAAGTATGCACACGTGGGGGTGAGGGAGAGCAAAAAATAAGTCATAAAGTTGAGACGCTGCCGCACTATCGCGCGAAATAAGGCTTGAGTCGTACAACGTGCACAATCTCCGACTGGTCCCTTCGACGCTGGGGCGACATAGCACTATGCGGGAAAACCTCGTAGTTCACGTCACTAATGCGACGCAGCACTTTGTAGGGTCCAAAGTAGCGACTGAGCAGTTTCTCTGACATCCCCTGGCGGCGCACCGGCGTCCACACCCAAACTTGATCGCCCGTGTGGTATTTCACTTGGCGATGGCGAAGATTGTAGCGGCGTGCATCTACACTCTGCTGTAGCGTGATGTGTAGGCGTGCCAATTGGCGAGCTTCTTCGGCGTACTGCGTAAATTGCTCTACGTCAGGGGTGAGCAACGCGTCGTAATCGTGTGGAAGCATCACATCCAGCATGGTCTGAACCTCACGTCCATAGACAAGACGAAACGGCGTGAATCGCGTTGTCTCCTGGATGGCAGAGTTGTACGCAAATGTTACGTACGGTAGAACCTGATCCCACGTCTTGTGCTGTACATCGGTGTATATGGATAACATGTCGGCGATGGTTTTGTTCAATCGTTCCGTCAACCCGTTGGTCTGCGAATGATATGCAGTGGTCTTGCGATGGCTCTTGTAGCTTGGCTTGAATACGTCGTCAATAAGCTGGGCCGTGAAAGCTGTGCCTCTGTCAGTGATCACGTACGATGGGGCTCCATGTCGAAGAACGATCTGGTCTATAAAAAACTGGGAACATCGGCAGTCGTAGTGCGTTGTAGACCCTTGTCTCGGCGTATCTGATTAAGGAGTCTGTGGCGACTACTATCCATTTGTAGCGGCGGACGATGATGGAAAAGGCCCGAGTAAATCCATTCCTATTTGATCGAATGGTGCCCTGGGTGGTGCGATGGGTTGTAGCAGCCCCGCGGGCTTCAGTGGCGGGGCAAGTGGGGCACTTCAGACCGGTGAGAACAGTGTCCATCATTATTTGGAATGTCGCAGGTGCAGAACACAAGCCGAAAGGGAGCATTTTGAACTCATACAGGCCATCCGGTGTAACACAGGCAGTCCTCTCGCGATCTCGTTCATCAACTTCAATCTGCCAGTATCCGCTTTTCAAATCTATAGATGAAAAATACTTGGCGCGTCGCAGTCTGTGGAGTGAATCATCAATGCGGGGCAGTGGATAGATGTCTTTTTTAGTCACACTGTTTAGCCACCTGTAGGCAACGCAGAAAGGTAGCGTTCCATCCTTTTTCACGAGGACGAGCAGCGATGACCAGGGACTTTTGGAAGGCTGTATAACATCGTCCTCTTCGACTTGCATATGTATCGCGTCACGTTATTTGGCCGAAACTCGGTAAGGCTGTTGTTTCATGGGCGAGACGTCGGTTTACGTAATGATTCGGTGTCTCGTGATGGGCGTCTGACGCAACTTAGAGGACGAGGCGAAACATTCTTGGAATTGAAGCAGCAATTCATGCAGCGCTATTCGTTGTTCCTCCGGTACAGCCGAATTAATGTCTACTTTGACAAGTGATGCAGTCGCGGCCCCCGGTGTCGATGGGAGAGCATTGTCCAGTGATGCAGATGTAAAACGTTCAGCAATCTCAGTTATGTGGTAGGCTAGAGCGATGGCAGTGCGACGAAAAAGGTGACGGTACTCATTAGTAAAATTTGTCACAAGCAGCGTAGAACGTCCGTCACGAAGCGTGACAAGGCTGCGAGCGGCGCAGATACCTACTATGAGCAAGGGCGACAAGTTGCCTTCAGCGAGTGTCTCACCGTCACGTAACTTGTCGCACAGGACATCAACGAGGACACTAGAACTAGGGGGTAACGCGACGTTGTCGGCATAAACGCGAAATGTGCTGGGATGGGTGTCGTCGGTTTCTCATTCTGACATAACGGGTAGTTATTTAACGTGTCAAATGCATGAAAACATACAGAACGCTCAGCACAAGAAACACAGGTTGTCTTGACAATCTATAAGCAGAAAAATTTGCATACAAGCTAAACTGTGCTTATGAGTCAGAGTGAGCAATCCGGTGCCGTCTCGCACAGATGATCTCTGTGAACACAACACGTCAACGTACTTCTAGAAATGTATACAGTGAAATCTCGATGATACGAATCTCACGGGGTCACTGAAAATATTCGTATTAGCCGAAATTCGTATCATCAAAACACAATTAAAACTAGCTAAATTAAAGAGTCAGAGGTGAATTCACTCAGGCACGCGCACGTAAAAAGCATTTACAGTATAGATCACTTATAACGTAACTGTTTATAGCGCAGAACTGGCTACAACGCAGCTTTTTCTGACTCCCGTTTACCCTCCCATAGAACTCCATGTATACGCATACCCCTTACAGTGCAGCCGCGTGAGACGAAATACCGGTTATAATGTGGCTTCCGCTGGAAAATCTCGCCGACAAGGGCGGTAGCGAGCACGCTTCTCAACGAGGTGCGCCCATCGACGAAGGCGATGCGAAGGAGGACCATGAGACGTGGAGCATGAGCCAAAGGCGATAAAATCGTCACCGCGCGCCGAATGTGCGAGTGAAAGCGCGCCTTCACGCACGGAGAGCGAACGCACAGCGGAGAGCAAACACGACTTCCGTCACGGCCGGGCTCGCCAGCCCGGCCCTGCTTCCGTCGCGCGAAAGGCCGGGGGGTATGGGAGGAATGGGGGGGGGAGGCGTCGCTGTGCTGCGGGGCACCAAATGCGTATCTTGCAACCGGGCACAAGGGTGACTGCCCTTATAAAAATTTCTAGCAACATTTTAAGACAGTCTTTAGACAATTGTTACTAGAACCTACCAACAGTCAATTGAAGTCCTACCAACTGTCTTTATACATACTAACAACCCCCTAGTAACGCCCTGTCAACAATTGGCCACCAACTCCCAATAGAAACATGTTCATAGGACGTCTTTAGACTTCCTACCAATTTCATATTAACATTTGTCTTTATACACCCTATTAACATTCTTTCAAAAGAAGAATGTTCATATATCTTCTGCCAGCTTTCTACCAACCCCCTATAACATTCTTCCAATTGAAGAATATTTGTAAACGTTCTGTCAACTACCTATCAATCCCCTATTAAAAAGTCTTTATACACCATATTAACATTCTTCCAATAGAAGACTGCTTGTATAGACGTCAACTTCCTACCAATCGCCTATCAACATTTGTCTTTATACACCCTAGTTACATCCTGTCAACAATTGGCCACCGTACTTCGATTGAAGCATGTTCATAGACAATCTGCAAACATTCTAGTAACGAACAACCAACACAAGTCTTTAGGCTCTGTAGTAACATTGTGGCAACATTTTATTTACACATTTTTCTGTACTTGCTACTGACGTTTTACTAGCCCCCTAGTAACATTTGTCCTACATATATTTAGCCGCCCTATAGTAGCATATTGTAAACATTTGTCAGTATTTGTGAACATGTTGGTAAACAGCAATATGCAACCTAGAATGTGCATGTACATGGAAAAAAGATGCAAGTGTGCACTTGAAAGAAGTTTATTTGAACAAAATTTGAAAAATTATAGAATATAAAAAATAACTAATTTGGTTGCTGCACTGCATCTGGAGCGTAATCACGAGCCAGCATCGACGACGGCGTGTTTTTCACATTAAGTGCCGATGTTTCTTTATAATTTTGCAGTGTGAACCCTGCACAGAAGCAAGATGGTCACTGTTAATTAACATCATGTTCAGGTTAACACATCACATACAGAGAACAGCTTTTTAACAAGGTTGACATGCAAGTTCACATGAATGCTAACATTGTAGCCGTCATCCCTGTATACTTGCAGAGGAAATGGCAAGGATGGGGCACATTTATACAATGCATATACTTTACTGCATTGAGAAAGGGTGCAAGGTTGTTTCCGTAAAAGAGGGAACAGCCTAAAACTACTGTTACAGTCCCTAAAGCTCTGGCCTGCAAGATTTCAGTTTCCCAAAATATTCTCTTAACCAATTTCCTGCATAGATAAATTACTCACTCAAAAAGTCAATTACATGGTTTATCTTTAATATTTAATGCAAACAATAATATGAAAGCAATCAATTTTGCCTAAAGTACAATACTCTCTATGAGATCTATAAATTCATATGCAAGAGTATTTGGCTAACATGCATGACTCATTACGGCTAGTAAAGAAAAGTGCACCATGAACAAGTGGGCTTCGTTGTTGGCAATATCAGTACAAACAGGCAAGAGGAGACTAGCTGGAGTTCGGGATTAAAATATATGTCCTTTAAAGCACAGAAGGATTTTGCATACATACCGAGCACTGCATTCACCCTCCGAGGGTCCAATGCCTCTTTGACAACATTTTCCTTGTGGGCATTTGATTTCTTCCCAAATAGAGATTTGTTAATCAGCTCCTCAGGAGTGAAGACTGCCCGGAGGAGACCCATTGCAAAGCGGCAGGCTGAGTTGCTACTATCTTTTTTCAGCCGAGCAAGGGTCCCCTCCTCTACGAGCACCCCGTCGCCGATGTCAACCTGCCAAGTCGAGAAAACAAAAGAGAAGAATGAGTGAATATTTCTCAGATTATACAAACGGACAGACAACTGCCCAGAATGGGTCATGCGATGTTAGTAAAAATGAAAAGACCATGACTTGCAGTGATAGAATGGAGTATGCTGTTCAAGGCTAAAGAAACGAGCAAGAACAGTATTTCATGTCAACTTCCTGAGAGGCCTTGGTACTACAATATAGATGCATTCGCATTACTGCACATTACCTGGCCGTTATTCTCTCATCAGCACACAAGTATTTTGACATACTGGTTGATGTATGCAGTTTTCTAGTGATACATTCTTTGAATACGCAAGATGTGTGCAAAGTGTCCTGCACTATCCCGTGTGAATAATGCAACATGGCAGTGCATGCTCCAGAGACTGCTGCCCTAGACCAGCGGTCTGGCATATAACAGCTCCAAAATTTTGAGCAGTGTAGCTCAAGGAATCCAAATGCAGAATATATCTTTGTTCACTCCTGTATGTGGCATTGAGTTAACCAGGCAGTTGCGCCAGGTTTCCGTTTTAGAACCAACTGCCTGTTAAAAGTCTGCTCGTCTACTTCAGTGCAAGTGAGCACTTCAACGCCTTATGGCCCCTTTCGTTCTCGGCCCTTACTATTTGGCCACTGAGTCATTGATGACAGACACTACGCAGACACCGTTAAATTGAACAGTGGCTTCCAGCCTGCATAACATCAGAGCCCATTTCTACTTGTGCCTAAAGCTGCGACTATGAACGAAATGTGGTCAACGGTTTCCGCACAGATTGTGATCCCATAAATTGCGCAGTAACGAGTCTCACACGCTGTCATGATGGTCTTTCCACGAAATGCGAATATGGCATGTACATTGGTTTTGTTAAATCCAAACTGTAGAGTAAAAATCTGTCGCAAGTGCGGTTCAACTGGTTTTAGCCACAAACAGGACTTGAATGCTGTTCACAGAAACCCCTGGTCGATCTACAAGACAAACGTGGTGGTGCAGACATCTCCACTTTGGCATACCATGCCTGGAGAAAGTCGGTAAAAACATTCATTGTGATCCATGCATTTCTGTGGAATACATATGAGGCTGGGAGGTGGCTCACAATCTTGAATGAGTGACAATTTAGCTTTGGCTGATAACAAAAGGCCACAGTTTGCATGAGCCACATGCACAGCGAGCAAGAGATGCACCCTGCTCATTTTACCTCCATGGCATGTACCGGCACTCACATTCAATGTCTCACTTGACAGCACCACTTCGAATTCGTCGGCATAAATATTTGTGATGGCGCAAGAACTGATATCTCATTCCCATTCATAGAAGTGCACTTACAGGAAAACAGCACAGCGTTCAATATATCCAGTGTTGCGGTCAACAAGAGTTATAGGCAAAGCAGTGTTATGCTTTAGCGTGGGATTTCCACGTGGATATTACAACTGTTTGATGAGGACTATAATTCGAAACAAAAGTTTCACACAGATGGATCGTCAGTAATAGACCTGTCTGCATTTTGGGTACATATTAAGTAGCTTTTACCGTAAATTGCAACTGTTTAGTCTGACAAGCTTTCCAGCATTCTGGAGGGATTAAAAAAAAGCCAAGAACAAACCAGTAAATACAGGCTCCGATGTTTTTACGAGAATATACAGCTGGTAGTTGCATCTCGAGATTTATGTATTACCTTTGCATCTCTAATGCATGTTCACAAGCAGTGCATAGATAAATTTATCGGAGAACACATTTAAAAGCATGTTTGTCACCCTAGCGAGTTCTCGCATTCTAGTATTTGCACAGTTAGCCAAGCATAACTAATTAACTATTAGAGCTTCATACTTAAAACATATCGTGAGAATGGTGCAGGGTATTTTACAAAACGTTTCAATCAATGCTATTTACATCCTTACTAATCGCACAATTATTTTTGCATCATAAAGAAAGCCCACAATATGAAGAAATGGACACAACTATGCACTGGTGTGCCATGATCGTTGCGCTCTCGAAAGTGCTACACTGGTACAAACAGAGTTTCTAGCCTTGCACACTGGTGTTGAATCAATTACATGGCTGGGACGTAGGCATCGACTTTGAAATTCAGGCCAGCAATTTATCTCAGCTGCACTGCGAAAGCAACAGGTGCAGCCATTCCCAATGGCGATCAGCAGAACAAAACCTGAAATCATCGGAACCCTGCATCTTTCTCAGTGTCAGCGCTTAAACCTAAAGTGTTGTTTATGTGCGACACTATCGAAAACACTGTGATCATGCCATGCAAGCATGTAGCCCTGTGGTTTTTTTTCTCTCTATCTTGTGGGCCTTCTTAGTGGCGCTGCAAACGATTTCACAATCAGTAGGAAGCACAATACTGCTGCATAAGATGTTTCCTAGAATGGTCTAGAATTTACCCATTGGAAGTTCTACACTAGATTTAAGGCTTGAAAAGTTAATCTTGACTAATTAGGCAACTAAACATTATGCAAAAATTGTTTGCACTTGGTCCATAGGGTGGTCAACAACATCAAACAGGTTAGCACGGCTTAATCGTTTGGTACAAGATGACGCAATTGGCGCAGCACTTCTGTGGGTGTGTTAGCTAGGACTCCTTGTGTATGTCCGGCTGATGAGGCTCATTCAGATTGTTACGTGTTATCTTCTGTCTGTAAGTTTCTTCATTCTGCATGGTTCTTAATAAAGTTGTACACGTTAAAATTTGTTGTTTCCACTACAGCAGTTAGATTATATCAAAGTTGGGACCCAGGAAGAAAGTTAACTGCAGCCTCCTTTTTTTTACTTAGCACTGGTAGAAACGAAACAAAATAATGCATATATGGAGTTTCTTTCAAGCATAAAACTACATAAACTACACTGAGGCAGCACTTTCATATAACTTACTTTGCGTGAGGAAACTGAAACACTTTCTGTAACAGAAGCCTTCTCAAGCATGTGCTTCAGTCTTTTGACCATCTTGGAGGCATCTGAAACAAAGGACAGCAGGCAAACAGCAATACAATGTGCAAATGGTTATATAAAGCATAGAATAGTAACTATTTAGCTGTCTCGTATTTAGGGTTGCGCTATTAACAAACTTTTCAAATCAAGTACAAATATTCAAGAAAACAACCTGGAAGCATGAAATACTGCATACCTTTTTAAATTTCAAAAGTGAGATAGAAAGGGTGCATGGAGCCCATTTTATTTTTAAAAAAAGGTAGTACAAGGCTCATTTACATTATTTCATACATATGCCATTTACAACTGCACTTCCTGCCAAATGAGAAGCTTGTAAATGAGACGCAAGAAGTTGATTGTAGTAGAACCCCGCTGTTAATTACGTTCCCGGGTGCTGCGTTTTCCCGGCTGTTGCGTCGTTTTTGGCCGGTCCTGGCACAGCTTCCATGGAACCCAATGCATTGGTAACCCCACTGTTACGTCGCAACTGTGGGACCGTTCCCGCATCATACGTTGCGAACTGCCACCCCGCGCTTGCCTGAGCGGCCATTTTGACTTTTCATGTCACTTGGCTTGGTTGCTTGACGATGGCAGTGGCCGCCCAAAGTGCCGGGGGCAACACTTATGGCGTATTTTCGGTTTCCACCAGCAAAAGTATGTCCCTTGAGATTCGCGTTTGCTATCTAAAGATGATGTCTATGACGCGTTGCGGCCTTAAAATTGATTTTGGCTCATAGATTTTTCGTATAAAGTCCAAGGGTGATAACGCCGTTGCCACGCCGCATGCTGTGAAGCGTGAAAGCGTGCGAGGGGAGCCGATGACCGTGTCTAAATATCGGGCGCGAAAAAAAGGCAGAGAGGAAGTGCGCCAGGTTTCCGTTTTAGAACCAACTGCCTGTTAAAAGTCTGCTCGTCTACTTCAGTGCAAGTGAGCACTTCAACGCCTTATGGCCCCTTTCGTTCTCGGCCCTTACTATTTGGCCACTGAGTCATTGATGACAGACACTACGCAGACACCGTTAAATTGAACAGTGGCTTCCAGCCTGCATAACATCAGAGCCCATTTCTACTTGTGCCTAAAGCTGCGACTATGAACGAAATGTGGTCAACGGGTTCCGCAGAGATTGTGATCCCATAAATTGCGCAGTAACGAGTCTCACACGCTGTCATGATGGTCTTTCCACGAAATGCGAATATGGCATGTACATTGATTTTGTTAAATCCAAACTGTAGAGTAAAATTCTGTCGCAAGTGCGGTTCAACTGGTTTTAGCCACAAACAGGACTTGAATGCTGTTCACAGAAACCCCTGGTCGATCTACAAGACAAACGTGGTGGTGCAGACATCTCCACTTTGGCATACCATGCCTGGAGAAAGTCGGTAAAAACATTCATTGTGATCCATGCATTTCTGTGGAATACATATGAGGCTGGGAGGTGGCTCACAATCTTGAATGAGTGACAATTTAGCTTTGGCTGATAACAAAAGGCCACAGTTTGCATGAGCCACATGCACAGCGAGCAAGAGATGCACCCTGCTCATTTTACCTCCATGGCATGTACCGGCACTCACATTCAATGTCTCACTTGACAGCACCACTTCGAATTCGTCGGCATAAATATTTGTGATGGCGCAAGAACTGATATCTCATTCCCATTCATAGAAGTGCACTTACAGGAAAACAGCACAGCGTTCAATATATCCAGTGTTGCGGTCAACAAGAGTTATAGGCAAAGCAGTGTTATGCTTTAGCGTGGGATTTCCACGTGGATATTACAACTGTTTGATGAGGACTATAATTCGAAACAAAAGTTTCACACAGATGGATCGTCAGTAATAGACCTGTCTGCATTTTGGGTACATATTAAGTAGCTTTTACCGTAAATTGCAACTGTTTAGTCTGACAAGCTTTCCAGCATTCTGGAGGGATTAAAAAAAAGCCAAGAACAAACCAGTCAATACAGGCTCCGATGTTTTTACGAGAATTTACAGCTGGTAGTTGCATCTCGAGATTTATGTATTACCTTTGCATCTCTAATGCATGTTCACAAGCAGTGCATAGATAAAGTTATCGGAGAACACATTTAAAAGCATGTTTGTCACCCTAGCGAGTTCTCGCATTCTAGTATTTGCACAGTTAGCCAAGCATAACTAATTAACTATTAGAGCTTCATACTTAAAACATATCGTGAGAATGGTGCAGGGTATTTTACAAAACGTTTCAATCAATGCTATTTACATCCTTACTAATCGCACAATTATTTTTGCATCATAAAGAAAGCCCACAATATGAAGAAATGGACACAACTATGCACTGGTGTGCCATGATCGTTGCGCTCTCGAAAGTGCTACACTGGTACAAACAGAGTTTCTAGCCTTGCACACTGGTGTTGAATCAATTACATGGCTGGGACGTAGGCATCGACTTTGAAATTCAGGCCAGCAATTTATCTCAGCTGCACTCCGAAAGCAACAGGTGCAGCCATTCCCAATGGCGATCAGCAGAACAAAACCTGAAATCATCGGAACCCTGCATCTTTCTCAGTGTCAGCGCTTAAACCTAAAGTGTTGTTTATGTGCGACACTATCGAAAACACTGTGATCATGCCATGCAAGCATGTAGCCCTGTGGTTTTTTTCTCTCTATCTTGTGGGCCTTCTTAGTGGCGCTGCAAACGATTTCACAATCAGTAGGAAGCACAATACTGCTGCATAAGATGTTTCCTAGAATGGTCTAGAATTTACCCATTGGAAGTTCTACACTAGATTTAAGGCTTGAAAAGTTAATCTTGACTAATTAGGCAACTAAACATTATGCAAAAATTGTTTGCACTTGGTCCATAGGGTGGTCAACAACATCAAACAGGTTAGCACGGCTTAATCGTTTGGTACAAGATGACGCAATTGGCGCAGCACTTCTGTGGGTGTGTTAGCTAGGACTCCTTGTGTATGTCCGGCTGATGAGGCTCATTCAGATTGTTACGTGTTATCTTCTGTCTGTAAGTTTCTTCATTCTGCATGGTTCTTAATAAAGTTGTACACGTTAAAATTTGTTGTTTCCACTACAGCAGTTAGATTATATCAAAGTTGGGACCCAGGAAGAAAGTTAACTGCAGCCTCCTTTTTTTTTACTTAGCACTGGTAGAAACGAAACAAAATAATGCATATATGGAGTTTCTTTCAAGCATAAAACTACATAAACTACACTGAGGCAGCACTTTCATATAACTTACTTTGCGTGAGGAAACTGAAACACTTTCTGTAACAGAAGCCTTCTCAAGCATGTGCTTCAGTCTTTTGACCATCTTGGAGGCATCTGAAACAAAGTACAGCAGGCAAACAGCAATACAATGTGCAAATGGTTATATAAAGCATAGAATAGTAACTATTTAGCTGTCTCGTATTAAGGGTTGCGCTATTAACAAACTTTTCAAATCAAGTACAAATATTCAAGAAAACAACCTGGAAGCATGAAATACTGCATACCTTTTTAAATTTCAAAAGTGAGATAGAAAGGGTGCATGGAGCCCATTTTATTTTTAAAAAAAGGTAGTACAAGGCTCATTTACATTATTTCATACATATGCCATTTACAACTGCACTTCCTGCCAAATGAGAAGCTTGTAAATGAGACGCAAGAAGTTGATTGTAGTAGAACCCCGCTGTTAATTACGTTCCCGGGTGCTGCGTTTTCCCGGCTGTTGCGTCGTTTTTGGCCGGTCCTGGCACAGCTCCCATGGAACCCAATGCATTGGTAACCCCACTGTTACGTCGCAACTGTGGGACCGTTCCCGCATCATACGTTGCGAACTGCCACCCCGCGCTTGCCTGAGCGGCCATTTTGACTTTTCATGTCACTTGGCTTGGTTGCTTGACGATGGCAGTGGCCGCCCAAAGTGCCGGGGGCAACACTTATGGCGTATTTTCGGTTTCCACCAGCAAAAGTATGTCCCTTGAGATTCGCGTTTGCTATCTAAAGATGATGTCTATGACGCGTTGCGGCCTTAAAATTGATTTTGGCTCATAGATTTTTCGTATAAAGTCCAAGGGTGATAACGCCGTTGCCACGCCGCATGCTGTGAAGCGTGAAAGCGTGCGAGGGGAGCCGATGACCGTGTCTAAATATCGGGCGTGAAAAAAAGGCAGAGAGGAAGTGCGCCTTCTTCCGTTGCGCTCGATGCACCGGCGAGGGAGCGAGGGATGGCGGGCAGCGTTGTGTTCTGGCATCAACTGCGTACTGCGTGGCGGCACGCGGTCGTGCAGGCCATATGTTAAGCAATCTGCGTTGGGGGCAGAGTCTACGCAGTGTAGATGCGTCGACGGCTCGTAGCTTTGTGCGTGCCGTGTTCTCGGCGCTTAGTTCGCGTTGAAGCGATAGGCAAGAGCATGAAGGTCACTTGGCTCGCTTCTGCAGCGGCACTTAAATTCCTCACGCCAGCGTTTGACAGCGCGTCCGCGCTCATCGAGTGTGATGTGTTCATGTTTGTGAGGTCACGTGACAGACAGGTGAAGTGGGTGTAGCCAGAAAACATTGAACTGATAGCAGAAGGCTAATGGTGAAAAGGCGTCGAATCAGGAATGATAATTTTCTTTTGTGCGGTTGAGTCATGCATAATCAGTATGTACACATATCAGATGGGGAGCTATCGCGGCTCTCGTGACGTCGCGTGACAGACAGGCGAAGTTGGGAGTGGCCTGAAAATGTTTTGACCAATCGTGGAGGCTGATTGCAGAAATTGGAATCAAAACAGTTTGTAATCATTTTACGTTATAGCGCCCCAGTACACCTAGACAATCCCTTTGAAAAATCTCAGGGTAACTATTTTTGATAATACAGCTTCCGGTTTAAACAATATAGCAACAGATTGCGCTTCAATGCACTTAGCACCAGGAAGGAAAGAGATCACTGCATTAGCACTGCTGCTGTTAATTGGTATAACAAAGAAAAGCGTTTAGAGGATGAGTGGCACATATGCATGCGCTAGTGTAGTTTGTTATGGTTCTTGCCTAAACTCTATCTCGGTAGTTCCTTGAAGCACTGTGCATGCTGCAAGACTCCTTAGCCAGTACGAAAGTCGAATTCCACTCACAACATTCATACACGCCGCATCGTCTGCTTACCATCTTCTCGATGGGTGCATTTATGCAACCAGTGTTCTGGCATTGTAAACATAAGCTGTATTTACATGAATGCGACAGTGGGACTTCACTTAATCCATACGCTTTCTCCGCATTTCCTAGCAGCATCCTTAGTCCATACGTATTAAGGGCAAATGTCATCATAAATGTTCACCCATGCTGCACCGTCTGCTTGGCACCTATTTGCCGTTCGCTCGCCACTGTCACCACGTACCATACTATAGTCCGGTACAACTTAAGAAGGCAGGAGAGGCCCCGCCCAGATGATCGAACCGCGGCAGCCAATTGCCTCCGCGACTAAAGAAGTAGTCTCGCTGACGTGACGCGGCCCAGTTCAAAGTGCGGGCTGCCATGTTTTCTCCATCGGCGGGGTCACCAGCTGTCCGGCCCATGACATTCGTCCAGAGTGCGCGCCCGTTGGTGGAGGCTCCTGTGCATCCGCCCTTGAGGGGCAAATGCCCCTGCCTTCTAAAGTTGTACCCGACTACAGAGCGGAATATTTAATAATGATGCAGGGTACAATTAGGCTTTCATGACTTTCTGCATTGTAAACACATCACCAATGCCAATGCTATGGTGCCATCTGCTAACCGGAAATCAAACCACCTTAACGGCTTACGCGCAGCCTCTGTAGACCTAACAGCATAAAACAAACAGCCGATTTCAATATAACGACAATATTGGTAATGCTTTGCAGTTAGTGTGAGATGCACTAAGTGATGCAAGATTTTACCACTTATTTATTCCTGTCAAGCAGAGGGCCAGTAACAAAGGTGAACTTGGATCGAAGTGGGCAGTCTGGCCTGTATGGGCAATGCCATGTTCCGGCATAATCGCAAATAGGGTGGCTATTATGGTTACTGGCAGTAACCACCCCAGTTACTGGCGGTATCTAACGTGCATGCACAAAGGGCCCAACATGTCACATATTGCTGTAACTTATCATGTGCCTAATAAAATTGAAACTTTAATCGGATAGTTATGCCCAGAACTATATTTCACTGGGCAATTACATTGCCTGTGTACATCTCCTACCTTCGGCAGTTCTGCAATTTACTTGTGAGATAGATGAGAGATGTATCCCTGTGAGAATGAGCTCCTAAACCAACCCTGAGCTTTGAAATTTGTTATAGAATGGCAGTTGTGCAAGAGCGTACGATAAACATACAGCTGCAAGAATTTTTCCAAATAATGCAGTAATGGCAAAGTTACATGCATTTCATTAACTATTCGGCTGCCATGCTTTCTTTCTTGCTTGCCTTCACTACTGTCCCCACAGACACTCTCACAAATTTCATGCTGGGCAGCAAAAACTACAGGTCCTGTCAACCAAGCAGAACATAGACCCAGAAGGGCTCCTCCAATGTCCGCCTCTGCATGACAGTGACTGAATAAAAACTTCACGGAAGAATCAGTGCTGCACAATAGGCAAGCCTTTCTTAAAACACACAGCTGGCTTTTTGTCACGGCACTCTCATTCTCTGTAAATTTACCTGTCAACATTTTTTAAGACTGCAAACAAGAAAACAGAGCCAAGGGAGAATAGAAGCCGCAGGGCTTCCACAAAGCCATAGTGTTGCTATGTTTGCCAAAGGTGATCGTCGCGACATTCGGTACAGAGTATGCATAGGGTGTTTAAAATTTCATTAATAATTGGGGCCCTCTAAGCCCATTTTTGCTGCACTTCAATGTGTGTCAGCTTTGTGTCTAGTTTTATTTCACACTAATAAGCTTTTAATGTTAACTACCTGCAAGCGCTACATATTGATGTTTTATAATATATTACCCTAGTTTTATGGGCAAGCTAGAAGTGATTACGCTGAACCTAAGTAATGGCTTGCCATAGTAATGTTTAGTAGTTGCAAGAACTAACCAATCATGTTTATGTAAGCAGTTTCCCATGGGTAATTGAACAAGGGCAGTATCCTCTATAGTGTGGCCTAACTGCAATGGGCGCTATCTGAGCATGGGATCAAATATGGCTAGCTTGCTTATTTAACATATTAGTTAAAAAGCTTATTAGAAGCACAGTCTTGACTTTAAAGGCACACTGATACTTTCAACACTCCCGTAAAGATTCATAGCTTACCACAGATAATCGTCACAAGGAACACTTAGTTGTATTACCAGAAACACCTTTAAAAGAATTTCGTAAAAATTTTATATGAGTCATGATATTAAACCACACGCTTTTAAGCTTCAATGAGAAGTATGTGCGACTCCTGAAGCTTCAGAAAATAGAAAAAAAAACAATATTATTTTCTAATATTCAACTCAAAATACTTAGAAGGTGGTAATGAAGCGCCGTGTTTGAAACACAAACTTACCAAGGCAGTCACGCGACTTAGCAAGCCCCAATTCCAGGTCTGCCTTTTGTTTTTTGAGTTGGCTTACCCTGCCCTCCAGGGAAGTCAGTTTGACGGCGCAGTTGCACCTAGGTTCCTGCAAGCATTAGTAGTAGTGACAAGGTGTGTAACTTAAACTTTTTCTTAAACTTTTGATAAGTCACTTTGTTTGGTATTGTACTAGAAACTTACTAACATGCTCAAATAACTTCGCTCTTTAGTGCTCCTTTCAAACCCTGCCCATATACCAAAGACAATGATGTATGCACAAAGTCATATTTCATTTCATTCACTGGGCATTGTGCAAGCTTCCAAGTAAGCACATCAACACGATATAACAGAACACAAACAGCACTTTGTTCCCTTTCACATTACTCATGTTTTTCTTATAATGTAAGCAATAAAAGTAATATTTACCACCGCGTCGCTTCCCAAGGCTGAATCATCAGATCCAGCAGCGGCTGCCATCCTGGCCCTCTTTTTCTCTAACACAGTGAGCTTTCCTGCAAAGATGTCCATCAGTATAATTACACAATGTAAAGAGCAAGACTGCTGCAACTCTGCTGTGCTAACAATAACTATAAAATGACAGCAACAGGACAAGTGCAGCACCATGATTTTATGCCTGTCAACCTCTAATAGATACTTTTCACCACATCTGCTGCCTTTTTTGCACCTCTGCCATTGCTGGTTACCTCACAACACTCACACAGCTCGCAGCTCTAGTGTCAGTTGATCAGTTGGCCACAACATTTTACAAAGTTGCAAAGCGCAAATGCTTAAATATGTGTTGTGATGACTAATGTGAGCTACATGGAATTCTACCCGTGCACTTTGATAAGCTCACAGGAACCTACAGGACCACACTAGAATTTTAAAATCCTCATGTGGACTGGCATTGACAAATAAAAGCTTCACATCGGAAGATACACGTTGACATCATAACCTACTTGTTATTGTGAACAAGCTACACTTCACTGGCGCAAGTGTAGGTATACAAAACTGCTTCACAAGTGGATTCGTGAAGAATCTGAGAACTTGTGAATGTGAAGAATTAGAGGAAGTCTCAGGACTTTTACAAGATATGTACCTAGCACTCACCAAATCCTGCAATATGTTGCAATGGAGATGCTATACCAATCAATAAAGATGAACCTTTAATAAAAAAAAAGATTTCACCCTCACATACAAGCCTTAAATGTTCGCAATTACGGAAACAAATACCCTCAAATAATTTGCATAAATAGGCCCAAATAGATGATGCAGGCAGCAAGTAGAAACAACAGGAGTTCACTGTCGGTCGTATTCAATGTGTACTGTGAAATTCCTGTTCTCTAGCAATAACACGCTTTCCCCAGCCGCTTGAGAAACTTTGTGTCTATTGAACAAGGCTACCCTGAGAAGCCAATATGGTTTCTTCTTTCATTTTTTAGTCTTATTGAAGATAGTGCAGAATCCATCTTTTACCCTTTACAATGTTTCATCCTAGTCAGGTGGGCTTCCACTCAACTTTGCGCTTCATGTGGAAATACACTCAATTTATTGACTGTGTTATCGATGATTGCTAGACAAATTTTGGTGCTGTCACACTGCTGCAAATCTTGGCATGCAAAAAGCATCAACTTGCTTTAACACTATTTAATCAAGAGGGACAGCCATCACCGACACATGCATTACTATAAAGTGCATGCCAATCCTGCATTAATCTCGGGAGCAGCTATGATCTAAAGCAGGCACCCTCAATACATCAATCAATACACTACATCAGATACCACATTTCATACTTTGCATGCTATATGCTGCGGCAAGCAACCCAAGTAGCATTCTCATCACTCTGCACATTTTACAGCGCCGTTATATTTTGATCGGCAAGCTTTTGACAGAATAACTGCATCATATATCAGGTTACATCAAATAATATATTATTCATGCACCTTTGTACTTCCAGTATTTGGCATATGAGTTTGCTCACAAATGCAAGGCGTGCACTGGGGCCGGTGGTAGCAGCAAGGTGCCATTCCACTCATTTGGTGATAATTAGATTCATATCGGTGACACCTATGTAAATATATAATTTCGCTGCCTGAAACTCGGGACAGGTAATGTTGCATTAAATTAGATGAAAGATACCTAACATGGTGGCAAAAAAAATTTGGGCTACAAATGTAAACAGTGAGAAAAAGGCTTTGCCTGCTATATACGAAATAGAGTAGAATTGCTTCCCAGACATGCAAACTAATGACGAATTGCTCCACCCACCAAGTATGCACAAACTGCATTCCGAGTGGAAGCCTGTTCACACAAATCTTGCATGCAGCAAGAATATACAGCACAAACTGATGAAGACAGCACATGGAATGAGACAAAATGGAGAGCTGTCTTATTTCACTTACCCTGCTGTTTACTACTCTGTCTTCGCCTGCTTGTGCTGCAAGTAGTTGCAATACCTTAAGTAGCAAACAAAGACATCAAGCATAGCATAGGGGAAATTATATAGATTTATTAGTTGAATTAAAGAAATGACAAAAAAATGCCAATGAAAGTGGACGAAAAAAGAATTGGCTGCAGGTGGGGCACGAACCTACGTCTTCGGATTACATTTGTGATGCTCTTACCAACTCAGCTACCGCGGTGCCATTTCCCCATCCACTTTCTGAGGTATCTGAAAGCGATGACGCCTTCTGATAGCATGTGTGGGCTTATTAACCAGTTGCCTTCACCTAAAAAGGTCACATACACGCGACGCCTGTGGCAGAAAGGATGTTCCACATATGCCATCAAGGCAGTGAGCGGCGGCGCTGGCTAACACTCCCAGGGTTAATTGTAGTAGCAAAACAAATACCTCAGAAAGTATAGACACGAAATGGCACCGCGGAATTGGTAAGAACATCGCACGCGTAATGTGAAGACGTGGGTTCCTGCCCCACTTGCGGCCAGTATTTTTTTTTCTTTCGTAATAAGTACAATTCACCCTATGCTATCCTTGTGATCTGTTAGTTGGCTTATGTCATGATATGAGAAAAATCAGGCCCTTGGTTTCTTTCTTCCCGTTGATTACTTGCAATGTAACACAACTAGCCTTAATAAATGCCGCACGCTGCAACATCATGCAAAAGGAGGACTCCATGAAAAGAACAAAAATTCAACTGCGGCAACAGCACTACACAAAGAATACACTCAGTGGTGTACTGTCCCTTTGCATGCCCACTGTATCTATATATGTCCTGAAATTGTCTAAATCACGGCGCTGTGCGTGTGTCAAAATTCTGTCCTTGTCCTGTCGCGCTGCATAGCGTTATCACATATCCTGAAAGCTAACTGTACTATAGGCCCACCGCAACCAAGCTTGACTATATGCTTAATGAATATTGGACTGATTACTGCTTCACTGCAAGTACACAGAAGAATTTGTTAAGTGCAAGAGAGAGGTGTCAAGAACTACATGCAGCTTTTGAGTTACATTGAGCTTTTCAGCGCATTACAAAACAAAACAAATAGATGTGCATGAAATAAAATTTAAAGTAGAAGCCATCCTTAATGATTCTCTATATTGACACGTACACATGTTTATCTTTCACCGGTGGCCGCTTTCAACATTGGCTGACAAATGTTAAACGTTATCGCTCGGCGCAGGACGCGCCTGCATTGGAAGCTTCTCGGACGTTATCAATGCTTCTATCCGTCGTCTGTGGTCACCGACGCCCATGTAATCTGATTGTATGAGCGACGCGAATTGTCTAGAACTTTCCGGAAGACACGCGGGCATCAGGGATTAATCTGGACCCTTCGATGACTCAGGTATAAAAGCCAACGCGTTTCGCCGCTGATCAGATTTCGACGATCGCCGACTGTGTTCGCCGCTATCGTTGTGCTTCAAGTGTAACTTGCTTTTGTGGGCACAGGTTCGCCCAATAAAGAATAAGTTTCGTCATTCCCAGTTTTACGACTGTTTGCTTCATCGTCACTACTACGTGACATCTGGTGGAGGTGCTTTTATGTCCTTGTACCGGACCCCCCCGTCCAGCCGTGAGCCAAGCCCACACCGTCTAGAAGACGTCGACGCCTACCCCGACCAGCGAGCTAGTCGCAGGCTACTGAACCTGCCACCGGAGTACGAACCCCTACCTGAGAAGACCAAGAGGACAAAAGTCATGACCTCGGCAGCAGCTACCATGACAGCCCCTGTGCCAACATCTGCGGTCGTGATGCAACAATCCAGGGAGCCGCCGACTTTCCGCGGTTCGCCATGTGAAGACGCCGAAAGCTGGCTGGAGGCATACGACCGGGTCGCTACGTTCAACAAGTGGGACTGCGACGAAAAGCTGCGCCATGTTTACTTCTCTCTTGAAGATGGCGCCAGAACCTGGTTCGAGAATAGGGAACGTTCACTAACAACCTGGGACCTCTTCCGAGCCACCTTCCTGGACACCTTCACGAGCATCGTCCGTAAAGAAAGAGCTGCAGCCTTGCTGGAAAACCGTGTACAGCTCCCGAATGAGGGCATCGGTATGTACACTGAAGAAATGACTCGATTGTTCCGGCACGCCGATCCAGCTATGCCCGAAGACAAGAAAGTTCGCTTGCTCATGCGGGGAGTTAAGCAGGTGCTATTCGCCGGACTGGTACGGAATCCACCAACAACAGTCCAAGACTTTCTCTCGGAGGCTACGACGATCGAGAAAGCACTGGACATGCGCAACCGGCAATACAATCGCCGTTCGACGCCACACTACGCCGAAGTCCAAGGACTTTCCGACGACCTACGAGACACCATCAGGGCGATAGTACGCGAAGAGCTGCGGAAGTTGCTACCGTCGTCGCAGCCTCAAGTTGCTTCCATCGCCGATATCGTGCGGGAGGAAATCCAGCAATCGCTAGGACTTCCCGAATCGCCGCAACCCCAGCCGGAAGCGATGACATACGCCGCCGTCGCCCGTCGTCAAGGCCCCCCTCCGCGCTCGCGCCAGGGCCTCGTAACGCCGCAATTCCGTCGCCCAGCGCCGCCGCCGCAGCCAGCACGCCCGCCCGTCGCCCAGCGCAGCTACCCGAGAAAAACGGACATTTGGCGCGCTCCCGACCACCGCCCGCTCTGCTATCCCTGCGGGGAAGCCGGCCATGTCTACCGCCGATGCCCATACCGCGAGATGGGCCTACGAGGGTTCGCCGTCAACGCGCCACGTCCACAGCTTGGCGAGCGACCACGTGACATCGCCGACTACCTCGCCGGAGCTCAGTGGCAACCACGACGACCCTCACGCTCGCCGTCACCAGGCCGCTACATCTCGCCCCATCGCCGTCAGTGCACCGGTCCCACTCGGGGCCGATCTCCCAGTCCTTACCCGGGAAACTAAAGGCAGCAACCGATGGAGGTGCGGTTGCTGTACGACGCAATACCGAAGATCCTCCACCGCCGACGAAGAAGATTCGCGAATCACCACGACGAGGTATCAGCACACCGCCTGGCAAGAGCCCTAACGACAACACTTCGCCGCCGAAAGAAGACCTACCGACGCGACGTAGCAGCAGCGGAGCAAGCCGACGCAGCCGTGATCCGACGCCACGACTTAACCGCAACGCCAGTCGACGGTCTACCGACTAATACCCCTGTCACACGGCACGTGTAATGTCATTTGCAGTAAATGACATTCATACCGAATGTCATTGCGGTCTTGCGTTCCCAGTCTACACGGGTAAACAAAATGGCATTCGCAATTGATGGCAATGTTTATCGGCAGGCTGCTATGATAACGAAACCTGCGAAATCGTGCTATTTATTTACACATTTTTACTATTTTGTAAGTAATGCAATGATAAACATTGGAAGGTTATTTGCAAATATATTGCAAAGCCATACGACAGCATTAGTGGAAAAGAAATGCTTATAAATATCCAAAGCAAGACTGGCTCAAAGCCGCTTACGATTCCATCCGCAGCTGGCGCTATGGCGGACGGTGAAAGCGTTGTCGAATTTATGACAGTGACAAATGACGAGCAATGCAAACAAGCATTAATTGTTCTCCAGCTGTTGAGGATGAAGCGTCGAAACCGGCTGAAGCGGATCAAGCTTGCTACTGAGGCATGCGCAAGGACAACGAGGGATTTGGAGCTGCGTCTGCAAGCCAATACGGTCACGTTGGCCGCTGTTTGGGCTGCCACTTCGCCAGGGATTATCCGAGAACGATGGTGCTTCCCAAGAAACGAAAATTGGTTTGAGGACACTCTCCCTCACCTGGGTGAAGTTAATTTCAAGCAGGCGTTCCGCGTGAACCCTTCCACATTCAGATACCTGGTGATATCATTGCAGTGCGTCTTGGAGCGTCAGGTCACCAACATGCGCAAGCCAATTAGCGCGGAAAAACGCGTAGCCGTGGGATTGTACCGCCTCTGTTCCAGCGCCGAAGATCGTACGATTGCACACCTGTTTGGCATCGGCCGATCTACTGTGAACATTGTGTACAGAGAGTTTTGCCGAGCAGTTGTGGACATTCATGAAGGCACCTGGGTGCGCATGCCACGGAAGGAGGAAATTGCCGAGCAGATGCGCGAGTTTCACGCCGTAACTGGTTTCCCGCAGGCCATGGGTGCACTAGACGGCTGCCACTTTCCCATATCTCCGCCCAAGAAAGATGCAGTCGACTACTATAACTACAAGGGATGGTACGCTTTTTTTTACGTTGTCTTTATATGTGGTAGCAGCACAGGGTCAGGACAAAACATCAAATAATTGAAAACTGCGTTACGAATAAATGTACTTTATTGGAAAATCAGTAAGTAGAAGTGAAAGCACGTGCCAAGGAATTAAGCTTTCTTTAAAAATGTGAAGTTTGGGATATTCAGGCATATGCAGCTCGTACAATGAAAAACACACTTTCATATCGGCACTTTTATTTAAATATGTGAGAATTCTTTTCTCTGCTTGTGATTAGTGCCGCATAAGACCTCGTTATTTTCCTTGAATAACATTCAGGAAGTAGCATCTATACCTTATATTTCTTCCTTCACAATCGTGTAGTAAACATGTTCAGGATACTTACCAGCCCATACTAAAATGCTAGTAGCTTCAGTATGAAATTATTCCACCGAAGAGATTGTCAATTTAAAAACCATCGTTAAAGAAAGTTTCGTTTAAAGGTGACAAAATTTATATCTTATAAAACCTGTACGAATTCAAATATTTATGTGTATGCTGCTGCTAATACCCTGAAACGTGATGTTAATAAAATGTTTAGTTTTTTAATTCACTTCGGATAATTTCTCCACACTGCTGGCAAACAATTATTTCATGCAGGTACAGCATCATACTGCTTGCAGTTGCCGACCACCGCTACCGCTTCTTGTACTTGAACGTGGGGAGCCCGGGTAGATGCCACGACGCCCATGTTTACGGACGGTCAAGATTGAAGACAATAGTGGAGAGTGATCACTTCAACTCTCCGGTGTCAGTAATTGAAGGAGTGCCTGTACTACCCATCATGCTCTGTGACCAAGCATTTCCGCTGACACCGCATTTAATGAAACCATATGCAAATGCCCCAAGTGGTTCTAAGCAAGCAATCTTCAACTACAACCTGTCAAAGTCGAGGCGCATTGTGGAAAACGCATTCGGCCGAGTGAAAGCACGCTTCAGGTTCATTCTGAAGAGAATGGAATGCAAACTGTCCAATGCCAAACTGGCCATTAGGGCATCCTGCACTTTACACAACATCTGCGAATGCTTTCGAGATCATGTGGATGAGCAGTGGATACAGGATGTGTACACCTTCAACGAAATGTACAAGCAGCCCCTGCACAATTCTGATGCATGCATTGGCGAAGGCGAGGATATAAGGGCTGCGCTTGCAGAGTATTTTTGGAAACGAGCCCAATGAACATAGTTGACCACAAGCAGCTCAAACACCATGCTTTATTTTGCCAAATACTTCACGAGCGCGTCAGTCAACAGTTTTTCTGTAGCTGCTGATTCGCGCACAATGTCAAGTTCCATTCGCCGTAGCTCCAACTCTTGCTTCCTGCTTTCGTTTAGGTCAGCACACAACTGCCGGTTCGTAGCGACTAGTTGCGCTAGGAGAGTCTTTTGTGTGGTGCGCCTGCTCGTTTGATTGTTTTGCTGGCTGTTTACTTCTGCCTGTGGTTGGGCCCAACAGTCGTCTGTGCTGTATGGTGATGAGGGCAAGTATAATGTACTTGTATTATGTGAACATTCATCTGGTGATGCTGGAGGTGGCTGGGAGTCTTCTTCGCCCAACGGCCCGTGCTCCATACTATGAATAATCTGAGAAAATGAAAGAGAATATAGCACATGTGAACATATTTGTAAAGAGACTGTTTGCAATGAGTGTTCTGATTGTTACCACAGAAGCAAAAAGCAACTACCTCTCGCATGCAGCCTTCACAAGCTGAGTAGGCGTATTACCCGTTTCTATAATAAATATTCTACATATACTCTCGCATCTTGCAGCCACACAATGTTTATGTTGGTACACCATCAAGTGTGAATTCATGTTGACATTCTTACCCAGCCACAACAGCAGTTGTGCATAATGAATTGATAAACAAGTCATGTTTGCCGCATGTGATGCCAACAACGGAACACACTAAATCAGTGTGCCTTCTTCCTGGTAAGTGATACAAAACAAAACATCTTTCGTACGCAGGTTGCACAGGATCCCTGCATGCTACAAAATATGTACTTACTATTTCAACAGTGGCGTCTTCGCCACACGTTTCTTCAGTGAGGCTGCTGTCGTTCATTGGCAGGCTGCCAAGGAACCTAGAAATGTCCTTGTAAAATCTCCACGTAATGGCTCCTTGTCCGGTCGTCTTTCGGCTGAGGTTCCTGCAAGAAACATATGGCATAATCTTCAGAGAATTGTACTATGTTACTGCTAGTAGGGATGCCAGTACCCTTTCAAAACATGCAGTTCGTAAGCTATATCTGCCCAACAATGCATTGCAATTATGCTCCTTTCGGTACTTCTGCTATTACAACTGCTTCACGTTCATCTAGTCAAGGTGAGAGCAGCGTTAGCAAATATTTCTAGACGACAGTGCTTTTGAAAAAAGTATGCATTTGCTTGTTTTCTACTTAAACCACGCAGTCGACATGCAGGAATATTTGGCACGAGAAACGCAAAGAATGCAAAAATGCCTTGGGAAAAGTACTAGTACCTAGAGTGCAAAGTCAAAAAAATTCTGCAACCAAGAACTACGCACAGCTGCATTAGGAAGCGTTTGCAAGCCCTGCTGTAGTAAAAGCTCAAATCACTACGATGTCCCACTCTACGAAATCTTAAAAAAAATGCATATAAAGAATGAAGACACATCGTTTCTAATTAGCGCCGCGTGAAGGGCGCATCGAAAGCATGTTTCTTATCATGTGCCTGTTATAACGCGTGGCGCCCCAGCACAAGTTGCCCAGTCCGAACGGGGGTTCGCCCAACACAAAATCAAGCGACATTCGCGCCTTTCAGTCTATTATCCACTAACAGCGTACTTCGCTGCGTGTGCCATGGCCGGACTAGAGGGGAGACGGGATACGCGTGCACATTGTGCGTGCTTCGCACCTCCCTGTCCGGCTTAGCGGGTGCGCAGTTAAGCAACTAAACAGCATGCACGCGAGGAGTTTGGCCTTGTACGGAAGTGTTCACTTACCGGTACCGGTTTCCCAAATTTTCTATCTTGCTTTTAATTTCTTTCACACTCTTCTCCACCCCTTGCGCACGCAGGCACTCGGCTATGGCGACGTAGACTTTCAGGTTGCGCTTCGTCTTGCGCAAGTCACTGAGGTGGTCCTCCCAGACTTTCAAAAGCGCGCGCGTCTCGTCGTCGCTCCAGTGGGTTTTGTGCTTCTCATTTTCTGCTGACGAAGCTGCCCGGTTGCCTTCCATGGTTGGTACAAGGGTTAACGCGGCACCACTTCGCAGAAAAACAACATGCAGACGGGAATGAACAAGCGTTTCTAAACATGGCCGACAAGAGCTAGGTACTGATAAGTGGTGATAACTGCTGATAACGTCCTGCCGGAGTCTGGGAACAAGAATATAATGCACAAACCGCTTCAACTGGCATGCTGTACGTCATAAAATATTTACAAGATTTATAACTGCAAATAATAAGAACTTTTACCCTAATTCTATTTAGTTTTAAGTTATCGTTATTGTAACCTTTTGCCAAGCCCCTGTCGTCGAGATTACACAAGTCGCGCGCGAATGAGTTCGGGAAACTCATTCAATGGGCGAATGCCATTAGCTGTGAATGTCATTCGCTATGCCCGTGTAGAAGCAACAAAAATGGCATTAACACGTAATCTCATTCGCTGCGAATGACATTACACGTGCCGTGTGACAGGGGTATAAGACGTGCTAATCGATGGTCATCACGTCACTGCTCTCGTCGACACTGGAGCCGACTATTCCGTCTTCAGTGGCCCGTTCGCCGCCAAGTTGAAGAAAGTGAAGACTGCCTGGCAAGGACCCGATATCCGTACAGCGGGAGGCCACCTAATAACGCCGGCTGGAATCTGCACAGCACGAGTCACTGTGAACAACCGCACTTACCCGGCGAGCTTCGTAATCCTGCAGCACTGCTCCAGGGATGTCATCCTAGGCATGGACTTTCTAAACCAACACGGTGCAGTCATCGACTTAAGGTCCAAGTCGGTAACGCTTTCAACGCACAACGCGATACCACCGGATACAGACATCAGTTACCATGCCTTGAATGTGCTAGAAGAACAAGTCACCGTTCCGCCTCGCTCCAGCGTAATGATTTCCGTCGGTACCGAAGTGCCTGCAGACATGGAGGGCGTCATCGAGGGCGATCATCACTTACTGCTCGACCGTGAAATTTGCGTCGCTAGAGGCATAGCTGAGCTACGTGCAGGGAAAGCAAGGGTGATGCTCACGAACTTCAGCCCCGAATACAAGCACATTAACAAAGGCACGACGGTCGCGTACATCGAATAAATAATACAAGCCAGCAGTGCTTTCGCCTTCACGGATTCCAGTGCACCTGCAACGACGACTATAGTACCTGAACCAACTTTCGACGTCAATCAGAACCTTTCCAGGCATAGGAAAGAACAACTAAAGGCTCTGCTCCTGCAATACAAGGACTGCTTCTCGTCGTCGTCAAAAGTTCGACAAACCCCTGTCGCCAAGCACCGCATCATAACCGACGAAAATGTCCGCCCACTCCGTCAGAGCCCGTACCGAGTTTCGGCGCGCGAACGCGAGGCCATAAGGCAACAAGTCGACGAAATGCTACGCGACGACATCATCCAGCCGTCCAAGAGTCCGTGGGCGTCCCCCGTGGTGTTAGTGAAGAAGAAGGATGGAACCCTACGTTTCTGCGTCGATTATCGTCGCCTCAACAAGATCACGAAGAAGGACGTATACCCCCTCCCACGGATTGACGACGCCTTGGATCGACTCTACAACGCAAAGTATTTTTTGTCGATGGACCTCAAAACCGGCTACTGGCAAATCGAAGTCGACGAGAGGGACCGGGAGAAGACTGCCTTTATAACACCAGACGGACTGTTCGAGTTCAAGGTCATGCCGTTTGGTCTTTGCTCGGCACCTGCGACTTTCCAACGCGTCATGGATACAGTACTGGCAGGCTTGAAGTGGCAGACTTGCCTCGTGTATTTGAGGTCGGACTATGAGGTCGTGCCAGACGGCATTTCGCAATCACAGCGGCGCCGCGCACGACCCGAAGTCATCCATGTGGTGCGTCTTAAGCCTTTCTACGCCCGCTGACGAACTTAGGTACTTTGTTACTTTATTTTTTTTTCTTTAATACGCGTGGTTTTGTTTTCGCTTTCACATTTGTTTGTAGCATCGGGACGATGCTTTTTAAGGGGAGGGTATTGACACGTACACATGTTTATCTTTCACCGGTGGCCGCTTTCAACATTGGCTCACAAATGTTAAATGTTATCGCTCGGCGCAGGACGCGCCTGCATTGGAAGCTTCTCGGACGTTATCAATGCTTCTATCCGTCGTCTGTGGTCACCGACGCCCATGTAATCTGATTGTATGAGCGACGCGAATTGTCTAGAACTTTCCGGAAGACACGCGGGCATCAGGGATTAATCTGGAACCTTCGATGACAGGTATAAAAGCCGACGCGTTTCGCCGCTGATCAGATTTCGACGATCGCCGACTGTGTTCGCCGCTATCGTTGTGCTTCAAGTGTAACTTGCTTTTGTGGGCACAGGTTCGCCCAATAAAGAATAAGTTTCGTCATTCCCAGTTTTACGACTGTTTGCTTCATCGTCACTACTACGTGACAATATCATGTGAAGCATTTCTGAAAAGTATAGATGATGCAAATGTGTGCAGGGAGTAGGGACAATATTATGATGACTATAGTAGGAAGCTGAAATGACAATGCTGGCACAATAACCATGGTGTGAAGACAAATGTGTGAAGACAGTGCAATTGGTGCAACAAAGCGATGATGCCATGACGATAATGGTGAAATTACGATGATGGCACGGTCACATATGACAATGCAGTGGCAGCAACAGAGTAAAAATGGCCGAAAGATGACATGACAACAAAAAAATTATCACAATGTCATGCAAGCAAATAAATGATGACAACAGCATGAAGACAGCATGTTGCTGTTGGAGCTCAAGTTTTCAGTCACGTGCATTACCTGCCACTGCCGCCTGCCTTAATTCGCACTATATCCAATGTCTACGCTCTGTCTGGTACCGGCCAATCAGGCTATTTTAACTGGCATTATATCCAGTGTTTTTATGCACTATGTCTGATACTAGCCAATTAAGCTGCTTTAATTCACACTATGTCCAATGTTTGTTCACACCATGTCCAGCGGCTTTTCGAGCTTCACCACCTCCAGATAGGCCAACATTTTGAGGACAGATTGTTGCATCCTGGCTATGACCTGTATCTGATTAGGCAAAGAAATGCTTTGTGTTTAAAAGAAGCAGGTGCGAGGAGCATGGTCCGATACAGCTGTGTAAATTACACATCTTCCCTATTACGGCTGATGAATATTCAGTTAGGGTTGCTGCAGCATCGTTAGTATAGCTGACCAATGTCTTGTAAATGCATGGCCTTCTATTATCTATATGATAGTACTCTTTCGCTACTCCGATTGGGCTGATCAGGTTGTGCTGCTGTGAAGGATGGCGCTTGGCAAGAATTGAAAACCTTAATGGAGAACAGGACAACAGCTTGCCGATGGGATAATTGGTTCGTAATTCTTCGGAAAACCTTTGTGCTAGTCTGTTTTGCTAACAGGTCAAATGTGCCGGTTTATGGAAACAACCTAGATACAGTCTTGGTTCTGAATTCAACCAATTCGAGTAATCCAGTGTAACAATGAAACGCAGACATTTCATTGAAAGAAGAGAAGTTAACATGAAAATGGAGGCTTAAGTGATTAACAGTGGTAAAACAAGGGACATATTATCGGCCATGCGTTGGGGGGAACACACAAAACGGGATAATAAGACGTTCTAGAGCACAATTAATCTATTCCGAATTTCCTGCTGGATTGCATTCAGCTTCGACACGTGCCGCACGGAGCACAGTCTTGGGTCCAGCGAAAACAATAGGCGCGTATTGCACTTGGGGGCTTGAACTTGGCCTCAGAAACAACGCGCGTGCGGATGGCCGTAGCTACCATCCGCGCCTTTCACTCGACTGGCACACTGGTGTTACCAGCAAGATTACGTGCCGCCGCTGAGGGTGCATTCGATTAAGCACGCGGCGGTGCGTAATCTATAACGCCAGCGTGCGAATAAAAGGCGCGGATATCTCCGGCCAAGCGCTCGCGCGTTGTTAACATATTTGAGGTTCGTACAGCACAAGGTGCAGCCATTTCGAACCACCAACAAAACCAAGAAGCTGTCGTACTCACCCACTGCTAACAGAGTCGCTGGCGCCGGCGGTTTCCCCTCCTGCCACACGATGTCCACAGCCGTTCCCGCTAGCCTTCATATCGCGGCGGCTGGGTCCTCCAAAATAGCCATCCCTACAGCCGCGTTCGCGACGTTCTTGACGGGATAGACATCCCACTTATTCTCTGTAAGCCACTTCACCAACACGTGGTCCATGGCTGCAGTGTATCGGAATAAACAAAACCACGTGGTGCGGCGCGCGTAGGATGGCAAGGGCAAGAATCGCGTGCCCGCGTCTTTTATCCCCCTGTGCAGCGCGGTTGAGGTGTCCTCTATTGAGAGACAGTTGTCGCGTTGCACTTTGGCCCAATCTTTCACCCTTTCCAACTATAATCTCTTCTCTTGTATAAATGTCAAAATTGCATTGAATTGGATCTGATCGGATCGATTTGATGAACTGTTTATTAGCAATATTGCAAAACTCGAAGGCTAAGTTTTTGCGTACTATAGGTGCCAAAAGTGACGTCAAGGTAGCCATATTCTAAACATAACATTAAGCGAATCAAAGCATGCAGTTGCGTAAATCAAAGATAATGAAAAGTCAATTTCGCTCAAATTAAGCAGACTGAAAAACAGGTAAATACAATTTCAGCGCGCGCGCACGCGTGCTCGCATCTCAGTTTTGTTTTCAGGAAGCTAAAACGCCATACAGAATGCTCTCACCGCACTTGACATGAAGTACAGCTTCGAACAGCCCGTGTAACATTTTGTCGTATGCATTAGACATGACAAACCCAGACACGCAGAATTCACATATTTTTAACGAGGTGCGAAGTTAAATTTCATTTCAATGAAGTTAAATCCATTTCAGTTAAATTAAATTCATCAAAACAGTGAAACGCTGATGTTTGAAACATAAGAAAAGTAATGATTGCTTAATCATTAATAAGAAATGGAAAAATCAATCATCAAAACACATGGGCACCGTACAGACATGCACACAATCATACAGTACCTACAACACTTTGCAAATACATATATAAAAATTAATTTAAAAGTTTAATCAGACCTTCATTATGATACTTGAAAATCGTGGGAAGAAAAATATGAAATCGTACATCGCCACATACAGAAATAAAAAGAATACTTCGGTAGGGCTTATGCACATTCTTCTTTCTGAAGAATATATATATATATATATATATATATATCCTGCAAAAGAAGTCATGTTTGAATACACGTACCCGTTTTTAACGTGAGTTATGCAGACTTGAAAAAAATCGTGTATGTGCGGCAGATAGCAATTCTACTTCTTGAGATGTATGACGTAATAGTTCAGGGGAAATCCGCTGAACTATTATCTTGCCTTTGTTTCGAGTAGTCGACAAATTCGACTTCGCCCTGCCATCTCCTAGCCGCCTGGGTAGCTCAGATGGTAGAGCGGCTGCCCCGGAAAGGCGGTGGTCCCGGGTTCGAGTCCCGGACCAGGACGAATTTTTCATCATCTGGGAGGCTTTCTTTCGAGGAATCCAGTTGGGTTTCCCTTCTACCAATTGCTACATTTGGGTGGATGTCTCAGTTTCCCTTTAATTACTTCTTGAGCTGGATCGTGCACCTCGAAGAGGATGGCATAATGTAAAATTGACTAACGAACAAAGTTCACCAATCACCTTTAAATTATCTTAACGCACATATTCACAATTCGGAGCGCTGTACAGTACTAGCTGGCTTGATTTCTCTTGATTATTACATTAACTTCCTAGCACCAATAAGTTTAGCACTATCAATATTAGGTGAAGAATTAAAAAAGCTGAAACTTCAAACGCGTATATATATATATATATATTTATATAGGACTACGTAAGTATATGATGCCCTGTCATACCGACCGTGCCAAGCCCACCAAGTACAGATTTTTTAATGTACAGATTTAAGGACCAACAAGAACATTGTAACTGAAGTTACGGGCAGGGTCAATGCGGGGTATTGCCGTGGCCATTAAAGCAATCGCCGATATGCTGCAACAAATGAAAATCCCTAAAATATCCCGATCGAAATAAATTAAAATGCAGTCGAGAGCGGTAGCAGTCAAATCGTATCAAGAGCGGCTTTTTGTAAAACAAACCTTATTTTCCTAGAAAGAGAAAATAACTACGACTGAAACCGTTTCTTCTTTGTTTCTTGAAGTAACCAGTTTTCCCAGATTGTCACCTAATTAACCTCGCACAGAATGCTCAGAGGCCTGAGGATGGGCCTGTATCAGTGAACGAGCCCATGCCTGGCGCGAGTGATCGAGGCCTGCGGCTGAGCCTTACAACCAAGGGAACTCGTCTCCGCGCACTTTGGGAAAGAATATATAGAAAAAACTAGCGTCACTCTCACAATTTCCTTCCAAGTGAATATAAATTGTGAACTCACAGGCTTCAATTCGGAAATTGCAATACATGCTGTAATTATAGGCAAGTAGTTGGTTCATTTGCGAAAAATTCTTTCTCGATTATAGAATTTAATTTCGTGAGCGAATAAGGTCGACCTGTTTTGTGGCGGAGAAAAACCATCGCTTTCCCCCCAAACACTTCACTAAATTATTCAATCGATGCTTTGTGCCATTTGTGCTGAAAGATGTCGAAAAGAAAAAGGTACATCATGTAAACACTTCACTTTCTTCCCGGATGTAAGAATAACGAGAGTAACAATTCCAATTCGATCTAAGTACTTCTTGCCTCAAACAACTCATCTATGTAGCGGCTCAAGCTCCAGAGAGGCACTTACACGAACATACACATATTACATCGCATGCACCCCACAGCCTACAGGGACGAATGCCCATGGTGTGGAGCCACACCAACCCTATACCACATTACGTGGGAGTGCACGCGACACAGCATAGAACATCATGACACGAACACCACGAGGGAGCAATGGGAGGCACTGCTGTCCAGCTCGGCCCTCGATGACCAGCTCAAGCTGATTCAGAGAGCAGAGAAGATGGCAAGAGCCAGCGGAGCCCTGGTCTAGGGGCCCCGACCATTAGCGATGCCCCATTGGGGCAAGACAAAAATATCTTTGCATTAAAGTTTATCTATCTATCTATCTATCTATCGATCTATCTATCTATCTATCTATCGCTAACAAGCTTGTTTTCTTCCTTCTTGAGGTAAATATGCTCACTGTTTGACGTACGCGTTGTTAGTGTTCAAGTGCCCAACAAGAATGAGATGCTGAAATATGTGACGATAAAGAGAAAGTGATTGTAGAGAGGAAAAGGTGCTATTTTCTGCAACCCTTTATGCCACTATAAGAATTCGCATAGCCATAACTGCGCTTTTTGCGTGACGAGGGACTGGACTGGACTGGACAAACTTTATTTGGGTCCTGCAGGACGCGCTCAGGGCGTAGCGGGCGTCTCCCACGTAGGGACCGACAGGGAATACCTGGCGGCCGCTTCGTGGGCCTGCTGAACGGTCCATTGCTGGTCGGCGAGGAGCGAGCTTTTGAGGGACTTCTCCCACTTGTCCGAGCATCCCAGCTTTTATTTTAATAACCACCTATTCCTTAAAGAAGGCTTTTCAAAAAAGGAGTGAGGGAGGGAGACAGCGAGAGAGAGAGATGCATCTAAACTAAAGCCGCAGCTTTCCCACTTAAGTTATCTTCTTTCTTTTCTGCCAACTAAAACCACCCACAAATAAAAAAAACGAAAGAGACATTTAATGAGGAAGTGAGCGATTCGAACGTCATTGCAGTTTTGTGACTATTTTGATTATGTTTATTTTGTCATGACCAGAAACGACTAGAACGAAAGTCAGTCTAAGCCAATCACGACCAAGCCAAGCCCAGAGTTGATTGTGTAGGTGTTCCCATGCTGTTCCTGCAGGTGATTGCTTCATTAAACAATCTAAATTCATCAGTCGATACTTTGTGTCATTTGCGCTGAAAGATACCGAAAAGGAAAAGGTACTACAAGCAGTATCTGTACGATGCCACCTGCGATGTTCCAGTTCGGACGCTACATCGAAAAAAGAACGCGGCAGCAGAAAGTAATGCTTTTGCTGTTCCTAGTTCTTGCGACAGTATCAGCAACGTAGTTCATTCGGACTCGGAAAGCGATACCGACACGACGACGGCTGAGCTTTCCAACGGAGACGACAATGAGATATGTAGTGTGCACTCTGACTCGGATCGCTCTTCAAACCAAAGTTCAGACGGCACCTACACCTCGAGCGACGACGACGACTGCGAGCCAAGAGCCGACGAGGGTTCAAGAACTAGCGAACTGGTAAGTTTATTGCAGCAGGCTGTTTTGGCGACCTTTTCGGGACATAGAGGTTGAAGTTTCGAATGTTGGTTTTGTATTGGCGATGGTCTGTGTATCGTTTCGCAGGACAGAGTGATGGGCTAATTCTTATTGCATTATGCGAGGTGTACGGCAAACAAGGATCGTAGCGCCGCGTCTTTGTCTTTCTTGTCTATGTGCCCCGTTTGCGCTGCTCATCTAAAGGGGAAGAAGTGCATAAAATTGCAATCTGATGTGGCAAGCCGTAGTGAGGGTCTCCGGAATAATTTTGGAAGCCTGACGTACTTGTTTAGCGTGCACATAAATATAAGGGAGTGGATATTGTGCCGGCAGCCGGCATTTTACAATCCCCAGATTATATGCGGGCACTGTCATCCAATTCGCTGTCGTGACTGCGGGACCACAGCCAAAAATTTATTTATTTATTGCAGTAAGTTCCCATAATTAAACGTAATTGTTTTTTCATATCCGCAATTATTTAAAATGTTATGAGCTAAAATGGCACCATTGGCTGGCTCGCATTAATGCATGTCCTGGAAGCGTGGCTGTATGGACTACCCCAAGGCACATAAATGCCCTTTTCTTCTAACCACGTTTTAACCGGCAAGGTTCCCGTGTGAAGCTTTTTCTTCAAGCTTCACACGGGAACCTTGCCGGTTAAAACGTGGTTAGAAGAAAAGGGCATTTATGTGCCTTGGGGTAGCAGATGCTTTCTGTGCAACAAATCTGAAACTATTGAACATGTTTTTATTGACTGTAATAATGCTATATTCTTTTGGGATATATTACAGAGAACTTTAAAGATAGACCTACCCCTAAATCCACATGGCATTCGTTTTCTGCCGCCTGAACGCGATTGTGAACAGATGGACGTTATCTTCTTACTCGGGCTACATGCAGTCTGGCGTTCTCTGTTGGCATATAGACACTGTGATGTTAAAGGCCGATCTGTGCATGATTATTTTGTTGAAATGGTTGTGAAAGTACGTGATGTGTACAAAACGACTGACTGTCATGAAGATGTGATATCAATGTGGGATGCTTTAGCACTTATAAAACGAGTGTGATCTGACAAACTCCTGTTCAGGCTTGTAGCCAAGCTGGAAATAAAGAAAAAAAAGTATAGACTAGTGGTTATCACGTTCGCCTTGAGACCAGGCGTACGCTAGTTCGAATCCCGCCTTGGCTAGAAGTTTCATTTTTTTTTCTTGGTATCACGCTTTGCTTTTTTTTCCTCTCTGGTGGCGCGGTCGGTTCAGCCCCGGCGCCGCGGCAGAAGCGTAGCAACACCCCAAATAAAAAAAGGTACTGCTCCAGTCACGTAGACTGCTCTCTCCCTGATAGTGAGATTATATTTGGATCATCAAAACAGTGATGCGTAGACTGCTCCCTCACTGATATTGAGATTAAATTTGGATCATCAAAACAGTGATGCGTTTATTTAGGAATGCCGGAATAATAACCGTGAATGGCCGGGCTCAACCGACCACGCCACCAAACAGAGAGGAAAAAAAAGCATTCTTTTTTTTTCCTCTCTGTTTGGTGGCGCGGTCGGTGCGGCCGCCGCGGCCGCAATCGAACCCGCGATCTCGAGATTAGCAGCGCAATGCCATAGCCAATAAGCTACCATGGTGGCTACGCTCCACATCAGAACCTTTTCAGATTCCTCTGTGCCATGAATACGCCGCTGCCAATAAATGTTTGTAGATCTGTGCCAACATACTTGAGCCATGCGTCAACAGGGCGCTTGAGCTCTTCTCTCTCCCGTGCACTGTGCGTTGGGTGCTTGTTAAGGAGCTCCAGGTCGTCAAAATTATTCCGGAGTGCCCCACGTCGGCAACCTTTATAATTAGATCGTAGTTTTGGCATGAAAATCAAAGGTAGTAATTTTTTTCATTGTTTGCATGCTCAGTAAGTGCTGAAGAAATCTACCCATCACTAGGCAGTGTTCTTTGTCTTTTCACAACACCAAGATGCACACAGGCAATTCTTTTGTCATGCCGCCGCTTCCATTTCGTATTACATATTCACACATATTCCAAGGTCAAAATTACAAAGATCAGCATTACTTATGCATGCACTCAAGTTCGTTGTTATTGCCTCGCGGAAATACACGTGTAAAGCTTTCTAAATTCTTAATAATGCTGCGCGAGCATTGGCCGCATGGTGAGAAACTGCGAAATCTGCTAGTACACACATTCAACATTCCAGTGCGAGCATTGTCTGCTGCAGTTCTTCATTTAGAAGAACACATGCTCTGCGAAAGTATATATGCTGTCCTGTTTAGAAAAAAACACCACTGTGAAGTAGAAGGTGCATAAATAAGATGTGCTTTTCATTTTTGTTGTGTATTTCATGAGCCCGCACTTACAGCTGGTGCAGTAATATTAACCTCTTAACTGTGCTGCGAGAAATTTCGGAAAGAAAATTATAATAAAGTGCAGAATTTTTTTAGGAAGGGATACTTTGAACAAATTTTTCGACAATCTATGATATGAGGTATAGCTATTTAATTTTTACTGGTCATATAGAAAAGAAAATAGCAAAAGTGATTGTGTACTATTTATTTGTCAAGATTGCAAGAAACTGAACGTATACACATATGCAAAAACTGGAAAGTGCATGATGAGTCAACTTGTCAGCACCAAAGGACACTCGTGATGAGTTCCTCTGGTGAAAAAAAGGACATTGCTGCTTTATATTTTGGGTTTTGTTAATATTGTAACATTTATCAGGGCTTAAAGCTTGACGGCTCTCAGTGGCGTGACCTTTCTTCAAACAACTTGATTGAAATTAGTTCATTGGTTGCCTAATATGCATGAAACACGTCTGTGTAATGCATTCTTGAAAAATTAGACATCAGAGCGACATTCCTCTTAAAATAATTTGTCATTAGAGGGCAGTGCATTTGTTCAATAATCTTTAGTGTTTTGTATAACATGCTAGTAAAGATAGGAACTTCAGAATAGGAAAGCCACTTCACCTTAGTACTTCTGCCTTCATACACTGATTAGCATGTTTTCTTGGTACTACTAAGATTCTTGTGGCCTGCAACTGGGCAAATGCCATATACTCAGTCTACATGTAACCAGATATTCTTATCATTGTACTAATTTTTTCAGGAAGAGCCCTTGTACCAAGATGCGAAGCTGTCAAGAGGTCAAAGTCTGGTCATGGTGATGGCACACAGCCTGCGGCATCATTCTTCCAAAGAACCTACAGAAAGCCTCCTTCAATTGATTGATGCCCATATGCCTGAAGGCACTCTTTTCCCAAAAACTAAGTTCTTGTTTTTTAAGAACTTCTCCTCCTTGTATGAGTGTGAGCGTGTGACTCATGCATATTGCTCCGAGTGCTTAGAATAGATCACTGCTCTTCTATGTGCAACAGCTGAGGTACAGTGCTCGAAGTGCTCGCTCATTCACAAGGTTGAAGACCTTTTAAGGAAAAGTTCTTTTTTTCTAACTGTTGACATTGACAGGCAGGTTAAAGAGTTGCTGTTAAGTGGAAAGATATCTCGTTGCCGCACTGGGGTTCAGTATGATGTCAATGACATTACTCAGAGTGCCTCATATAACAAATTACCTATGACAGGAGATGACTTATCAGTAACCTGGAACACTGACGGTGTCCCGCTGTTTGAGTCTTCAGGACACAGTGTGTGGCCTGTTCTTCTACAAGTAAATGAACTTCCGTACAAAGAGAGAGTGAACAAGCTGTTGTGTGGGTTGTGGTTTGGTGCAACGAAACCAAGAATGGATACCTTTTTGAGGCCATTCACGCAAACAATGAATCGACTTTCTTCAGAAGGAATTTCTTGGTTTGATGAAGGATGTTCTTTGAGTAAGACATGCCGTGTCTACCCCGGACCATACAGTGTGCACACAGTTGCACGCTGCATGCTCATGAACATGACCCAATTTAATGGTGCTTATGGCTGTGCTTGGTGTGAGCACACTGGAGAAGTTGTGACAAAGGGTAGAGGGCACGCAAGAGTTTTTGCAATGCAAGAGCCTGCACCGAAATTAAGAACAGATGAAAGCTTTTTGCTTTATGCTCAGAGGGCACAGAAGAAGTGGGGACCTAGCCGAGGCACTAAAGGTCCAAGTATTCTTTCTTTTATGGCATTTTTTAGCTTTACCACCTCATTTGTTGTTGACTACAAGCATGCGGTGTGCAATGGCTTTGTGAGGACTACAACATTTATGTGGTTCAACAACAAAAGGCACAGTGGCTGTAGCCTCCGGCGTCACCTTCCCCAAATTGATGAAAGGCTGAAGCAACTAACTCCAGTTTGGGAGATGAATTGCTTGCCACGATCGCTCACAGAAATGAAATTCTGGAAGGCATCTGAGTGGAGAGATTGGTTACTTTTTATTCTCCACTTGTATTGAAAGGCTGCCTTCCAAGTAATTGTTACAGGAACTAGACCAAGTTTGTTGGCATTATGCATTTTTGTTTGCAGTCTACTGTTCCAATGGACAAAATTGCAAAGGTCAAAAAACTTCTAATAGAGTTCCTGAGAGAGTATGAAGAAATTTATAGAAAGGGGAGTATGACATATAATTCCCACATCCTCATTTACATGGTGGACAATGTCAGGCAATGGGGACCACTTTGGAGCTTCTCAGCCTGCCCCTTTGAGTCTATGAATGGCAAGCTTGTGCGTTTTGTGAATGGGACAAGATTTGCGCATTTGCAAATCATTGAGAAATTGTGTATTTTGCAGAGTCTGGGCAGGTTTTGTCCGCAAGTATGCACTGGCAGAAGGAGGACTTGAAGTTTTTTTGTTAAGTCCTTGCTGAAAGGTTACAAGCTAAGAAAGACGTGTGTTCAAGTTGGAAACATATTACTTTTGGGAATGAAATTCAAGAAGGGACCAGCAGGAAATACGGAAAGGCTACAGTGGGTGCTTTCACCTATTGTGTAGCTGCTATGGATAGGTCGAGAAGGAAAAAATTTTATATTTTGTATTATTATGTGATGTGTGTAATTTAGATGTATTTGCTCCATTTTCCTTTTCTTTTCTAGATTTTCTTTTGTTCTCTTACATTGATATTACAAATGTGCATTCTGTGTTATGCTGCTATCCTTCATTGTATTATGCAGGTCCTTACTTATACGTTCTCCATATATGAAATAAATTATTAGCTGAGGCAGAGTGGATTTTCAGTGCTCCTGCCTGTCTGCTCCTATTTTTTGTAACTTAGTGAAAGGTGCAAAACACTTCTGACATTGCAACAAAGTAAACTATTATGCAGCCAAATACTGCATTACGATTTGCACTATAGAAATAAAAAAAACTACTTTCAGTTGTAAACTTATAAATATGGTTCCTTATGTTCTATTGTACACTGCAATGTTGTTGTGAACAAGCTTTATATTCTTTTCTGTGAATTCGCATTCACTGTTATTATTTGTGTGCATTTATACATGTTGGCAGCAGCCTGATGTGTTTTTGAATGTCTCAGTATATAATTGGCTGCTTATGTCTTCTTTACCTTGATACCTTAATACTTTCCCTATTGTCTGAAAAATAAATATTTATCTAATTCATGCCTCTTGGAGTTTGTCTCCACAAAATTGTTGAGCTACAGTGGACTACTGTGGGTAAATCTGACTGCATGCAGAATTTATTTAGAGGTATACCGACCATATTCATAATTGCTAGTCTTTCACAGCTTGCACAGTTGTTTTAAAACTTGCCATTGTTCCACGATTATTTCCTGTGTATGGAACATAGCACTCGACATACACTTCAGAGTTGTTCACTGCTATTGGCACATTTGCAGTCAAAAATAAAGCAGCTTTAATTAGCAAAGCATAGAACTAACTGCTAATGCACCGGTCACCTACAAACTTTTAAGCGACATAAACAGGTGCGTGCACTTCGCAGACTATAGCTCATTTAGCTGTAAAATGGGAGGAAACGGGAATGGCAAACAATAAATTGAAAGGGGAAAATAGAACGCTCATTAAGTTTCAGCATAAATTGGGGCTGCGTTTACTTTGCTCTACAAATGTGAAAATTGCCGCGGAATTCGGCTGCTGCTGCTGGTGATCGTGAGCCGATTTGTCTAGAAAGGTCGATCAAAGGGCATGCTTATAACCAGGGTAATTTGACAGAATTGTTGTTATGCATATCAAAGTGTTGAATATGCATACATTAGTGGATGCTCTTAAGAAAGGTGAGAATATATTAATCTAAAACGATCACTATAAGAACTGAATAAAGTTGATATATTAGTTGATATATATTAGAATATTCGTTGGTTCAATCGTGCTTAGGTGTCCGTGGTTCGACGACCCTCTAAATGTTGTATAAACATGGGGACGTACGCTATATATATGTAGTCATGATGTCTAACTATGTATATGTGAAACAGTGTTTTAATTATTAACCCATTCTAAAGCTTTGAAAGATAGTACGAGCTGTGACCTACTTAAGATATATGTCCAGAAAAAAACTCTTTTGACAGTATGGCAAAACATTCTTTACACAAACGTAACACGTCTTTTAACGGTGTATGAACAAATGTTCTTTAGACAAAAGTTAGAAGGAAGTCTGTTAACGGTGTATTTAAAATATTCTTTATACAAAAGTAAGAGGGAAGTCTGTTAACGGTGTATGAACAAATGTTCTTTAGACAAAAGTTAGAAGGAAGTCTGTTAATGGTGTATTTAAAATATTCTTTATACAAAAGTAAGAAGGAAGTCTGTTAACGGTGTATTTAAAATATTCTTTATACAAAAGTAAGAAGGAGGTCTTTTAACGGTGTATGAACATTTGTTACTAGAATCTAAAATTAAATAGGGTGTCAGTAGAGTAAATAGAAAGTTGGTAGGCGTTCTACAGAATGTTAATAGACATATTTGTAAGGGTGGCGACGCAATCTCCCACCGAAAGGAGCAAAGCTGGAAGGCAACGCAGGGGGGGGGGGAGGGAAGGAGGGAGGGGGGCGGCTTCTAGTCTGCCAACAAATGCGTTCTTGTACTTAGCGCCTGTGCCGGGTGTCGGGATTGTCGCGCGCACCGTGTCTTGAAAGCGATCTCCACACGGCTCTGACCTTTGTATGCGCTGTGCTTACGCCGCTCAGTTTCCGTTGAAGCGATAGACCGCAGAAACCTTTGCTCGCTGCGGCGGCCGCGCGCAAAAGCAAGAAAAGCCAAAAAAAGCGCCACCGCGGCAGCGTCAAACTCTTCGCGCCCAGTCGCGGCCTCCGCGCCTCCGCACCAAAAGAACGGAGAAAGCGCGTGACTGCGCGCTGTTCTTTTTTGCGGCCGTCGGTGGGGCTGCGTTTATTCGTATCAACCGACGCGGGTCGATAATCGATTCGTAACAACCGTTCTCTAGCACGTTGCAAAGTAATGGGGCTCAGCCGGGACCATAGAAAAATTCGTATCATCCAGAAATTCATATTAGCCGTGATTGTATCATCGAGATTCCACTAGTATACGATTTCTTGCTGAGAAATTACGTACAGAAGCGGTGACATTCGCAGCTTCAATTTTTGACCGCGTTCAGACTAAACGATACTCGGCGCTCGTATACTTCACTATCAAAAGCAAAGAAACAATACATGAAGTTCTTCGCAACATCCTATACTTGTTTGAGGGTAATCTTCATGAAGCTTTTCGCTAAATATGTACTACAGCCTTAACAACAAACATTATGAAAGCACTTTTATCATTTTTGTCGCTGTACTAATCTTGCACTCCGCATAACAAGGCACACAACATGAACCATAAAAATGCGCCAAGTGCTGGACTTACCTTTTGAGGCGTACTCGGCAAACGCTCCTTCGTGTCAGGTCTGGCGGCATCGACTGCACGAACGGTCCTTCCGCCCATACAAAAATACTTGCTTACTTTCTTTAGAACTCTTACCAACTTTCTATCAACTTAGTAACACTCTATGTACTTTTACTTTCTATTAACACATCTTACAAGAAAGTTGGTAGGATCTGTCTTTACTTCGGTTTGAAGAAAGTTTGTTTAAAGAAAGTTTAAAGAAAATTGTTAGGCTCTGTTTTAACTTTTGTTTGTAGGCAGTTTTTCAAAGAAAGTTGGTAGGCTCTGTTTTTACTTCGGTTGAAAGAAAGTTTTCAAAAAGTTGGTAGGCTGTGTTTTAACTTTTGTTTGTACGAAGTTTGTTCAAAGAAAGCTTAAAAAAAGTTAGTAGGCTCTGTTTTTATTTTCGTTAGAAGAAAACTTCTTTAAAGCACCATTAAAGAAAGTTGATAGGCTCCGTTCTTGTTTTCGCTTGAAGCAAGTTCGTTTGAAGAAAGTTTAAGGAAAGTTGGTAGGCTCTGTCTTTACTTTTGTGTAAAGAAAAATATAACAATTGTATTTGTTTCATTCATTTGCTCATTTAACACTGCAATAAAGAAGCATAACATGCAATATCGTTAATACAATAATTAGTACGAATAAACTAAGTGTCATACTGATAATTGCTTCCTGCAGTTTAAGAGAAAGCGAGGAGACAGAATAATATTTGCTATTACGCGTGCATATATAATTAGCAGTAGCTAAGGTAAAATATCTTAGCCTGCCCCAGTGAAATTGTATATAACGTTTTCCTGCTTCAAAAAAAAAGGTAGTTGTACACTGACTGGTACTCGAACCCGGGACTTCTGCTTGTGAGGCAGAGACGCTACCACTACTCCACGTATTATAGTAGCACCAGCTGGAACTATACAATACCTAGACTTTCTGACATGTCGTAAGGCCAATTATTTGTTTTCTCGACGCTTACCTTTTTTCAGAATTCGGCTTCTTAAGAAACATTTCCTTTACGAATTTATGCAAACTATACACAAACCTTTCCCAAATGCAGTACCTGCGGTCACTCTTAAAAGAGCCTTTCTTTTCAAAACTGCGGATGATTATTGTGTTGATATATTGGCGGGATTCGTACGGCAGTAAGGATTCCGTAAATGCTTGCTTGGGCACACAAGTGAATAATTTACGATTGTCAGTTTACTGAGTAGTCAGTTGTGTACCTGGCATGGCCGTATCTGTTTGTTTGCGCTTGCGTGCAAGCAGTACGCCTGTTGCACTTCACCCGAAGCTTCAGCTGCTGTATCACGCCAGCCATCGCCACGTTTTGTTCCCTTTATTCCTGACGCTAAGAGGAAATATCGTCTCATCAATTCAAGATAAGGGCACATATTCTCGAAAACACTATACTTGACGCCATAATTAACGTGTATATGGGCGGTGACCGCGGATATCTGTTCGATAAGTGTCATATTAGCCCGTAGACCGTCCGTCATTTCAAGCAGACAGAGCCGAACGGGCGGCGCGTGGATTGGCTCATGCTTCAGATACGACTTCTCTTGAGTGACAAATGCGAATCTCGAAGGCTATGCTCCTGAAGCCATGCGAATCAGGGAGGCAGGTTCCTTTTCGTTAACCGCAGTGTGGCGCTGCTGCAATGTTTTGTTGCCAATTAATCCAATCCAATCCAAGTTGCTGTAGTGCATGGACCACGTTGGCTGTGCGCCAGTTCTCGTTGCAGTGAGGTGGTAGTTGAATTTTACATTAGAAGTGCCTAGGCAAAATGTGCTTCTTATCGTGTGCATTAACCATCGCACAACCTCTGGACTCGTGAAATGCCGTGTGTTCGCCATGGGTTTCGTGCGATACGCCAGTGTCAACCCTTACAAAAATTTTTGTAGAAAGTCTATATAAAGTGTATAGACATCTGTCTATGAAGTCAACAGACTTTTTGTAGACATTTCTTTAGACTAGTCTACAGACAGTCTATGGACTTATGGCCATACACTAATTGTAGACTAGTCTACAAAATGTCTGAGTCTATAGACTGACTATAGACTGTCTATAGATCAATGAATTTTCACTTTTGTAGACAAATGTCTGTAGAATGTCTATAGACAAAAGTCTATAGGCTTATATAGTTCTGCTTTTGTAGAAATAAGTCTATAAAATGTCTATAGACAGATGTCTATAGACTATCTATAGACTATTCCTATAGACCAGTCTATAGACAGTCTATGGACTTATGGCCATACACTTTTTCTAGACCAGTCTACAAAATGTCTGAGTCTATAGACTGACTATAGACGGTCTATAGATCAATGAAAATTCACTTTTGTAAACAAATGTCTGCAGAATGTCTATAGACAAAAGTCTATAGGCTCATTTAGTTCTACTTTTGTATACGTGTCTATAAAATATCTACAAACGTCTATAGACTATCTATAGACTATTACTATAGACCAGTCTATAGACAGTCTATGGACTTATGGCCTTACACTTTTTGTAGAATGTGGTAGTCTACCTACAGAGAGTTCCTGTAGATCAGTCTATAGCTAATCCATAGACTTCAGCCTTACAATTTTACAGGGTGTCCCAGCTAACTTAAATTTACTGAAGCTGTTCAATGAAAATAATATTAAGAAAAGACGGTGCAATAAGATCCGATTTTAAGACCTATGGCGTGCATTCGGCCTTGAATTCAGAGGTCTGACCTTCAGGTCTTTTTATGATCATATATCTTGCACCGTGTTGTTTTTAACCTTTCATTTTCATTGACCAGCTTGGCTAAAATTACTGGGACACCATATATACTAGATAATACACCACATTTTTCTAACTATGTTTCGGCAGGCAATGTTATTCCATAAACACTCGCTGCTGGGGTTTGCTAATAAGCAGATTATTGGAAATGTCTATAAAAATTTATTGTATCCAGTATGCATATGGGAACATACATAGGGAACTGTACATAGAAAAGCATGCATGCAGATGGAAGCAGTCAAAAATCTAAAATGTATGCAGCCGTGAATCATTATGTAAAGCTGCATGAGCATTTGTGTAATTGCACATTGAAGAAAGTTTAGTCGCATGCAATGCATTCGCTTGAATGAAATCTATCTACAAGGTAGTTAAAATTTTTGTTTACATATGGCGGCAACAAAATTTTGAACGTATATTATGCATGTGCACCTGTTGCTTCCCATCTGCATTTATGCATTCATGTTAATAGATTAATAATGATCCTGAACCAGCTGTACTCTCATATGTAGCAGAAAGAAATATTTCAAGCAATTCCACTAGTGCAGACTCATGTAGTGCAAAAAAGAAAACAAGTGCACCGATATTGAATTAAATGTTTTTATTGAACGATATAATACATTAATTTATTAAAATGCATGTCTTATGCTATCATCAAAAGAGAATATTTACATATTTAAAGCTGCTTCCCCTTGGCAAGCACGGTTGCCTGGCTGGCCTTGACCTTCGTGTCAGCCGTTCCGAAGGTGCTGCAGGTGCATGCTGCAAATATGTAGATACGACAATGTGAGGCAAAAATAACAAATGTGTATTCTTTTAACGTTCATAAGCAGTTTGAGCGAATATATTCAGCTGCTTTAAGTCAATCCTTATTACGGTTTAACTATGCCTAATGGCTGCTTGTCAATACAAAACAGTACCATCGCATAATGTTTCACTCTACCGTATGATGAACAATTAAACTGTTACAATTGCTGCTGGCGCCAGCAACAGTATGTTACATTTTATGACAAGCCCATATGACACATTAATGTACTTAATTAACCCAAATGATCTCTATATTAATTGCTGAAACTAGGCTACACAGTTGGACTGTTTACATTTTTGGCTGGTAATTAAATATACCCGTGCGGAATAATATGCTCAAATGAGTGACTGGAGTATTGAACGTATCATGACAAAGATTGTCATTTATTTTCCTTAATACACATTTAAATGTCTTTCTTATACTCTTAACTGATACATCATTGGCCATAACTTCAATAGAAGGCAGATGGATTGATTGTGTTGATATGGTCACTTAGTTTCCTATAGATAATCATATCTTTTGGGCATGCTGACACGGTTGCAAGTTAGGTATACCACATGAGCACCAGAAATACCCCGTGAGCACTTTCTGTGTTGTGGCACGACACATATGTACCTCCTGGGAAACAAAATTGAACTGTCATTACAATGAATGCTATCACAGTAAATAATTGAAGGCGCTCTATAACATAAGTATATTTTTCTAGAGTTTCGAGGTTCAGGACACTTAGGCAATGCAAAAAGATTGAGTAAGAAATGTCCCATGTCAGCATGCTTCACTTTCATTTCTTTTTCAGAAAATGATACCAATTTGTAATTTTTTGGGGGAGTTGAAATGCTTCAAAAATATGTTTAAGACAGCGATTCTCTGGAAACATTGTATGGAAATAACAAGACAGCATACCTATGTTGTCATTTTCAATTTCCCTGATGTTTTTCCAAGCTTTCCCTGGCTGTTTTCATGAAAATTCCCTGGCAGTCTATGACACCCGCTGTTTAGGGGCAATAAAAAATATTGTGGTTTAATGCTTGCATAATTGTAATTATAAAGAATGACACGTCAGTCACTTGAAATGCACTATTAGATTCAGCTGAGTTGAATCACTTGTTTAATAAAGCTGACAAGGGCTTGGCGAAGTTCGTAATTCATGGCAACACGAGCACAGCACAGAAAATCTTCAAACTCTCCTCAAACCCAATGGCTTCAGTTTCAAACGTGTAAAGCGTGCTTCCCCGAGCCACTAATTTATTGTTCTCCAATTCTTTCGGTTAAGTTGCGAAGCTGCGATTGACTGAGCTTATCGCGAGTTTCGTGCTCTGAAAGCTTTTGCGGTTATATATATTTATACTGGTTGCCAGGAGCCCCATAAATACTCCGACTTTTGACTTACGAAAACGGCAGCACACGCGGCTTGCTGATGCATGACCCGCAAACACGGCCTTTCATCTGAGTACGCTAGCATTTATTCAACTGTACTATCGCGATGGAAAGAAACGCGAACAGCGGAGCGCGTGGCCGAAGCATAACTGAATGTATAGTGCGCGCCGTCCAGTCATCACCATTCACAGGCGCGTATGTCCGGTTTGATTGCGCTGTGCGATGATGCACCCCCTATATTGCGATATTTTCTTTCTATTTTACTTCTCTTTTATTTGAAAACGACAAAAGGTGACGTCGCAGTAATGATGAGAGCGCAAACTGTACTAACAGAAACAAAAATATCGCAGTATAGGGGGTGCATCATCGCACAGAGCAATCAAACCGGACATGCGCGCATGTCCATGGTGATGACTGGACGGCGCGCACTATGCCTTCAGTTATGCTTCGGCCACGCGCTCCGCTGTTCGCGTTTCTTTCCATCGTGATAGTACGTCTCTTTTAGACAATTCGTCACTCTAGCACAATTTCGAGGTATATACATAAAGCGCTTTAGATGAGTTTTATTAGACAGGCAGCGCAGCGTTTATGGCCGCCGATCGAGCGCCACAAAACGAGACCTGCCCACAGTACGCCGCTTAACACACACAATCCGCGCTTATTTCTGCTCAGTATCCACGTTAAACATGGTGTATTTCCTTTTTCACGGACATTGACAATGACGGTGAAATGAACAAGCGCGAGCGATCGCTTGCCGTTAAACATTCCCTATAGTAGAATCGAGAACCCGAGCGCGTTTACAAAGCAAACGTCAAACCGACACTACGCCCGAGTCGCCTACATTACATGCAGCCGGTTCGCGCTACGAAATACGCTCACCTAGTCATGAGCTAGTGACGGAAAACATCTTCGCTAAAACTTACCGTTCAGTGTAGTTGACGTGTGATGCCACAAAGTCGAGACGAATACACAGACACCAAGGTGCAGGCAGCTCACCAGCAGCAACAAGCGTTGACTTGCCTGGCGCAGCCGTTGAGAATTCAAATCGACGCGGAGAGATGGCGCGCCGCCGTTGCTGCCGCTGCGCATGCGCAGGCGCTGCGGCCGGCGACGGCGTACGTGCTCCGAGAAATCTGAGCGCCTTTGCCCGTTTCTCTTCTTTTTTTTTATTGTCGCTCTCTCTCTCTCTCTCTGCGTTCCATGCGCGCGAAACCGGTTGCTTTAACCTTCCATTTTTCAGTTCTTTCCATGGAAAAAGGAAATGCCTTGGCGCGCTGTATTACAAACGCTGTGGGCTATCGCATGGAGCAGGAGTGCACACTTGGATGAACGCAGTGTTTGTAAAAACCGTTAGCACGCACGTCAGGCGCTAGCATTATGGCCAGCGACGATGAGTAATGTAGTGCATTTCTAGCATAGCTTTCAACGTACCGCCAAATGGGATACCTAGCTGCGCACATGTTAGTGCAGTCTGTTCCGGTGATATGTCAAAGCAATCAATACACTAATGACGTACGCATATGCTCGGCCGCACAGGCATATAGCGCCTGGAAAGGACTGGGTGGGCTCAGAGTATCAGCGCACATTGTAAGTGAACGAGAAGCTTTAATGAATTTATAGCGCGGGATATCAGTCTGCGAAAAACCACCCGATGTTAGTGATGCAGCCTAGATATGGGGAGAACCTAAAGAGTATCTGAGAATCAGACGACACATAAGGCGCACACCACATACACGACATCGGTTCATCGCACACTAGCAAATTCTGCGTTGTCAGCTGTACACATTACAAGTCTCTGTGCTGTTAGCATGATGCCTGTTTGTAATCCGCTTCTCGCTAAAACTGGCATTCATAACCTCTATTTACATGATTGGATCGGCATTTTGCTTTCTTTATTTTACTGCCGCAAAAGTAATGCTATGAAAAACAACTGTAAAGACTGTCTTGGGATTGCCGAGAGCGACTACGGAGGTCATATAATGTGGTGAACAAATGCGGAAGTATATACACCATGTCTATAATAAACTCTACAAGAAGGCTTTAAAGAAATGTCAGCAGTATATTCAATCCCAGTGGCTTATATCAAACGTAGCTCCGTATTATCCGCCTGTAACTCCGCTTGGTTACAGCGTACACGGGTTGGGCCGAGTTTAACGACTCTTGTCTATAGACGGCAAGTAAACCTGAAGCAATAACACTTTTACAATATCGGCTGTCCTTTAGTTCATCTCACAGCATACCGCAATCGGTATACGGTCTGTTCGCTCGAGTTAACATGATCTTTGGTGATATCCCACCCTATAGCCTTCACCGGGGGTGGGGGGGGGATATAGGAAGCCATTAAAAATAATTTCAATCACATAGAAGTATATATGCCGCCTCCGTGTGGTTCGCAAGGAAAAATTATCGTTGGGGATGCATTCCCGACTAACTATAGGTGCCGGGCCCAGAGGTTACATGTTAACAACCAGTGCAATACTGGATGAAACTCGGCGAGCTAGCACACTCTTAAACACCTAATCATCTGGTAAAATAACAATTAAGGACTGCGTAATTCAATGACAGAGATGCCATGGTGACCTTTATTGCTTTTCTCTGTAGACATTCTATAAACTGGCAATCGGCTAAAGAAATAGCAAACAGAAAAAATTTTGCATATAAACGGCGTATAGACCGCTAATATAGACAAAAAATACAATTTAACGACTTTTGTCAAGACTAAATTTATAGACGGGGAATAGATAAAAGAAGTAGACACCTTATCAACTTTCGCCTATAGAAAATCTATAAACCGGGCGTATACAAAATAATCAACACCTTATCGACTGTCGCCTATAGACAGTCCTTAGACACAGAATGAACAACAATAAATAGACACGCTATCGACTTTGGTCTATACGTAGTCTATAGAGTGGAAGATCACAATAAGAAACAAACAACTTATCGACTTCTTTCTGTAGACCGACTATATAATGGCAGTAGACAAAAAGAAATAAAAATCTTATTAACTTTTGTGTATAGACAGTCTATAGACAATGAATGGACAAGAATAAATAGAGACCGTATCGAATTTTTTTCTATAGGTTGTCTATAGAGAGGAAGTAGACAAAAATAAGCAAACATCTTATCGACTTTTTTCTGTAGACCGACTATGGAATGGGAGTAGACAAAAAGAAATAAAAATGTTATTAACTTTTGTCTATAGACAGTCTATAGACAATGAATGGGCAAGAATAAATAGAAACTGTATCGACTTTTTGCTATAGATAGTCTATAGAGAGGAAGTAGACAAGAAGAAACAGACATCTTATCGACTTCTTTCTATAGACTGACTATAGAATGGGAGTAGACAAAAAGTAATAAAAATCCTATTCAACTTTTGTCTATAGACAGTCTATAGACAATGAATGAACAAGAATAAATAGAGTCTGTATCGACTTTTTTCTATAGATAGTCTATAGAGAGCAAGTAGACAAGAAGAAACAAACACCTTATTGACTTCTTTCTATAGACTGTCTATAGAATGTGAGTAGACAAAAAGAAATAAAAATCCTATCAACTTTTGTCTATAGACAGTCTATAGATTATTTATCAACAAAAGAACAAATCTATAGAAAGGCAAAGTTGTCTAGAAGAAGTCTATAGACATTCTACAGACAGTCTAAACTCATTTTTGTAAGGGAACAGTGTCTTACTGCGCCCGTCCAAGTACCTTTGTTCCCGCCTGCCTGCGCTCTCTCGTGAAAAGCCTGGTACTGGGGCTTGATCTCAGTGTATGGAAGAATTTGTTGTAGGTTGTGAATTCGTGGTGCTGTAGTTCATCGGCAGCTCTACAGTGTTTGCGCCCGAAAGCGAGTTGGTGCCACGGTACCCGTGAGACGAAAGAGCGTTTGTTGACTACGTCTTGAAAGGTAAGCAAGTTTGGCGCTTGTGCGCGTTGTTGTAGCTTATGGTTCATGTAATGAGCTTTGTGTAACAAGAGTAGAGCGCATTCTGAGCGCAAGTTGTCCATGTTTCTGTGCACATTTAGTAAGCAATTTTACGAAGCTTCCGTTGATGTTATCGCGTACTTGCATTTTCCTGTGAAGTATGCTACCCCGTCTGATTGCTCTGACTGAATGTGAACACAATTATGGAAACACTGCAAGTTACTGTTTGTTGGGTAGTTTCCCGGCAGAAAATTATTCCGTATTTAAGCATTTCCGCGAGTACACTGCAGGTGTGTATAGGTCGATGTGTCAAGGGCTTCACGCGTTGGCACAGGATAGCTATGTTTGACGCTTGCGCACATATTAGCTTGTACGAAGACTTTTTTGTATACAGTTCACTTTCAAAGCCCGCATCGCGAGAACCTGTCTGTATTCTATATTGAACTATAGAACCTGTCGTGTTCTATATTGCAAGGCAGATATACGCAGATATTGCAATGACGAGGTTTCTTTTTAATTGAGACATCCCAATCAGACGCTGGCTTTTACTATATATACATATTCATCTAAAGAACAGTATGCCAGCTCTTCCAGTCATATATAGGTAATGACTGTGCCTTGTAGTAATAAAGTAAGGGCTGCGATTTCGTGGCGCTACTTTGCGCTCTATCCTACGTCACTCTTACCACCCACCGTGAACGGCCGGCTATTCCAGTTCACAACACGGGCGGCGCGTCGGTCAAACCACTGACGAACAGCAAGAAGGAATATCATCGCTATACAAACACGGCCTAGGGTTAAAAAGACTTTTCATGTGCTCAATATTTTTTTTTCATAATCCAATGCTCTTTTGCTTTATTACATATTTGAGCTTCGGTGATTTTCCTGGTAGTCTTCCGTGCTCACGTTGGCTTCGACGGGAATTCAGGGCGAAGGCTCCTTTCCCAAGCGTATCACCCCTGAAGGAAGCCGAACGCCAGGCCGGGGTACGCTTGTACCCTTTTGAACCAGTGGGTGCCCGGCGGCGGTGGGAATCGAACCCACAGCCTCCCGCAGCCGAGGCGGGCGTTCTACCACTAGGCCACTGGCTGCGGTATTCCTGTTTGCTGCATTACCGCATGGAATCTCACTTGTTACAAGATAACCATGTAACTTCCTGAGATATAATGATGAGAGATTTGTAGGAGACGCACATTAATGTACCTGCTAGTGTGAGGCTCTTTGGAATTCAGTATTACACCTGATATGACAGCTTTCCAGATTCACATTGCAATAAATTATTCATTTCTTGCAGTTGAAGGCTATGCGGATTCTGGAGGCATCCCACAGGAACCTGCAGCACTGCTGCAAGCTGGAAAGCACCACTATAAAACACCTGATCTGCGTGCTTTTACAAATGTGCGTACAAAACTGTCATTGCCTTGTGTGTTGTAGGATATGTTTCTGTAATATGCAATCATTTTACTGTGTGTGCTATTTTCATGATTTCTAGTGGCAAATCACTTGCATTTCACTTTTGGTCATCTGGCGGGCCCTCAGTTTAATGAACTTACCTTTAACTAGCCTCCTCTGAGCTAAATATAACTCTGACTTGAGTAACTGCGTGATATACTCTGTACAGACTGTATATTAATCTAGTCAGATTGCCTTTTTAAGATAATCGTTGAGAAGCATGAGGTATCGAGATGTGTATCTTTTTGTTATTTTTATTATGGAGTATTGTGAAGCTCACTTCTCACACTATTGCCTGTGCGCCTATATTGTTCCCCCTAATCGGTCACACTTATGTATTGCGTACCGTACTTCATCTCCTAAAATTAGCATACAAACATCAAGATTTTCGTCTTTATTAGGTAGCTGCTGAATCCCTAGCCACAGTATGAGAAGGTAATTCCTCAAGCATATAACTAACCAATAACCTTTTAATGTGACAAGTACAATATGCACCCGAAGTGCAGGTTGGCTTCAAGCAGGAAGCTGGTCTCCTTTGTATTTTACAGAAATTTGAGGTGGTAACGCAAACTGCTAAATCACAACAATCCGCACAGCGCAGTAGTTGCAAGCCACCACGACAGTGCAGCTGAATGCTGAGTGTTCGCCGTTACATTGGCACTTTTTTTCTGCGGGCAGTAGCAAGCCACGACAGTGCAGCTGAACACTGAGCGTTCGCCTTTGCATTGGCATTTTTTTCGGCGTGTCTCTGCCCTTCTCCAGTTGACATTGGATAAAGCTTTTTCTTTCCTGTCACTTATCTGAAATGCAAACAATCCTTTTTTACCTTTTCTTTCATATTACTTGTCAATTGCCTATAGAACAAGCTTCCAGTGACATGGTAACAGTGCTGACTACTGCCCAGAACATGTGTGCATCTGTGGTTTGTGGTACCACATGCTCACACCCTCGGATTTACTGAGATGTCACAAGGAAGCTTGCTTCATGCTCAAGCTGCCCTGCACTTGGTGGAAATATTGAAATAGTCACTTTTTATATAATAATTTGTTGTGGTTTTAGCAAATTGAGTTTTCAAACTGTGAATAATGCGCACTAGAGGGTCTATAAAAATGTTTTCTACCACCTAAAGACATGGTTTAGGCAAAAAGTGCTTTACGCATGTCATCGCATTTATTGAGTTCGGCATATCTCGCTGAAGCCATTCTAAAAACTTTGAGTATCTTTACTGCAACTGATTTACAGCTACTTTATACAAGTGTACGATTCCTACATGTCACACATGCATATTATGTGCAGCAGGTTTGCTTCAGCAATGCTTCAGTCACTTTTTGGGTGGCATTCCAATACCCACAAGTACGTCGCCCAAAACGAAGCTTTGCACCCCAGAGGCAGAGGTGTGAATGCCACTCTAAGTATGTGTGGCAAGGCAGTCAGTTGAAATCTTCGTTTTGATTGTGGGTCATTCGAAGTCAAATTCTTGTGGATGACTGCATTATGCTACCTCGTCCAGATACAATTCATAAGGCTAACTATTATTGCATTTTTCCTCCTTTAGGCTTGCAGCAAGAGGGATATCAAGAACACGGGAGATATCCAGACCACATTATAGTCACTGCTTGCTTGTGGCTTCTTAGAGCATGTATGAAAGGGTTGGAAAATAAACATCAGTGTTTCAAAAGATTGGTGTGTTTCGCTAACAGGTACATACTTTTATATGTTCAAGGTTGAATCAGCGCACTACCAGACAATTTTTAAAAAATACTGGAAAAAGTCGATAAATGTCACCAGGATGTTTCTAGGGCGAGCAACAGAAACTTGGAAAAAAGTTACAAGGATGATTCTAGGGCGGACAGCAAAAAGTAGGAAAAAGTTAATAGGATGTTTCTAGGTCAAGAAACAGAAAGTTGGAAAAAAGTTACAACGATGTTTCTAGGGTGAAGGGCAAAAAGTAGGGAAAATGTTGCTAGGATGTTTCTAAGAAATAAAAAGATGCCCTGCTTTTGTTCATTCATTCAAGGATGTTCATTCATCGTTTCAAGAAAGTTTGTAAATGAAATTTTAATTGAATATCGGTGGCCAATAGTCGACAGGATGTTGGTATGAAGTACTTAGAAAGTTTAAAAACGGTTTGAGAACTTTCAATAGACCGCTCGTAGTTTTTAGTAACATTTGTCTAAAAAATGTAATTGAAAGTTACTAGAATTTTTTGTAAGGGCGGCATAAACACTGTTGAATTTCGGATGAACTACAGCACGTGATAGCACAACAACCAACACATTTCCCGTGCTATGTGAACCGCTGAGAGGTCGGCGAGAGTACCAGAGGCTGCTAATGAGCCGGGAACAAAGAAAGCGCGAATGGAAAGAACTGCGATGACCACTAACGCCGCACCGCACGAAAGATACAGCTAGCTAGCAGCGTTGCACAGTGCCAGGGGGCTTAGCAAACGCTGATGTGCACAAAAAACCACACATTTTCTCTCGGCAAAGCGTGAATATGATTCAACTACCACATCGACCGTCCGCAATACAGCCCATACAGCGCTCACATACTGACAGCCCAAGGTTTGAAGTGTGGTAACATTTTGACAGCGGAACACGGGAAAATGACGTCATTTAGCATGATAGAGGCACCGGAAGCTTTTCAAGAGACGGATAAATGTCATGGCGGCCATATTGTTTACATCGTCGTCTACCGTGTCGTCTGCTCGGTGTTCCACGGTAATCGTGATCCTATGGATGGTGGCGGCTGGTATTCACATGTTATGCGTGTGATGCGGCGCGTTTCAACAACGTTTCTTTCACCATCAAGGACAGCAACCCGCGGAGCAGCCGTATCAACCGGTCAGGGCCATTAAATCGTAGCATATTGTCGTTTGGTTTGTGAATGTTTGTGAACGCAACAAGGTGTTCGTGTTTTAATGCGGCGTTATCGACGACGCATTTGGTGTCGAGTAGCGTCGTCGATGTACTTCGTTCTGGCTTGTGTGCCGTTCTGCGGGTATGTATAGTTCATGAGGAGTGCCGTCTCTGCACCGGACACTGCCGTCACACCGGCTCGATTTGCGCCCTAGCGAGCGCCTCAGAACGTCCGCACTGTCTGTCGCGAGTGCTTTCGGACACTGCTTGTGTTCTGTGTGTGTGTGTGTGTGTGCGTGCGGGCGGGCGCGTGTCTGTGCGTGCGCACGCGTCTGATATGCGTCGTTATTGTGTCAGCGATTTGAAAACGTGTTTTCCAATTTGTTGACGGCGTGCGCGAATGCCAGGATATGCTGCATGTTCGTCATTTAACGACCCTGCCTGAATGTAGAGACATTTTGGTGGTTCGAGGTCAGCTTTCAACGCATCGCAAAGCGTTGCCTTGCTCTGAACCATCACTGCACGAACTATTTCGTTATTTCTCCGTTAACTGCAAATTCAGTTTTTTGTAGTATATACACAGAAAATGGTTACCAAGTTGCCACGCTAATCTCGTTTTTGCCACTGTTGAGCATATATGAGGTTTTTTTTTACTACGTCAAGCTTTCTCAGCATACAGTGCACAAGTTCTGAAAGACTTAGTGCAAATAATTTTTCAAGCAGTAATTGGCTATGGTGTTGGGCTGCTGAGCACGAGGTCGCGGGATCGAATCCCGGCCACGGCGGCCGCATTTTGATGGGGGCGAAATGCGAAAACACCCATGTACTTAGATTTAGGTGCACGTTAAAGAACCCCAGGTGGTCCAAATTTCCGGAGTCCCCCACTACGGCGTGCCTCATAATCAGAACTGGTTTTGGCACGTAAAACCCCATAATTTAATTAATTTAATTAATTGTGCTGATCCTATGCAAGTTTTAGTGATTTATGGTTATGTAATTTAGTTTTTTTTATTTTGTTTTGTAAAGTGCAATAGATTTTGGCTGTTATTTTTGGACATTTATTCGCCGACCGATTTACACTGTGTTTGTGTTTCTTTTTTTTACATGTGGGCATGCATGGCCAGTTCATGCCTGCCTGCTACAGTTTGGCATAAACAGGCACTATCACGCTCTTAAAATATGGGCAATGAAAAGTGATTAGCAGATTTGACAGTCTTGTGGGGGCTGTGACATAACTAACGCGAACATGACTAACGGAAAAAAAGTGGGATAGGACAGAGTGCTTTGTCCTGTCCCGCCTTTTTTTTCGTTGATCGCGCTAGTAAATAAGTCACAGCAACTGCATCAACACCAGCTAACGCAACTTTCTTCTTTAATTATTCGTCTAGGCGGGGGGGGGGGGGGCACACTTAGCTGTTTGAAAAATGTGCTGCTTGAAATTTGTGCGTTACTACCTCTAACTGACATCTCTGATGCAAGCAATATGATTCGGATGTGACAAAGCGCATGCGTAAAAACTGCATGCAATAAAATCATTTGCCAACTCGTTCTTGATGGAAGCGTTTTCAATGAGCCAGCTTCTTTTATTGTGCATAAAAACAAACCTATAGCATTGTTTCTGAAACTGTGAAGGTAACCAACCCTATATTGTATTAAAATCTTCGGGTGATATACTCTGAACAAGGGACGTACTCTATAACAACAGCTTTTGGCAATATCACTGTCAGTGCGCGCTTGTTGGCTGGTTGAGCAATGCGTCACACGAAGGCAATAGCATTGCCGTAAGGAATAATCCAAGAATACGTCACCAAGTGAAAATCGTCGCATCATTAGGACTGACATGAGTTATGATGAGGATGTGTGTGTCCATTGTATGAAATTGCAGTAATTAAACACTGGAGCTCTTATTCGCTCTACACGTTATGCTGGTATATGTCACAATGGTTAGATGTCGTCATATAGCAATCTGATTATGTCCATGCATGTGCTACAAACGACTCATCATAAAATCTCGCTGTCATTTATGAGCTTTTGTATGAACTACGACTTAGTGCATGCACTTTTTATGCAGTTTATAGTCATCGTTAAGATCTCGTTGCTCATATGACTACAGTGCATACGCCTCCCACGCTATATCGCACACCTCGTACATAATCTCCTTAGGTTGGCGCAACACATCGCACACATCTCGCGCATGCGTACATCTCGCACATGCATTCACATAGCACCTCGCATAGATCTCGTAAACTTCATGAAGTCTGCGTAGCTCATGCGCACAGATCTCGCACATTTTCTACGCTATGTCGTTCAATATGCGTAGCACATCGCTCACTTCTCGTCAAATCTGTGCGATATGCATACATCTCGCACATTTCTCGCACAATTGGCATACAAATTTTTCAATAGGAAGGTGCTGGCTAAACAATCCTCTCCGAAGAGCTGTCTAACTTTATAAGTTTTTGCACTTTTTAACGGCTTTTCACATTTGCCGAAAGTGAAGTAACAATGTTTCAGTAATCTATGTCCGATATGGAAAATATGCGCACCTTGCGTGTATTTCGATTATAGCAAGAAAGTAATCTGCGCGTAGCAAAAGCTATTCTTTACTGAAGAAACCACCGCTTGCAAAAAATAAAATCATGTGTCAAGTTCGTGCAGCTTTCTACTGAATACTCGATTAAATGCACTTCTCGCTTTCACCAGAAAATGGTGTCAGGGACAACATTCCAACTTATTCAATAAACGAGAGCGTTTGAAGAGAAATTGGAGGTAAAATAAAATCAGTGATATTTTACCGCAAGAATGATCCTGATTCGATATTTGCATTATCATAATATCATCGTCTTTGGCTATTCCAAGCGTTATTTTTGGCAGTTCGTATGAAATTTGGTATTGTACACAATTCCCAGAATACAAAAGAAAATGATATGCTACTTTTCCCAGATGCACTGGTCTGTATGCAAATGTATGGTCAAAATGTATGCTCTCAACTGTTTGCTCTCTATGTAGCATCACCTGCACGGAACACTGCGAAGAGCAGCAACGCTTAAGCTCTTTATTTTTACTGGCTTCCCTTTTTTTCGCGAAGCTTTAAATGGCAACTCCAGCAGTTTTTTTCAGCCTTTTAGGTTATTATCATTTTCATATGGCATTGACAGTCTTGTCACCAGTGATGTGGTTTAATTTGCTTAGAGATGCAGAAATTATTTTAAATAAAAACAAACCGGTGGGCGAAACCTAAACCGGAATGCGTAGCTGCTTGGAGTGACGTCTGTGATAAGTCGATGACGTCCCAACCTACACAACCGAAATGCGAGCTCGCAGAGCCCATTGTAAACACGCAGTAAAACTGGTGTTAACGCGAAAACAGTGAAGCTGATTCTGTCTTCTGACGACACGGGCAGCTTATCTACCTTATTCGAACTAGACAGTGGGGATTTCAGGGAGAATATGATCACCGTTGCGTTTGACCCGCCGCCGCGCGAAGTAGCTGACGTGTTCCAAGTTCAACGCATTGCGGCGCGGCAGGACAAAGGTTAAGCATCGCTCATAATGTTTGCTTGTTCTTTTGCACCAAATAAGCGTCACTTTTCCTTTTTTTTGCACCAAGTTTTTATTTGCACCAAGCGACAGCAATCCCTACTGTCGCTGCTGTTACCTCAACATGTAGATATGTTCAGCGATGAGCACATTTAAGGCACATTCACACCGAAGGCGCGGAAAGCGGCGGAAACCTCCTCGCCTACCGGGCATAGCAGGCGGAAAACAAGGCTTCCAGCCCGATCGCTTCTGGACCAATTTTTTTCAGCCCCGACGGAGCTTTCCACTTTCCCACAATCAATCAGGGCTCCAGAAGAAAAGCTGGCTCACAATGGCGTCCACCGAGCCAGCTGGATTTTGCGCTGCACTTTTCATCGGCACGATCAAAAGTTACCCAATGCTGTATGACAAAAGACACGACAGATACAAGGCCACTTAATACAAGAATCAGATATGGACTAAAATAGCGCAAGAACTTGCCGTGAATGGCAACTCCGCCGGGACTCGCCGTGGTTGCTTAGTGGCTATGGCGTTGCACTGCTAAGCACGAGGTCACGGGATCAAATCCCGGTACGGTGGCTGCATGCAATGGGGGTGAAATGCGAAACCACCCATGCACTTAGATTTAAATGGACGTTAAAGAACCCCAGGTGATGCAAATTACTGTTAAGAGACAAATCTTGAGCAAACAGCCACTTGTTCTCCGGAGTCAGGTGATCGTTCACGAATGTAGGCTTATCCTGATTCATTATGCCAATGGGCCTGGTTGACAGGCGCGTCTTCCAAGCTTTGTAGCACATTCGGCCTTCTTTTGCCGTGAACGAATACGCGCAAAAATGTTCGCGCCACCTTTAGCTGGGACCCTGTGCACAACATCAGTCTCTGTATGACTAATGGGACAACCAATTTTTTCTGCAATCTGTTGCGGAATTGCTTCACAACTCTCGCACTTCGAGAGTGCCTTGAAAACGGACCGCATTGAGCTTCATCCTACGAGGCCTTGCTCTGTTTTCAAAAAGTTTGTTGAAAACATCTGAGTTTCCTGATAAGACAACTAATTTTACTTCCTTTCCATGGTTATATTTATATTGCACATGAAAGTATAAATTAGAAAAAGCAGATTAGAAGATTTTTTTACAATCAATTTCTGAATACTACTGTTTACAGTCAGTTTCTCCATAACTGAAGAGGTTATAAGTTCAAAGCTGGTTCATTCAAGATGATAATGTAGAAAGCTTGCGATTATAATGAAAAGCATAAGGATTCTCTCTAGACCTAGTATCAAAAACACTTCTGAAATTCCATCAGTCTGCAAAGTTCATTCGCACATCGTTCAAATATTAATTGTATAATTTACTCGCCACGTAAGACATCTGCTTGATAAGAATTCATCGAAAAATGTTTAGAACAATGCATAATTCCATAGTTCACAATGACCCCTAAACGTCTAGCATTGCAAAAGGTTTTGTAGAAGTCAATGTCTGAGCTTTAAAGTATCATGGTACCTTTACATGCCTCAGCCCCAAGCTCCGCTGGGCATTTCTAATGCGATCCTAAGAATGTTGATTGCGATGTCACCTCAGTACCTTTTGAACACGGTGAAATAAGCAAAAATGCTTGGATTCCTCTAGTATAATCTTCAGCATAAACAACTCCACTACCTTAATAGTAGGCAATTGGCTACGATTAGGAAAATATTATATCTACTTCTCCTACAGCAAATATGGTAAAAGTTTTGAATGCATTTTACAGAACCACATAATAGGTATACATGTGCAAATGTGTTGTTATTGTTATTGATGTTAGGGAAAATGTCTGACGTCGTAGGTCAGTCACCATGCCAGACCCCAACACTATTTCCACGATTTACCGCACTTTCCCTTGCCGAACAACATTTTTAAAGCTTTTCTATAGCATTCGCAATGTTCTCAAATTCTGCCAGAAAATAGCTATGTCGTCTGCATAGTCGGTAAGCCACACTTCGTATTGAAGTGGTTGAAAGCACGAGTACATTCACTCTTTATAGCTGCTATACAGAATGAATGGCAAAAATGACAAAAATATAAACATCACAACAGTTGTGATAAGGGGCACCCCTAACCCACAGATCTCCTCACACGCATACGCGCGCCGACCGACTTGTTTACCATTAACTATGTTGGGAAATCCAAAAATTACACTTCCTGCGTTAACACTTCCATTATTCTAAAGCACCCTCAGGGCAGAAAAGATGAGAAATCAAGTGAAGATTAAAAAAAAACTAAAAAAAAGAAAGGAACCTATGAGTTCGCACATTCTGTTCTTTTTCAATCAGTCCTGTTTCTATGAAAAAGATTTTCGCCTGCATACCACCCTGTGAAAATGGATGTACAGCGAAGCTGTTCCCGGCGTTACAAAAGTGACACCACCGCAAGGCGTCACACCGTCGATATCAATGTAGCGTCCACGACTTCGTTGGCGCCCTTTAGGTTGGTGCTACGACGCGGCGGTACACGTTCGCGGCTTCCATACGCGTGCGCGTAACCCGCGTTAACGCAGTAAGCGTCACTGTTATTTTTTAGCAGTCTCGTCCCGATGTAGATTACGGTCGAAGCACACTCTGCACGACCCACGCACGACCGACAGAGCGCCCACTCAATGACAATTACATCGTGTGCACACATTCGTCACGTGCACCGGAGTGCAGCATATATCCTCAATCTAGTAGACCCTCCGCGTGGCGCAAGTGCGTTATTGAACGGACGCGGAAAACACACTAGCGCTTTTAAAGCACTTCATGGCGACATCAGCTGGAACCAGGGTCCAAGAATTTGGCTTCCGTGACCGGACGGTTGTCGATCTTGTCGAGCGTGGTGCTGAGGACTTTTCTTCATGCATTAAAATGACCACAGTCACACAGAAGACCCCATCCCTATACGCAGAGTAGCCAACGGGACTCTAAATCTGGTGAACCTCTGTCCCTTTTACCTCTTGTTTTCCTCCTCTTCCTCCTCTACAACACAGTGAACTATTTCATGAGACACTATGTCAAAAACATTTAGTATATCGACATTGGGGTCTTCCCAGTTGGTAACACACTCGGCTGCTTGGCGCAACCTTTGCATTGCCCTGCAGTTCGAACAGGCGGCATTGGTTAATGCCTTCGAGGCTTTGCAAGTGGTTGGACTCTGCCTGGCGTGCGATGCAAGAAATGCCGCATGATAGGAGTGGCGCCACTGTCAGCGCTGTGGAGTCTTCATCGTCCGAAGTTCAATCGATCGCGTCTACATCATCAGGCGAGACAGCAAAGCGTGGCCTGAAGCGCTACTTCTTACGAGGACTGGAAGTACGAGGCCATCACAATTAAGCGAAATGTGTGAAACGAGCTGCTGTAGCGGAATGACGTTTACCACCAAAGTATCTGACAACGCGAAAGACAGAGAGAGCGGCAACGTCGCCGAAGCCCATGAAAGACGATGACGAAAAGATGCAACGCGCTTCAGGTACCTCTCCGACGACGACCATGACATCCCTCCAGAATATGAGGTGGAGTTCGCCAACGACCCCGACGAATAAATGTAGTTTCATAAACATGGTGCCTCTCGGAAAAGTACTGTCATCACTCGGCAAAGTGGTTTCGTCGTGCTCAAAAGTGGCCTGATAGAGAAAGAATACTCAAAGCAATGTGCGTGAAACGCTGCTTTGTTGATAGCTCCGCAAATAACGCTCAACTGAGGGATCACAATATGGCAGCTTGGTTGGCTTGCGTTATGGCGACCTCTTAAGCAGCAATATTAATCTCGGAAACCTAACGTTCTTCTTCTCCTTCTTCTTTCTGGGGTTTTACGTGCCAAAACCAGTTCTGATTATGAGGCACGCCGTAGTGGAGGGCTCCGGATTAATTTTTACTACCTGGGGTTCTTTAACGTGCACTACAACGCAAGCACACGGGCGTTTTGCATTTCGTCTCCATCGAAATGCGGCCGCCGGGGCCGGCATTCAATCCCGCGATCTCGTGCTCAGCAGCGCAACGCCTCAGCTTACTAAGCCACCGCGGAAACCTAACGCAGAAGCAGTAAACTTCACTACATTTTTCCGCAACACTAAACTGAGCGGCATCATTAAGCTACACACTCAGCGACAAGTAATGCTGTTGCATGTACACATCATTGTAATTGCTAACCAAACGCTATTATTTTTTTGAAGACCTTCATGGTGCATCCTCTCAAGGTTGCACTTTCAAACGTATTTGCGGTCGTTGAGGTCGAAGATTACTTCGCAGCGGAAGTGCGGCAGAGTATTTGGTCCGTTTGGGCGGGAGATTGCGATTTACTCCACGGTATTGTGACATGTACTTCGCAAGGTGGAAGAGTTGTTCTCGTCTAGTTCTAGGTGTTTGAGCAAATGGGCAGCCATTCCGTCCTTGTGCACTTAGATCTCGAGTATCTCAAATTGCTTTTGTGGAGCTCTTTCAATATTTCTTTTCAGAGAAGGTACCACTGGGAAGAATGTACTATGCTTTCTACGAGCATGGTTTTATGCCTGTTTCTCACATGCAATGTATCAGTGTATCGAGTATATTCTCCATAACCCCAGTTGCTTCTTCGGTGATACTCGGAGGGTCGCGCAATTGCGGTCTCAAGGGCACGTCATCAGCATACAGAGTCTGACGACTTGAACCTTCCCTGATGGACAGCCACTCCTTGTAAAAGTGAATTGAACAAAGTAGACAGTGCTGCCGTAACTTTTCGAAGCGTGCGGCTTAAACGAGACAAAGAAGTAGCTCATGTTCAACAAAATTGTGCTGTAATACAACTAAATTTGTTGCTAGGACTTTTCAGTGAATGACAGGCAACGCATGCGCTCTTGGAACACTATGAAATAATTTTCACGCTACCAATCAAAATGCATTATTGAGTATTTACCAAATTAACTCAATTCATTGCCTAACTATATTACCGCACCCAATAAACTACATGAACATAAGCCAGTGATCTGAAAAACCACATCTATTTGCAAGAAATTTTGAAATCAGCACCAGATTTCAGATAAGTGCTGTCAGATGACGGTAAAATTCACTGTTGTTTCATTTGTTTGTTTAACAAATAACTTTCTTTTTCATTTGCATTAGGCACACAAATTACTGCAGTGCCGGAGCGTTTTGTTGGAAATTTCTGGACCGCGTTTCTCTAAACTTGTGCAATCCTCTAAATTCATTCCAAGTGGATGCCCCACTTGAAGGACGCATTGCTTGCAATTATTTTTCTCCTGTTGGAGGCAAGGCGAAATAATTTATTTCACCACGTCACGCAAAATGTCGCAGAGAAAAGTTCCGTGCTTTGCTGGCATCAAACTCACGTGCCCTTCAATAGCAATAATTTATTCTACGACTACTGTAAAAACGCGCAACTTCGAACCATGTCTGAACATCGTGTAAGTAGGCACTAACTGCAAACAGTTGAAGGTATGTGCGACATGATATTTCGTGATTTTGGTTCTCCTCAAAGCTGTGCCCTATGCACTTTACGTACTTTCTACCCTAACCTTTTATATACCACGCCCTCAACACGCACCACCACACCGAAACATCTGTTTTGATAGCACTGCGAGCCTTTAGTCACACTGGTGGTCATTTCCTTCAAGATAAGCTATTGCACATATATCATCATTCATGTTCGTACCGAACCCCTCATACAGCCATAGCGTTAAGCATATGATGCAGCATCAAGCTATAAGGTTGATCAGACGTGAGCGAGTATGCGTTTAAACATATGCAGAACACGACATTTTGTACGGCGTCATGCAGACGCGCTAAGCGATACCAAAGTATTTATTTGTGGCCGGCCTAGTGGTATGGTTAAAGCATGGTATACCACAGAAGTGTCAATCTCCACCTGTCAGTACTTGCAAAATATAACAAGTGCTGCAACACTGATGCCATTCCACAAATCACTCAATCGGGTTGGTAGCGAAGCGCAATTGAATCATTTGTCAATTTGCGTGAAGCATATGATGTTATGGTATCTCATCGAGTGGCAGAGAATAGTACGTCTTTTTTTTTTCTTCTTCAAAAGCGCCCATCAAAAGTGTGGAAGAAGATCCGGAAGTTTTTGCGGCAGTGACAAACACTCTAATCCGCGGTGGCTTCGCTTGGTTCACCGTGATGCACCGCAACCCACATTGAGGAAGCATTGATCAGAGGAAAGCTCGTATGCAGCTGTTGGGCTTGCTTGTGTTCCACGCATCTTAAGGTGAAACATGCCGTAAGCAATGAGATACAGCAGGCATACATCCATCCATAATTAAAACTATATGATCTGTCTCCCGTACTTGTGAAAGAACTGAATGCATATATAGAGTGAAGCGTTAGCAAAAGCCTTTTACCATTCACATTGCTGCGGCAATGCTAGTGAAAAAATCACCACTGTCCTGCTTGTGCTGTATCTAACTTTAAAAAAGGTTCAAGTTGACCAGGGTGTTTATAAAGATATCCTATATGGTAGCTCTTATACCTTAAGAGGAGCGTTTGTAACGAGGACCACTCCGACTTCCGTATACAAGTGCATGTGAAACTCGGAACTTCTAGTGAGTCAATTCTGAAAAATCTCAATCTAAAGTGTCTCAATCACTGTTGAAATGTGTTTTTATAAGGAGTGCTGCATATATCTAAAGATACATCAGATTGTAAATAAGTGTGTCGAAGTTTGCCGCGCATCTTTCCGCCGAAATGTTTTCTGCCAATACTATCGCCAAAATCTAATGGCCGATCGTGAAATAATGTAAAAGTAAAAAAAATATCATACTTCTAAATTATTACACCAAAAAAAAAACAATCAGCCTTTCTGAATACAAACAAACAACGCAGAAAACAAAGAATCGTACAAGCCTGCGTGGCCAGCAAGGGCTGCCACATAAGCACGTATTTGGCAACGTTTTTAAGACGTCCAGCAAGCAAATGAGCTTTCAATTTTGTGAACCGATGTTTCATAGGCGATAGAATATTTCAGTTTTAAATTAGGAAGAAAATTTATTTCATCTCTCGCAAAACAGCCACCATGCCGTTCGTTTTGGACACCACCTTGTACGGCGCACTCCGCTGGCAAACGTTTTAAGCAAAGATTTATAGGCTCACAATTGTCGGCGGCGGTGGTGGTGGTGGTGGTGGTGGTGGTGTCACGCTGAAAAGTGGGCCGATCCTGGCGATATTTCAGAATGGGTCCAAGCTCAATGGCACATACCAGGGGCAAAAAGAGAGAGAACAGAGAGAGTCAGAGAGAAAGAAAGAGTGAGAGAAAGGGAGAGAAGGAAAGAAATAGAGAGAGAAAGAAAGAGACAGAGAGAAAAATAGCGAAACAAACAAAAAAGTGGTCGCAGTTTCACCTGAAAGGCGAAGCATCAATTGCGATAGCAAACTTGTAGAGAGCTATACGGAGTAATGATATTAGCTTTATATCAGCTGTATAAACTTGGACATGCAGCAGCATCGGCAACACGCAGAACTGTTGTCGACTGCCATCGGCGTTTTGCCCGCGTTCGCTCAAAATGCGTGCGGCGTTGGTGACTGTTGCCGGAGCCTGTGATATAAATAGGCACTTGGTGCCGCAGCTAAACGTCGCCTCCCTTCCCTCCCCCTCCCCCACGGCTTCTCGCGCGTCAGAAGAAGGTGCGTTTGCTCTACATATATGCTGATTGTAAAGGAGAAAAGAGACGCCTACTTCTGCCGCCCTTAAGCGAGCACGGCGCGGAACGCGCGTTTGTTCTCCGCCGTGCGTTCACTCCCCGTGAAAGACGCGCCCCTCGCGCCCTTTCACTCGCACATACAGCGTTCGGTGCGCGGCGACGATTTCTTCTCCAAATGACGTCATACGGAACCTCACGGCGACGGCGACGCCGACGGCAGAAATCTGCTTTTGAGTGTCCATATAATTGCTATCGCAATAAAAATCACCACGAAGGTCACATGCACACATGACAAGCTTTTAAGTGAAGCTTTATAGGCTCACAAGTGTCGGTGGTGGTGGTGGTGGTGGCACGTTGAAAAGTGGGTCGATCCTGGCGATATTTCAGAAAGGGTACAAGCTCAATGGCACATACCAGGGGCAAAAAGAGAGAGAACAGAGAGAGTCAGAGAGAAAGAAAGAGTGACAGAAATGGAGAGAAGGAAAGAAATAGAGAGAGAAAGAGACAGAGAGAAAAATAACGAAACAAACAAAAAATCACCACGAATGTCACATGCACACATGACAAGCTTTTAAGTGAAGCTTTATAGGCTCACAAGTGTCGGCGGTGGTGGTGGTGGTGGCACGTTGACAAGTGGGTCGATCCTGGCGATATTTCAGAAAGGGTCCAAGCTCAATGGCACATACCAGGGGCAAAAAGAGAGAGAACAGAGAGAGTCAGAGAGAAAGAAAGAGTGAGAGAAAGGGAGAGAATGAAAGAAATAGAGAGAGAAAGAAAGAGACAGAGAGAAAAATAACGAAACAAACAAAAAATCACCACGGAGGTCACATGCACACATGACAAGCTTTTAAGTGAAGCTTTATAGGCTCACAAGTGTCGGCGGTGGTGGTGGTGGTGGCACGTTGAAAAGTGGGTCGATCCAGGCGATTGTGCAGAAAGGGTCCAAGCTCAATGGCACATACCAGGGGCAAAAAAAGAGAGAACAGAGAAAGTCAGAGAGAAAGAAATAGTGAGAGAAAGGGAGAGAAGGAAAGAAATAGAGAGAAAAAGAAAGAGACAGAGAGAAAAATAACGAAACAAACAAAAATCACCACGAAGGTCACATGCACACATGACAAGCTTTTAAGTGGAGCTTTATAGGCTCACAAGTGTCGGCGGTGGTGGTGGTGGTGGCACGTTGAAAAGTGGGTCGATCCAGGCGATTGTGCAGAAAGGGTCCAAGCTCAATTGTAGACAAAAGGGACAAAAAATAAAGAGTGAAAGAGAGAGAGAAACAAAGAAACAGAGAGAGAGAAAGTAAGGAATGTACAGAGACAGAAAGCGAGAGAGAGAAAGAAAGAAATGAAGAGAGAAAGAGAAAGAAAGAGAGAGATAAAGATCAACAGAGAGAGAGAGAGAGAAACCAAGAAAGAAAATCATCACGACGGTAAGATACACACATGGCAAGCTTCGCTTAACCCCATTTTCTCGACAGCTGAAGTGCTGGTGATTTTTTTAGTGACACAATCAATTTTTTTTTCGTATGACTGGACGTTGTGATATTATCGTAACAGCATTTGTGCTGCAATGCCTAGCTCTTGTAATATTTTGGGACATGTAGTTATCATAAGCGGAGGAATCAACAAAATTAATATAAATATTTTATATATAGTCTATGTTGCGTCCGATTGAAGCGGCATGTGCGTTAAAATAAATTTTTGAATTGGAAGAATATTTTAATTGTGAAAATTGCAATGATTTGCCTTTTACTATGCCCTGTCGTTCGGCCGGGTTCTTTGAGAAATATTGTCGTTAGGGAAAACACACTAGAGGACTGACGGCGAAAGTTTTCTGTCTTCAAAGCACTTCTGTAAGAAGGCAGCAATGAGTATTCAATCGTCAAGTATAGCTTCCTCCATTAGTAATGCTCACAAAAGGCAGCCATATCTGCAAGCGAACGCAGGGTTTACCAGAAAAAAATGCCTTAGTGGTTGCACAGCTAAAGGGGACGAGGGTAGAAGATTTATATTTGATGTGTGGTCACAGGAACGTCCAAAGGCTCTTCGAATATAAATCGACCATGCATTGAAGTCCGCGTGCACAGACGAATGGTAAGGTTTATGTCCAGTATCTTGGCATACGTTCATTGGCAAGCATTGAGCTGTACGGTTTTTCCTGCAGTTGTTTTAACGTTCGTGATCCTGCATGTCTTGCTAGTGTCGGAAGACAGTCAAATACAGTGAGGACGCCTAGCTAAGGCGCTCAATTAACCTTCAATTGACGTCATGAGCAAATAACATTTATTTAACGTCATACTAGATACTTACTTGCCATCTCACCTATTTTCTATAAATTTCACTTGCTAAATTAGAGTCCTTTGCGCGTGCAAACTATATCATTCAGAAATTTGAAAAATTCTCGTATCAGATTTATGGACATCTTTGTTCGTTCAGTACAAAGTGGAAGTGTTTTCAGTGGAATTTTAAATTCTACCGCGTCCCCTGTTGTTCTAGTTAAATGAAAGACAACAGTTTGTGATTTTGCGTGCATTATCGGCACCTAAACAAGGTAACCAAGAAGGACGTCTATCCGCTACCACGCATTGAAGATGCCCTCGATTGCCTCCATGGAGCACATTATTTTTCATCCGTAGACTTTCGCTCCGGGTACTGGAAAATTGCGGTCGATGAAATGGACCATAAGAAGACGGCTTTTATTACTCCTGACAGCCTTTATTATTTCAAAGTGATGCCTATCGGTTTATGTAATGCCCCAGCCACATTTGAACGAATGATGGACGCCCTTCTACACGGTTTCAAGTGGTCCATCTGCCTCTCTTACTTGGATGATGTCATCACCCGCCATGGTTGCTCAGTGGCTATAGTGTTGGGCTGCTAAGCACGAGGTCGCGGGATCGAATCCCGGTCACGGTGGCCGCATTTAGATGGGGGCGAAATGCGATAACACCCATGTACTTAGATTTCAGTGCACGTTAAAGAACCCCAGGTGGTCCAAATTGCCGGAGTCCCCCACTACGGCGTGCCTCATAATAAGATCGTGGTTTTGGCACGTAAAACGCCACAGTTTGGACGAAGTAATCGTTTTTTCTCTGACTTTTGCGACGCACCTTGAACGCCTATCGACGGTCCTATCTGTTTTTCGTCGGGTGGGGCTACAACTCAATTCATCCAAATGCTACTTCGGTCGTCCTGCAATTTCTGTGCTCGGACATCTCGTCGATTCTTCTGGTGTACGCCTTATCAAGATAAAATGCGGGCAGTGAAGGACTTTCCCGTGCCAACGTGCTCCAAGGACGTTCGCAGCTTCTTCGGCCTCTGCTCCTACTTCTGTCGGTTTGTTCGCAATTTTCTGGACGTTTCACGTCCTCTTACTCAGCTCCTTAAGAAATACGCTGCCTTCATTTGCGGCCGTGAGCAAGCTGGTGCTTTCACCGAGCTGATCCAGCTGCTCACTTCCCCTCCCATTCTTGGTCACTTTGATGCATCAGCTCCAACAGAAGCCCCTACCGATGCTAGTAGTCACCATATTGGAGCTATCCTGGCTAAGAAACAACAAGGGCAGGAACGTGTTTTTGCTTACCCCAGCCACCTTCTTTCCCCTGCTGAGCGCAAAATTCTATCACTGAGCGCGAGTTGCTGGCTCTCGTTTGGGCGGTGGGTAAATTCCGCCCCTATTTCTATGGCCCGCGATTCATACTCATCACTGATCACCACACTCTGTGTTGGCTTTCTTCCCTGAAAGATCCTTTTGGGCCCCTTGGCCGCTGAGCTCTGCGCCTTCAAGAATACTACTCAGTTGTATGCAAGACCGGCCGGTTAAACCAAGATGCGGACTGCTTATCACGCCATCCTGTCGACCCACCATGACGTTTCTACGGCCTGCATACCTGTCACCGTTCACTCTTTGAGTGATTATAAGGATATCGGCGAGGAACAGCGCTGGGACGACTTCATAAAAGACCTTGTTCAACGGCTCACTTCAACGACGCCCTAACCTTCCCTTCGCCTGTTTGAATGTCACGATGGCATATTGTACCGCTCCAGCATGCGCCCTGACGGCTCTGGCCAACTCTTAGTTGTCCCTGCGCCGACTTCCGGTCACCTTGGCGTGTCACCGACGTATGACAGCGTTCGTCAGCGCTTCTTTTGACCTGGTCTTTACCGTGACTTCTGCCATTATATCAGTGCGTGTAACGTTTGTCAACGACGAAAAAAGCCGATCACACTATCTGCTTGCCGCCTTACACCACTTGACGTACCATCAGAACCATTCTTCAGTGTAGGTATTGATCTATTAGGCCCCTTTCCTACGTCTGTTTCGGGAAATAAGTGGATTTCTGTAGCAACAGACTACGCCACCCGATACGCAATCACACGGGCTCTTCCGACAAGCTGTGCAACCGATGTCGCCGATTTCCTCCTAGAAAAGGTCATCCTTCACCATGGTGCCCTTCGACAGCTCCTCACCGACCGAGGCCGCTACTTTCTTTCTAAAGTTGTTAATGACTTTCTACACTCTTGCGCGACTAAACACAAACTTGCTACTGCTTACCATCCACGAACGAATGGTCTAACCGAGCGTCTCAACCGGACCCTTACTGACATGCTGTCCATGTATGTCTCCGCTGACCATCGCGACTGGGACGTTGCAATACCATTCGTTACATTTGCCTAGAATTCTTCTCGCCATGATACCGCAGGCTTCTCTCCATTCTTCTTGTTTGGCCGCGACCCTACACTACCTTTCGACACCCTTCTGCCTGATAGCCTGCATTTCACATCAGAGTACGCCCGGGAAGCCATACTCCAAGCACAAGAGGCACGCCATATTGCCCGACGTCGCCTTGTGGACTCGCAGGAAAATCAAGGGCGCTTATATGACACCCGCCATCGTGACGCCCACTACACGCCAGGCGTCCACGTTCTCCTTTGGTCTCCATCGCGACGCGTTGGCCTCTCGGAGAAGTTACTTTCGCGGTACTCGGGCCCTTACCGCGTCTTGCGTCATTAATCGTCGCCTACGAAATCGCCCCTCTTGACCCCACGTGGCTCAGCCTCACTGCGACGTAATCCACGTTGCGCGTCTTAGGCCGTATCATTCGACCGCCTCCTAACCAGCACCGGGTCGGTGCTTCAGCCGCCGGGGGTCATGTGACAGACCGATGAAGAAGACGTTTTCAGATGACTTCTAAGAAGATGACGCTCTGAACTTCGCGCGCTATCTATGATCTTGACAGCCGCTGCAGTTCTTGTAAACATAGTGTAATATATTCCTTACTTCTTTTTCCCTGTAACAGTATCAACGAGCCTCTCATTTGACAACATTCCTAATAGAAATACTGATGATCCTGCTAAGGATATTGTCACGTTGCGAAGATATTGAGCAATTAAACACTGCCAAGCACATGAGATCATAGATACAAATTTATTGAGCGAACATTGCGATCATGCAACGCTGAAAGCACAACAATAGCAGCAAGCACAGTCGTTGGTTAGCGAAATTTTAAAAGTGAAAAAAAAAAAACGAGTATGAATTCGCTGAATATGTAGGCATTCATCACTGGCCTTGTTAAAATAATTGCATATGCTCGACAACATGCAAGACGATAGAGCAATATCCTCAACTCATTAGACGCCAGTTTTCTGCTGTATACCCGGTGACAACAAACGGGAATTGACGAAAACTAAACCACCACGCGCGACAATAGCTTTCAGCAATATTTTTGAGCTAGTATAAAAACTATACACAATTTAATTTGACCCTGGCATACATGCAAACAATCAACTACTGTTCGCTTCAGAAAGTATGTTTAAATTTCTGCTCTGATTGTGCGTTCAATAATGGCCGACAACCATAACAGTCACGAACATAAGGTGTTGCGTGTTTACGAAAGGACAAGGCAAACACTTTTCGTCAGAACTTTTGAATAGTTGGAGCAGAATAGCATTTAAACTGGATAATCCTTATCAAATTACCCTACTCCATCCCGTCAGCAAAGGCTTCATTTGAGCTAGTCTGTTCGTGGACACTGTAGAGTGCAGCATAAATAGACAAACAAGAAATCAACAAGCGCACTTAAAAGTCATGTCGTCTCCTCCATGTCCTGCTTTGTAATCGAGGCTGGACGCTGCAGTAGCACAACCCGTATTTGGAATTGGCTGGAAAGCCATATTTGGCTTCCTGGGAATTCATTGCATATATTGTATACTGAAATACATTATATGCTATACTCGTATGTAACATGAAGGAAGAGTGAAAAAACGTACATTTGTACATGTACATGCAGCATCACAGGGTATGACAAGGGGTTAGAGAGGAAAATAGCTGTGGAGCCCTGTTTGACGTTCACTGTCGCAAAAAGTAGCAGCAAACCTTTTCGATTATAAAAGCGGCCGGATGGATAAAGTAGTGCGACGGCGTCAGAGAGGCTGCGGCAATGCATAGCGACAATCACTGACTAGTTGGTAAGCACGTTGCAGTCGTGCCTGACGAGTAGTTTGTTCGCAAAAGAAGCATTATCGGTAAGCGTCATATCTTACATCGGTGACAGTTCTAGTTCCGCCCGGGCGCAATGAATGACGGCATTATGGCGGGCGAGAAAGTCCCACCCCAGGATAACTTCGTGGGAGCACGATGAAATCACAATAAATTCAACGGCGAATACAACGTCCTCCATGAGAACACGAGCGGTGCAAGCCGCTATCGGGTCAATACGCTGTGCATCTGCTTTGTGGAGGGAGAATCCAGCAAGGGGGGTCGTGACCTTTCGAAGGCAGCGACAAAGCTTGGCGTCCATAACTGTGACAGCGGCTCCGGTGTCTACGAGGGCATATATGCGCACACCGTCAACTAACTCTTCTATCACATTGGTCGGGCTACGTTGAGGACTTTCGCGTTTCGACGGCGTCGCAGCCCTTGCCTCATGCACTGCGACGACTAGTTTTCCTCTTCCCGAGCTTCGGGACGAGGCCGCACCGGTGAGGGGGAGTGTCGACGTGGAGAAGGTGAGCGCCGGATGGTGGCAGACCGGCGGAATGATGGTGACGCAGCACGAGGTTCATCATCGTAACATGGGCGCGGTGAATCCACCATACGACTTGGCGCATATGGTGTAGCGCTAGGCGACTGCACGCGACTGCAGTGGCGTGCGACGTGGCCTGCGTAGTCGCACGCAAAACATATCGGCCGAGTTTCCGCTCAACGCCACCGAGACGCTGCGACAGGTCCCATCCATGTGGGAGGACGGGTTGACGGGGCGGCTGGTGAAGTGACTGCATGGCAGGCTGTGGTCGACGCATAGCGAGGACTTCGGCGTAGCTGAGAGGGCCCCGTTGAGGGAGTTGTTGGGGCTGAGTGACGACTTCCGCGTAGCTGAGTGGTACAGCCGTCAGGATCTGTCAGGGCCTGGTTATGACTTCTGTGTAGCTGTGAGGCGCAGCCGCCGGAACTTGCTGGTGGTGCTCAGGCAAAACGCCGTTGATTTCTTGCGATATGGCGCGGCGAAGCGGAGGCGCAAAATTCGGCGTTGGCGCGTGTATCGACTGCGGCTGTGCAAAATCCATCAATGAGAGTTACCGGGCAACTTCCTCGCGGACGAACGCCTTTATTTCTGCGAGCAAAGTTGTCTGCTTGGACATGGCAACCAAACCAACGAGGTGTTCGTCACGCGGTAGAGATCGACGGGTAAGTGATCGCTGCCTGCGGAGTTCTTCATAGCTCTGGCACAGCAGGATAATTTCGGCAACAGAGCGAGGATTTCTGGCCAGCAACATGTTAAAGGCGTCATCCTCAATGCCCTTCAGGATGTTTTGGGGTCGGTCAGATTCCGCCATAGTCGAATTGATTTTCCGGCATAGGTCCAGGACATCTTCAATCTAACTGGTGAATGTTTCACCTGGCTGTTGAGCTCGTTCTCGCAAACGCTGCTCGTCACGCATCTTGCGAACAGAAGGGCAACCAAATACATCGGCGAGGGAAGTCTTAAATTCGGACCATGTCTGGAGCTCTGATTCATGGTTATTATACCACAGGCTGGCCACACCAGCGAGGTAGAACAGAACATGGCGCAGTTTGTCCGCTTCGTCGCACTTGTTATGGGCGCTTACCCTGTCATACGCCGTGAGCCATTCGTCCACGTCAGTGTCGTCCGCTCCAGTGTAGATAGGAAGGTCGCGGCGACGAGGTACCCCGGGACACGCAGTGGGTGCGGGGTGAGGCGTTTGCTCGGAGGCGTCTTGGGGCGTGGTTGATGGTAGGGTACGGGATGGGGGTTCCAGGATGATTGTCTGAGGTTACCCAGCACAATCCACCAATTCTAAAGGCGTTCATTCGGCAGAGCTTGGAGCAGCGCAACGTCAATGGTCAGCGCAGTAACAGCTTTCAAGCACGAGAGCCGTTGCCGATCAAGAACGCTCGAACCACTAGCGTTTTGATCCAGTAGCGCTGAACCCACTAGAGTCCCTTCTTCGCTACATTTCATTCATTTTATTTGTTCATCACAACTACATATTGTCAAAGAGGCCAAGACGAAAGACTGCTTCTTAACAGCTTGAGGAATTCCTTGGTCCTGCATTTTCAAGCGAAACTTTTATTACCTCACAAGTGTGGTGGCGGTGGTAGCGGTGGTGGTGATGGTGGTCGTGTTGTCATGCTGAAACCCTATCGAAAATCTGTCGAAAACTCGCGTCTTGTTCAGTTGGTACATATGAAAATTGGCATGGAAGGGTACGAATGTATGATAACATGACCGATAGATCATGACATCACTAACATCACATGCTCGGCAGTTGGGTCGCGAATATCGACAATAAAATTACGCGTGGCACATGCCAGCATTGGATATGCGGGTATGAGCCAGGGACAATGACTAAAGAAAAAAGGGGCGAAAGAAATAAAGGAAGAAAGAAAGAGAGTAGGAGAGAAGGAACTCACGTGTGCTTCAAACCGGGGCCGCCCATTTGAGCTCCGCTGTTTTACCATGTGTACGGGCAGCAGTGCCGGCAACTTGTGGGTCGGCCCCGTTCGCGTCACTTGTCATACGCAGGATCATCGAAATTCTGAGCATTAACGGCGCAAGCCTCCACCGTCAAGCTACCGGCTAGAATTATCGCCTTCCGCAACACGTGTGACCAGTTCCCCGGAACCGCCCCTTCAATTCGCCTTTTAAAGCGAACACCGTGCTGGCCAGTTTCACACATCGGGCAGCAATGGCGGCAACTTGTTCGTCAGCCCCGTTCTCATTACTTGTCATACGCAGGTTGGCTATGATTTGAATCTAACCTGTACTTCTTGTCATTTCTGTTGCTGCCCCTGCTGCCCATATTGCTGCGAATGATATCATGGCAACCGACACTTGTCTTTCATGTTGTGAAGAACTTTCAAATGATGAGGAAGCTATGAAATGAGTTTAATGTTTTCAATACTATCACCTAGGCAAATGTTTTCGCATAAGTGAACGCGCGTTCAAGACAAAAATATGAAGAAGCAAACAACACATTGAAGTGTCCAACGTAGCAACGACCTACCTGCAACTATCATTAAACAACTTGCTATGATTAGCGGAGGTCTGGTAACTCTAACTGCCAAAGTGGAAGACTTGTCGAACCTAAAAAAAGTATTGGTAGCATTCAAAAGTTTGTTCAACATGTGTCAGACAAGTATGATGCTCTCATGCAAACTTCTGACAGACATGACGGGCAGATCGAGAGCCTTAGCAAGAGAGTTGAAGTCTTAGAGATGCACCATGACAAAAATGAAGTTACAAGGCTAACTAAAGAACTAAACGAATTGCAGCAATACAGTAGGCATCACAACATAGAAATTCACGGTATACCTTTCACTCAAAAAGAAAACCTTCTTGGAAAAATTAACCATCTTGCTCAGAAACTCGAACTTCCCCTGCTGAATGAGCGTGATGGGGACGGTTTGCATCGCCTGCCAGTACCTATGAACAAAGTGCCGATCATTCTGATAAGGTTTTCCCGCCAATGTATGAAAGTAAATTGGCTTGCAAAGCGTGAAGTTGTGAAGAAATATTGTAAAGACATTTTCTTTTTCGATAACCTGACGGTACTGAACAGAAAGATTTTATGGCTTGCCAAAACGAGAGCTCGCAAACAAGGCTACCACTTTTCGTGGTGTTTAAATGGAAAGAAGGTCTTTGTAAAGAAAAAACCTGGCGCAAGGGCAATAAGCATTGCCTCTGAACCAGACCTTGAGCTAATTACTTAAGTTGGTTTCCTTTCTTTTATTGTTGCTGTTGTTTTTAACCATTACGATGTATTATACCAGCGACCCCGTTAGCACGTTCATAAATGAAAACAGCTATTTTAAATATCTTTCCTTGTATCATTGAAATGCACAAAGCCTCAGAAATAAGATTGATGAAATTGAGGCTGATCTCGAGCTAATAAAATGTCGCTTTGACATAATTAGGTTTACAGAAACATGGTATACATCGAATAGCGATGTTACACAGTTAACAGGTTATGACAACGTCTCTGTATTCAGGAAAGAAAAACGTGGTGGCGGCGTATCTTTGTATATAAAACAAGACATTGACTATGTGGTTCTTCCGGAATTCACCGTAGTTTCTGATGATTTTGATATAGTTGGTGTGACGACTCATAATACGATTATACTTCTCACATATCGACCCCCTCACTGATTAGTTAACGCTTTTCTTGCTTACATTGAGTCCTATCTTGAATATGCTACCTTCACTAAACGGCATGTTATTATATTTGGTGGCATGAATATTGATTTATTAAGAAACAATGCTAGCCAGGTGCACCTGCTCGAGTTGATGTTATCACATCGGTGTGAAAATATTGTAGACAAGCCGACACGACTCAGTCAACACTCCAAAACCCTCATAGACTTATGCTTTAGTAATTTACCTTCAAATAAAATAACATCCGGTGTAATTTTGACGAGCTTAAGTGATCACCTTTCGTTTTTTGCCTTCTTTTTCTTGTTGAAGAAAATGGATAGAATAACAAATGTCTCGTATGATTGTATTTTTACTTTTGTTGCCGCACTGTACTGCTTTATTCAGTTTTTTTTCTTCCTCTTTTTATTTGACGACATTGTAATTATCTGCTGTCTAACCAATGTACTCTGTGTTTTCTGTCCTGCACTGCCAAACACAATAGGGATATGGGAGCTTTGTCAAGCTGCTTTTTAGTGGCTTTTACTCCCATACACCTCAAACATGTTGTATGTAAACATGTTAGAAAATTCAATTCAATTAAATTCAAATCAAAATTCAATTAAATTCCTTCGACGAATGACCAGTGAAAATAACATTGCGCAGTTTCATTCACTGATGGCTCACGCAGTCTGGGATGATATATATAGTGAAAGTAACCCGTGTAAGGCATATGACATTTTTTTTTTCGAGAGACTGCTTCACCACTATAACAGTGCTTTTCCATTCGTGTCTATAAAAAGTGGTCGCAGTTTCACCTGAAAGGCGAAGCATCAATTGCGATAGCAAACTTGTAGAGAGCTATACGGAGTAATGATATTAGCTTTATCAGCTGTATAAACTTGGACATGCAGCAGCATCGGCAACACGCAGAACTGTTGTCGACGCCATCGGCGTTTTGCCCGCGTTCGCTCAAAATGCGTGCGGCGTTGGTGACTGTTGCCGGAGCCTGTGATATAAATAGGCACTTGGTGCCGAAGCTAAACGTCGCCTCCCTTCCCTCCCCCTCCCCCACGGCTTCTCGCGCGTCGGAAGAAGGTGCGTTTGCTCTACATATATGGTGATTGTAAAGGAGAAAAGAGACGCCTACTTCTGCAGCCCTTAAGCGAGCACGGCGCGGAACGCGCGTTTGTTCTCCGCCGTGCGTTCACTCCCCGTGACAGACGCGCCCCTCGCGCCCTTTCACTCGCACATACAGCGTTCGGCGCGCGGCGACGATTTCTTCTCCAAATGACGTCATACGGAACCTCACGGCGACGGCGACGGCTACGGCGACGGCGACGCCGACGGCAGAAATCTGCTTTTGAGTGTCCATATAATTGCTATCGCAATAAAAAGCACAGGAGGATAAGAAAGGAGTGGATTACTCCGGTATTATAGAGACGTATAAACAGGAAAAACTGGCTGTTTGCTCGTTTCATAAAAACGAAAGATCCGATTCATTTCGCGGAGTTTAAAAAATTCCGTAACAACTTAAATTCAGATCTTAACGCCTGCTTCTGCATCGTCTTCCCACAGGCTTCGCTTACCCCCATTTTCTCGACAGAGGAAGGGCTGATGATAGTTTTTTTTTCAAGCGAAGCTTGTATTGCCTAACAAGTTTCGGGAGTGGTGTCACGCTAAAAACCAATCCAAGACCTATCGAAAACTTACGTCTCGTTCATTTGGTACATACCAAAATTGGCATGGAAGGGCACGAAGTATGACTAACATGACTGAGAGGTCATGACGTCACTAACGTCACATGCTCGTCAGTTATGTCCCGATTAACGATAATAAAATCATATGTGGCGCATACCCGAATTGGATATGAGGCTATGAACCAGGGACAAAACAGAAAGAAAGAAAGGAATAAAGAAAGGAAGACAGAATGAAAGGAATCACGTATGGCTCATACCCGCATATCCAATGCGGGTATGAACCAGAGATATGCGGGTATGAGCCGGGCACAAGAAAGAAAAAAACAAAGCTGTCAGCCCTTCTGTTGGACCAGCGAAGTTGTACTATGGCTGGAATTATGTATTTCCAATTATGACTATTAAGATGTGAAGGTGTAATTGGTTGTTTGAACAATTAAAGAATGAGAAATATATAAGGTCCGGTGGTTTTCATTTATTTAGTGACCACAGGGACCATGGCCTTATGGTCACTACAATACATCGCCATAGGGTTTACGGCAAAGGTTGGCACCTTCATCATAAACACGTCACCAACATCGCGCGGGCTCGGTGCGGACGCGGGCAAAACGCCACCGCCGTCGACAACAGTTCTGCACGTTTCTGGTGCTGCTACATGTCCAAGTTTATACAGCTCCTCAGAATAACCGCACATAACCGCTGTTAAAACGCTGGCATGAGCAAGCGCGCCTGCAGCAGCGAGCGAAGGTTCATGCAGTCTATCGCTTCAACGGGAACTGAGCGGCGAAAGCACAGCGCATACAAAGGTAGGAGCCGTGTTTCAGATCGCTTTCAAGATACGGTGTGCGCGACCGCCCTTCCCCGTGCAATGTACAAGTACGCAGTGAATTGCTCACAGAGCAAAAGCCGCACTCCCTCCCTCAAGCGCTGCCCTCCCGCTTTCCTCCTTTCGCGTGCGTGATTGAGCCGCCAGTTCCCTTTGCGCGAGGTCGCACGATACGGATTTGGTGCCGCAGCTAAACGTCGCCTCCCTTCCCTACCGTCCCCCCACGGCCTTTCGCGCGTCGGAAGAAGTCGCATTTCCTCTCCGCCGTGCGTTCGTTCCCCGCGTAAGCGCGCGTCCCTCGCGCGCTTACATTCGCACATACAGCATACGGCCAATGAGAGTTTTTTTTCTACACGCTCACACGACCATTGGAGACTGAGCCCTTAACAGCTTAGCTGTAAAAGAGAAAGATAGACGGGGCTCCACATATCAGCTACGCTGGTTTACCATGTGTACACCGTGTCTTCTATGTACAGATGTACCCTGTACCAGTTACCATGGCACAGATGTCTTCCGTGTACAGGTGTACCTGGTGCCATCTACCATGGTAGAGATGTCTTCCATGTACAGATGTATCCTGTACCATGGTAAACCCTGTACCACCTGTACAGGGTTTTTACCATCGTCCAAGTCCAGCAATCTGGGACATCGACTACTGCGGTGAAGCCGACCCTGGGGCGATGCGGTCGGCGTAACTCTATAGGCAGCATTTTTTAAAAATCGATTGCTGAGCAATGGCACGTTTTTCGCGATTTGCACTTTAGGCACTCAATCCCGACAACGTTCTCACGCTATATGTCGAGTGTAGTTTAATTCCGCCGGCTAGATTTTTTTCCTGGGGCACTTTTGTAGACCCATTTAAAATGCATGGGGTGATTTTTAAAACGTCAATTGCAGCACAGTTAAAACTAATCCCCTAATTGCACTCTAGTGGCACATACTGTAGGTCTCTCTATATGTGTAGGTTCAGTTTAGTTTTATTCCGCTGGCTGAATTTTTTTCCTGGGACGCTTTTGTTTGGCACTATGCGGCAAAGCATCTCTACAGGGGCAAAAGATTCGTCCGCCGTTGAATTGATGGGAAAGAGCTTGTGGACCATGCTAAAAATGGACACGAATGTGCAGCTCTGATGCATATTTGCGCCCTGACGTATAAGGAAAGATGATTGTGTCAGATTCTGCAAGAATAAGTGGCCTAAATTTCTTTATGGAGTGCCATCGAAGCACTAAGAACGGCTGCCCGTGCCCCTTTTTCTCAAGTTTCGGCGCATGGTAAAGGGTTTCATTTGGTATTTAGAAAGATAAGATATTTAGAAAGATTTACTATTCGGCAAATTTTTACACAAACGGTCATCGCCAAATAGAGCACTTGTTACTTGTGTTTACTTGTGTTTACTTGACAGTGCAATGTGCCGACAATTCGAGGGCTTGAATATTATCAGTGCAAAAAAATTGAAAGGGAAAACTTATGATCTATAGAACGCGTGACAGAACGAAATCAGCAGAGAAAATCAGCAGCTTCGTCTCGTTTAATAAACGATGCCATTTGAGTTTTAAATGCATAAGCATTTCTATGCCTACCAAATGAGAAATTTGTCCGTCTGTCACATAAGACGAATGCAATGGCTCATAACCACGTAATGCAGAGGCTACAAGCGCTCAGCGAAGTGAAGCGAACAGCGCATACATTCATTGAGGTCACCCATACAATACACAGAACAGCACATGTTTCAATAAAGAACAAGTTCAAAACAAGCATCCGAACCATGAATAAAACATTGCATGCCCCCCTCAGCAATTGTAGTGGTAGTTTTGCAAGAGCTTCGCTGGACATCCAGGTTGATAAGGACCGATAATAGTTGACAACGGTCGAATCGTGTTCGATAAGGTTGATAACGACCGATGAGGGTTGATAAGGGTTTATGCTGGTCGAATCAAGTTTCATGACATTTATAATGACACCGGGCTGCTTGGCGATTAGCAAGTGGCACAATGCTTCCGCATACTTACACAACACAGAGGGGAGTTTCCGCGTGGTTTCTTTTTTTCAGTTCGGAATTATAACTAAAAGCATGCGTGCCTGTCAAGTGTACGCTAATCTCGCACGTTATACGCCAAGGTAAGGTTGTGAAGGTTTGAGAAAGTGAAGCCGAAACCGCTGAACTACACCGGGTCAATTGTTGTAGGGCCTGCTGTGAGCCACACGATTGCTTAGCTGCGCAATTAGGTAATCGCTTGACAATACTTCTCGGAGCCCCGCCTTGTCGGGAATATTTACTCTCGTAAGGTGACTCTTACAATGTCCTCGCAGCGCAACAAAACACTGGTCTGACAGTCGCTCGGACATGACTAACCTGATTCCGGGCTTTTAAATGCTGTCGCACCAAATCGCGTGGAAATACGAAGGAAACATGCAATGGGTTTGTTTCTCCACAAACTAGGTCGTACTGTGGGGAAACAAGCTTCTAGTTTATGGCAGCGGTATTTCCCGTACACAACTTTTTTTATTATTGTGAACGCAAGTATATCTACAGTCAACCACAAAAGTTTGCGGACCACGCGAGCGCGTGCCAGACTGCCTATCCGATGATGATGATGATGATTTATTGGCATCCCCTTTGAAACGGGGCGGCAACAAATAGTCACCTAGCCTGCTTGATTTAATCAGGTATACTATACATGTTCTTCATCTTGCATTTTTGTATACCTATCATTATTTTTCTTTTTCAAAAATTTACCTTGTACCGCTGCCTATGATTTTAAGAGATCAGGTCGCATCCATCTTTTCCCTACTTTTTTTCCACCAGTACTCTAATCGTCTCTTGCTGATCTCTACGGCTGATCTGTTTATGTTTCCTTCCACTTTAAACCCAAGCGCTTCTGGGAGTTGCACGTTACCTACGGTTCTCGCTGGGTGGATCCCGTCGCATTCCATTAGGATGTGCTGAGTGGTCTCTGGATCTTTACTGCAGCATACACATGTCTCATCTAATTCCGAATATTTGTTCCGATATGTTTTCGTCCTTAGGCAACCGGCTCGAGCCTCAAATAGCAAGGCACTGCCCTTTGTGTTACCGCGCCACCTAGCGGTACGCCACCTAGCGGCGACAGGGGCGCTCTCCCGGATATGAGCCCTCTTGGTACTCGCCTGCCTGTTAATTTTTTATTCCCGTGCATGACATTGTTAGTTCGTTGTGTTGACGCAGAGCGCTGTCTGCGATAAGACCGCCACATATCTGGCTTGATAGCAGTATCGAAGCAATCACTGCAACCTTTGTCGACTGGTGTGCCAGTGGGTAGATAAGTTTCACGAAGCGCTGCGACGATTTTTTTACGCGACGTTTACTGGCGCACTTTGGTTGGCAGCATCTTGGTCCAATGAGTGTTGCTGCTTCTGCGTCTTGAGAGAAAGGGTAGGGAGGTGTTTCACTGTCATCAAAAATAAAGAAAAAGTGGATGCATAGAAAATTTTCTTTCACACATAGGCGCATCTTCGCATCAGTCGCTGAAAACGTAGTAGACTTGCTTCAGGCCACGTGGTGATTGCCTATTTGGAAAGATGCCGCTGCGTGTTCCACTTGACGAAAGAAGGCACATTGTGCGTTTATTTATAGAGGGAATACCTCAGCGCGAAATCTGCCGCCGAACCAACAGGAGCCGGACTGCCGTGAATAGGATTATTCAAGCTTTCCGCGACGATGACAGATTCACAGATATGGAGCGCAGTGGGCGTCCAAGGGCCACGACTGAGGAAGAGGACCGCCTGATTACGGCCGCCATCGTGGCTGATCCTTTTCAAAGTGCAGAGGATATCCGAGAAGCGCTCTCGCTCACGGTATCGTCTGAGACTGTAAGAAGAAGGCTGAGTGAGCTTGGCCTGCAGTCTTTCGTAGCAGCACAGAAGCCCTGCCTCTCAGACAGCCAGCTACAAGAACGACTCATGTTCGCTACAGCAATGAAAGATTGGACAACAGAGAAATGGGGCGATGTCATCTTTAGCGACGAGTCAACTTTTTCCACGCGCTGGGACCAACGGAAGCGGGTTTGGCGTCCACTAAACTGCAGGTGTGTTTACAGTGTATTGGCAGTTAATTCACGGAGCTAATTCTGCATCACAACATGTTTCACGTAAAATGAGCTCTTGGACATTACGAGATTTTTCTGTAGTGGTATTACGTTGAAAACATTAACGATTGTTTCATAGTGCTACTTACTCTGAAGCTAATTAAAAGCTGCCAGTGGGTCTTTCAGTACTATCTAATGATGTTTGCACGTTTTCTATTGCAACTCTATAACAGCATTATAAAGTTCATACGCAAGAGGAATCACAACATTTTTAGACGCGCCGCTGGAACCCAATTGTATGCTATTTCTTGCAGATATCTGCCTAATTACACACAGAGTGTTCTATCCAGTAGACGGTGGTCCGTGAGCGTGTGGGGAGCAATCAGCAAAGATGGCCTTGGTCCCCTTGTGCGTCTGGAAGGGCCCTTCACTGCGTCACGGTACTGCGACGTCATCACTAGACACCTCGTTCCGTATGCGCTGGACGGTCCCTTCGGCGACGGCTGCTATTTTTTTCAACACGACCGCAGCCCGATCCATAAAGCACGTATCGTCCAGTCATTGCTAGAAGAACATGCTGTTTGCCAGCTTGAGTGGCCTCCATGTGGCGCCGACTTGAATCCCATAGAAAATGTCTGGGGCATGTTGAAGAAACGGCTGTCCACACGAGCCAACCGCGGCCGCACGGCCGATACGCTGTGGCAAGCGATCGCACAAGAATGGGAAAGCCTGCGCGGTAGACCGGAGATTACTGAATCTTTGTACGAGTCGATGCCCACACGCATCAATAAGGTGCTAGAAAACGGTGGACATTTCACTTCCTACTAGATCATTGAGAGACCTATGTTTCATGACACTTCTGTAAATGTCTTGTGAATAAATTCATCCCCTTCAGACACGAATTATGATGCACTGTCTGCAATTGCGTCAAATGCGCATGGCATCATTTCAAGACGCTCACTATTACATTCCAAGAAAGAAGACGAAGCAATGTGCTGTTTTGTGCGAGTTTCATAAAAAAAATTAATTAGCGTATAACTCATTATCTAATTATTCTGAAATCCGTCAGTTTCAATGCTTGCATAAAAAGAATCAACTATTAGGCCCGAAACGCATGCACACTTGCTTTTTCGGTTGTATTCGTGTCGACCGGAGAAAAAAAATACTCTTGACGTTGGTCTTGGAACGCGGCACGTCGAACGATTGTCTAACATGGTAGTGTCTCCAGCAAAGTGATCATCTGGAGCAATACGCAGGACAATGAAGTTAACTGACCGCTAGTTGTCCCATCAGGAAGCGGACACGAATGTGCACACTGAGTTTTAGGTCATTTGAAGAAACACGTGGCGTGGGACGCGCCTCCGAAGTTCGAGTCCCCAAACGAGGACGCCGTGTCGCAAAGGGTTATAAAAAGAGTCATCGCACCCGATTATTTCTTATTTTTCTAAATGTAACCACTATAGCAGCGCGGTGGTTCGGGCTTTGTGCAGCAAAACCTGGGCGCAGGCGATCAAATCCCGGCCGCTACTGTCACTTAGCGATGGGGGAGGAACGGAAAAATTCTGCCTACTGACTAAGCATATGTGTCCCATGGCTGCCTCACCGCTCACTCACGCACTCACGAAAAAAAAAACAGCGTGGCTACGCGAAAATAGAACCGATAACAGCCGAAGAATACGCTGTCTAATTACTTGTACTGATATTCTGCTCTCAAAATATAAGCAAGTAGCCCTGGCTCACAAAGAGCGCGTCACGTTGAAAGAGATAGGTAGAAAATATTTGCGCACAGTGCGAAAATAGACAGGCCATAGATTTAAGGAGGGATGCGTCTTCAACGTAGCGCTGCTGTCGATCGCTGGTGACGTAGCGCAAGTGTCGCGAAGAGGCTCTTGGCCACGCGCTCGCGTGGTCCGCAAACTTTTGTGGTTGACTGTACACTCCAGGCGCATTTACGCCGACGTCATCCGCGTCACCTTCGCTGTCGCCGCGATGTTCCGTGTGAAGTCCGAGTGCGATAACATCGCGGCCGGATGCCGTATGTTGCCGGTGCGAATGGAAGCGTGCCAGATTTATCTGAGAAGCCTGGTGGCTTAACCTCGAAGGTTATGAAAAACGGCGCACAACAATGCCTCAAGCAAGCACGTCTCGCTGTGTATAGTGTGTATTACATGGACAAACAGTTGCACGCAGGGTAACTTTTAACATCAACTCACCACTCTCGCATTGCACTAAATGCTGAAGAAATTAAATATTCACTGTTAACATCATCGCGTACTATCGTCAGTCAAAGCAAACAGCAGAGAAAGCTTCGCTTACTCTGCTTACCACACTGAGTCGGATCCATATAATTTTATTGCGATTGCAAATAAATGGACACTCCAGGCACATTTCCGCCGTCATCGTCGACGTGATGTTTCGTATAAAGTCCAAGTGCGATAACATCGTGGCCGCGCCTCGTATGGTGTGGGTAAAGTGCAAGGGTGAGAGGGTCAGCAGAGAATGGTTGCTCAGTCTCGCGTGCGCAAGGGAGGAAGGCGGGGAAAAAGCGCTCCGCCTTCCATCGCGCACAAGGCCGCAGGGAAAGTGGGGGACGCTTTACTCCCGTGGCGGCTACATATGACACGGCTGAGCGCGGCCACGCGGCCCCGATCGAGAAAGCGATCTGCGCTGAGTACAAAGTCTAGGCGGGCCGATGGCTGGGACCCTATAACGTAAAACTATTCCTACCTGTCTTCCTTCCAATCTCCTGATGTACAATTTACGTAACCGCCAACGCAAGCATCGGGCGGTGACTCGCAGCGTTGTTTGAGAAGGCTATTGAAACGCTCTCCTATTTTATAGGAGGTCACTGTTGTTTGCTGTCAGAAGCAATAGCATTGCCTAACTTGACATATATTTCTTGCCTGATTGGCTAACCAAGGGCGAGGAGCATGCAGAAGTGGAGGCGGTAAGGTGGGGCCGGGCTAGCGCAGTGAAAGTAGATAACCTGATGAGGAGGGTGTTGCCAGCGTCTGCGTTTGCCCTGCTTCTTCGTACTTAGCTTTCGGTGTCTGCTAGAAAATCACGCAGGCGTGCAATGGAAACGTACCAATGCAGCTAAAACGAATCTTCAGTGAAGAAAATTTGACATAGCGATGTCGTTTACGTACCGAAAGGGCTCGACAACCATATAGTGTCACGCAAAATTTTTAATATAGGCAAATAAATCCATTCTCCACGGCAGCTCTGACTAGGCAGTGCCAGAGCAATAGGCGGGTACCCACCTTCTATTCATGTTGGAACGGGGCAGTGTCCGGCAATTTAAAAAAATAAGTTTTGATCGGCGTAATAATACATCTTTAGTGCGTACACGCCACTTTCACGCAGTGATTTTTCACGTTTTTTGGACGTGAGGTGACAGACAGGCGAAGTGGGCGCAGCCCGAAAGACCTTTGACCAATTGCGGATGGCTGATGGTAAAAAGGTATAGAATCGAAAATTAATACTTTTCTGTTGTTCGTTCTCACATGCATAATTAGTGTGCACACGTCAAATAAGAGTGAGTAGCTCTCGCGGTTTTTTAACAGCGGAGCTGTTTAAGCCGAGCGTTAGTCCGTAACCTGCGAACAGAAATTGTGGGCCGATCCTGGCGGTAGTGCAGAAAGGGTCCAAGCGCAATGACACATACCTCTGTGAACTGGCGAAGCTGAGCCTGGTTAAGTCTAGCTAAGCATGGTTGGGACTACTTAAGCTTAGTCTGTCATAGATAGACAATCGATATTCAACCAGTAGCTAATCGATAAATGAACAATAAATTCCGGAAAATGCTGGGGATGACTTGGTAGTGCTTAGCCTAGCCCAAAAGCCAGGTCAAGCTAGGTGCCCATCAGCTCCGCTTTCTCTGTAGCGTTGCGCCTCCCGTGCAAGCTACGGTAATATTTTTTCTTTACGTTGCATGTAAGACAAGTAAAGTTGGGCAATCATAGAGGCCTGATTGCAAAAATAGAATAGAAGCAGTTTGGAATAGCTTTTCGTTAAAGCACCCCTGATGCCTCCGTGTGCGATGTATTCTCGGCGCAATTAGTTCGCGTTGAAGCTAGAAGTAGCACGATGGACAATTCGCTCGCTGTTGCTGCCGCTCTCCCCCACGCTATCGTTTTGACAGCGAGTGTCCGCGCTTATCGAGAGAGATGTGTTCGTGTGTGATTTTGAGCGCGTGACAACGTGCAGGTTAATTTAGTTAGTAAGCGAATGTTTACAGCAGTTTATGCAGCTGATAAAAGGACTAACCTTAGTTTGCACAGCTGTCTAATAAATTTCGGTCGCAATCAGTGATTCGCCTGTCGGGCGAAATTGACCTTATTGTTGATATTATTGTAGTAAATATTATTATTACTTATTACGCTCAAGCCAAGCGCAATACACATACAAGTTTCGAATACAGGCGCAGTTCTGTCTTATTGCGACTGAGTGCCGATATCTTTTTTCGAGCAAATGGGGCACAGCGTGTCCTTTACAAAAAGCAGCTTGGTGTCTGCCACTGCGTATACGGTGGCATAGACATGTTGTAAATCCGGTTTTCTATTGGATGGCGCAGATCAGCACGCAGAAAGAGAATTTCAGGTGGTGGGTCGATTTCTTGTTGGAAAATGGATATATTCTCTCGCGCAAGCCGTAGCTTTAAAAGTGAATCCAAAGTACAAGTGCCCAAAAATGGTGGTATTAGGTAGTGTGCGCTCTTCCCCGTCTCTTGTTGTTTTCTTCCTGTTTGTTTTGGGCAGCGTCTCAATACATTAAAATAACGTCACTGTCTCGTTCGACGGAAACACCTAAACATTTTTGCAGTAGATAGAGTCATCTGCGTTCGGCGTTCATAAAAGTAGTCCCCGTCCGAGGTGATCAAAAAGCACAGTGCTACTTCATCTTTCTTTTCCTTTTATTAAACGTGCGACATTTAACAGTAGTGCGCGCAGGCGAGTATTAAAAGCTTTGGCGCTGTAGTTGTTTTTCGTCGAAAGTTGCACACGTGGCTCCACCCTTGTGCGGCCGACACATGGACTGTCAGGATGTGGTCATTTATCGGACAATGCCAGGGCTGCTACTTTGATTTCTCGCCAAAGAACCATCCCACCCCCCTAGTCGGTCAAATACCAGTTACAACCTTACCACAAACAAGACAAATTGGCTTTGTGCTTTTGAAAGCGGATAGTGAAAGTCTATGAATTCTATGTCTTGTGATCTTAGCACTTGGTTTCTTTCTAGCCCATGCTGCGCTAGAAAAAAGTCGGCAGAAAAATTTTTTTCTGGTTACAATAAGCATCCTCAATATGAAGTTACTAAAATTTTCGACAATATTCGTCTTTTCCCGCAATGCGACGTGTGTGGCGGCGCTGTGTAGAGCTTCGGGAAAAAAAACGGTCAAATACGATATTCAGCAGCTGATTGATGCACTCTCGTTAAATGCTAAAAGCTTTTTGAGTGGCATGACACCATTTACACATCCTTACGTTGTCATTTTCTTGGCACATGAAGGATTTGTGCTCTCCAAATCAATTTTCAATGGTGTAAGTGCTGCATTGATTTGCTTCTTTTATTTAATCTACTAAGCTAGAAAATGTCGCTAGTCAAGCATAATAGAGCACACAGAAAAGACACAACTGCAAGCGGCATGGTCTCATCCTTACAATAAATGCGCTAACGAGACAGATCATGAATCCAACTACAAAATGATATCTCGCACCAAAGGAATGAGGGAAAACCACTAGGACACACTAAGTTCGACAATCGTATTGTTAACAATTGATTCAAGGGTGACGCAAGGCGACAACTGTTGCATATGACGGCGTGCATACGACTAGACCATAAATAGAATAACATGACTTTAGTGAACTAAGAACCAATATGCAGGCCATGCGGTAAAACTTTATTATAGGAACACATTTTCAGCATTGTTCGTACAACTCAACGCTTGAAGCCTGTGTATATTTGTGGCGGTACGTATATGCTTTATTGCTGCTTGGCCCACTTTGGTTATTAGCCTGCGTAACACCGTGACTAAATTTGGCCTCATCGCACGCACATTTAAGCCTCCTTGAAAACAGAACTAGGACGATTCAGTCACTGGAACAGCCTTTCATTTATTTATCACACAGTCCCATATTCGCTCGAGGAGGATTATAGCGGGGAGGATGCATACACGCATTAAAACGTTTTTCAAGGTAACATTAAAGAAGTGATATCCAAACCTAACCAGATCTAAAACAGAGAAACAAAGCACCAGGGGCCGAATTCAGAAAGCTTTTCGATCGTAAGTGCTGCACCACGATTGACTGACACCTGCTTCTGCGAACAGTTTTAGCGTGAGAACGTTCTTGTGAATTCGGCCCCAGTATGTAGCATACAGTAGTTACAATGAGCCTAAAAGAAACAGATATTGAAATTAAAGGCGTGTAAAATTGTTATACATTATCAGGAATTTGGGACATCGCCGAACAGCGCTTCTAGCGGCCGCCTCTGAAAACATACGCGTTTTCTATGGGAGTGCGTCGTTTTTTTCCAAATAACTAATCATAGAAGCCATCTTTTAAAATATTCCCGTGGAAATAGGCTCTAGGCGCTTAGCCCGAAATCTCATGCAAGTAGTACCATTACTTTAGGCAGAAAACACGTTCCAAATTGCGGGCGAAGTTTCAAGTATGGGAGTCTATTGAAAAGCTAAAATTGTGGAGGCTTTTTTGGCCAGTAAAAAGCAATTTGCGATGAGCCTATTGCATCGATTGACGTATTCCTGGGGATTTATCAACTTCAATGAATCAGCTTTCAGCTAGTTGCAGCAGCAGCTCTTGAAATGACAAAGAAGTCGTTCCAAAACCGCAGTTTTCATAACAAGGTCACGGAATTTAGTGTGGTTTATACATAAACCTAGTTTTCGCCAACAGCAGCGCTTCGAAGCAGTAGCCGATAAAGGGACTTTCGTAGCCGAGCGTGTTGAGCGACCACAGATCAAGATCACTGATACCCTGACCGTGAGTTCGCAGGTTCGACGCCAGCTGCGCCGCGCTTCTTCTTATCACTTTGTCGCTGCTTAGTTTGGCGGTTTTCCGCCAGATGGCATATTCCGAAATGCAGGTCGTTTGGTTACGGTTCTTGTTTGGTTTATTTCTACTGCACCAACGTCTTCCTAAAAAGATGTCACAGTTTCGCCCTAAGGGCGAAGCAATGAATGCGATAGCAACATAGCAATGTCATACGATGTAAGGTGAGAGGCTTTGGTAGCAATATGAATTGTAGTAAACATGAGCTGATTAAGTAAGCAGGTGTGCTGCGGCGTAAGTAGACCGACATGAAGAGAGACTCGATGACCACGAGAAGGCGCGTGTGAAACGGTGGTGTTGATGAGAAGCGCTTCCCGTGGGCAACGCGCGTGCGAAGGGACACACCTGTAGCGCTGCACTGCCGATCCGGGCAGCATTACATGTGTAGCGTGCGTTGGAAAATGTGGCCCGACTATTACTAACTGAATGAACAAGCGTGGTGTGAGCGCGCACAAACACGAAGAGATCACACTGAATGACTGCAGACAACGACTGTCAAAACGCTGGCAGCAAGCATACGCCGCAGCGGGCGAAGGTATGTGCGGTCGATCGCTTCAACGGAAACTGAGCGGCCAGTGCATAAAGGTCAGAGCCGTGTGGAGATAAGAGACGGTGCGGCGAGCGACGAGCGCGGTTGCTGGCAGAGGAAAAGTGCGCCCCCCCCCCCCCCCCCCGCTCACTCCGGCGCTGGCTTCCCGCTTCCTTGCGTGCGCGTGGGAGAGATAAGGGACCGTGCGGTCGAGCGACGAGCGCGGTTGTTGGCACAGTAGAAGTTCCCCCCCCCCCGCTCCCTCCGGCGCTGTCTTCCCGCTTCGTTGCTTGCGCGTGGGAGATTGAGTGCGTTCGCTCTCCGTGATAGCGCGCGTCCCCGCACGCTTCCGCTCGGGCATACGGCGCGCGGTGAAGATTTTATCTATACGGAACCTCACGGCGACGGCGACGACGACGGCGACGGCGACGGCTACGGCGACGGCGACGCCGACGGCAGAAATCCAGTTGAAGTGTCCATATAATTGCTATTGCAATAAAAATAGCTGGCTGGTTTCGAGAACATGCGAACGTGCTTCCAAACATCTTTTGCACTTTAGGTATATTGTATTTTGGAGAATAAACCCAGGTAACCTGTTTTGAAAGTTCATTTCTTTCTTAAGGCGAATATTTATCAAGACATTAATAAGAAATATTTTGCCTTTTCAGATATGTCTTGGGAAAGGCGTGTTTGTGCGACTCTTGTGCGGCTTGAAACGTACCACAAAAATAAATAGCGTCCAGTGTGTGCAATTAAAACACACAGAAGTAGAAAAGTTGGCTGTAGCCCCAGAAGTAGTATTTTTACAAAGGAATACAGTTGAAGCTATTTGAATGAGTATATTTGCATTATATCAAAGCAGAATTTTTGCGCATACCTGATCTTCGGTGCAAATGAAGGCTGTCCGAATTATTGCACAACCTTGTTTGCTTCGTACAAACCAGTACCTCGAAACAAACATTCTACCGTCAATAAGCAGCGCACGTGTCTTATCATTTGAAGCACTCCCATATACTTTCACAAAATTCCAGAAATACTAAAGGTCTTCATATCCTTTTACCCTTTTACCACAACTTACGCAGAGGAGTATTGGAAATTACGCGAAAAGACTCTGGGACGTGTTAATGTAGCCTGTCGTGTAAAAATAGAGAATGATTTCAATCACAGACCACACCCTTTTTGAGTTATGCTCACAAAGTTGTGCAAGAAGACACTGTTTTCGGCTACAATTACCGAAGTTGCCATATAGCATTCTGCTGTTCTGTTCTTGACTAACTCTATTGCTGAATCAGGTCACAGCACCATGATATAATTACTGGTGCAATTCGTTAGTAATTCTTTAAGAATATTCTCCTACCCTAAATTTAACATGTTTGAACAATTGAAGAAACATGAGAAAGGACCGTGAGAGTTTGCAGAAATGTTCCTTTATTAGAATCGTTTATGACCCATATCGGTACGGTCGTTTTGTCATGATCACGCTAGCGTGCACTGAGCATGCTGGCGTGATCATTTTGTCTACTGCCTATAAATAAAATACAAAAACGTCGTTCCTTGTGCGTGAGTAGCACAATGGCAGCTGAACCTTTCATATGGTCCCACTAAACCAAACCTTCCATTTTCTGTCATGGTGCCACAGGACATGTCAATTTCAAACTTGATTTTTGCCCTTTCAGTTTCCTAGAAAGCGTAGGGAGGTACACAAGACGAACAGGCGAAGTTTTGAAGTAGTCCTGAGATTTGAGTAAAATTTCATAGACAATGTTATTATTCTTTATTTGTTTACAAATTTATTACACCTCGTTGGTGATAATAATGACGTACTACATAGTAGTCTAGTTCTTATACTTAATACATCATGTCTGAGATGGCTGTCCTGAAAATTAACCAGGTTTAAGCATTGCATGGCGTTGGCTGGAAGGCGGTTCATTAAAAAAAGTTGTGCGCAGAATAAAGAAAATACAGGTGTTCAATGGCACAGTCACCGTCAAAAGTTTACGCGGCCGAGATTCTGCAAATAAGTTCATTTTCAACGTAGCTACGCCCACAGCCAGTAAAAGCATGCAACACTTTTCTTTACTCTAGGACCAGCATACGCTGCAAATCCGAATACCACGATGCGTGCCTCAGGTGTAGAAATATATTTTTTTCAGCTTCAGGCGTGCGAAAGCTTTGCACGCTTACTATACGTTCTGAAGGCCAGACTGCTTTTTAGCTTATACGTGATGACAAGCGCCGAGCTCTTGATGATGGAATATTGGAGCGTAGAATTGTAGAACTTGTGCAAGGTCAGGTGACTTCACGACGCAAACCTAGCGATAGAAGCTCAGCATGCTTTTTGTTTATTAACACAGATGATAAATGAATAGTCAGAGTAAATTAATGTTATTGTCTGTTTCTGGACAGACTCGAGTGTAATGCACACGTTCTATATCTCTGAAGGTTCCATGCTAGTTCCATACAGGGCATTCATATTCGAATTTTTGGCCTCTCTTACGCCTACCGAATCTTTAGCAATGACAAGAGGTAGGCAATTGCTTCTTGGGATGTAGCCGAGGCCATGATAGATGTGATTAGTAATGCGGTATATGTGAGTAGGCTGACTGGGATTATTACATGAAGTACGCCAACGTACCTAGGTTAAGTCACGGTGGAAAAGAGAGCCATTTATTGTATATATGTTGAAGTCATGTGAGAGTGTCTCTGCTAAAAAGTTATAAGTTTAATAATATCAGGACTGAACAGCCTTCTGTTAAGCTGTTGATAAAATACTGTGTACGAAGGTCAATCGTGGTTTAAACTGCAACGTTATCAGCGCTTCCAAAAGTGACTACAAGTCCATCTTTATCGGGCGCTCATTTACGTAGGTACCACCACCTGACTCGTGACCTTTATATTTTTAAATCTGCTCCGGTGAAGTAAGTTACGTTGCGGAAAAAACTTAATACCTTTCTAAAGAATGAAACATCACAGCTTCCCGACAAAGCGCTGTACGTTGGCGCAAGTCGTCATGTGTGATCATGATAAGAACGACAGCCCGTCGTTAAAAATGACTTGTCACTCCCCGGTTTTCTTTTTTGTCAAGGATGCGACTAACCCGTAGAAGGGTAATCCCGACCTTGGCATGATGCTTGCGAGTTTTCTGATTCAGGACGAGCGCGTTCTTTGTGTGTAATTCAGGAGCCTGGCATCGAAAGGCTTACACCTTTAAACAACGAAAGGCTTTCAGTAACTTCGGTAGCTCCACGGAAAGCGCGGACAATCAGTGCAATTTCAGCAAAAGCGCTCTGAACCAAGACACATATTTGCGATAAAGGCGCTCCTATATTACCCATAGCGAGAAATGTATCCACAAATTACACCTCATTATCCCGATGTGTTTATGAGCCGCACTCTTTTGACTGTATTCCGTAGTATGACAAAAAATATACATTGTGCAGTGTCAGTAGCCTAAACGTAAAACAGGAAATTGAAGTCATCACAAAGACTGTCACATATCATAAATTGCAAGAAAAAAAAGAAACTGTACTTCATATTACTCGCAATGGAAACTTCGATGCATGTGATTCATTTAAATTTCCTATCTGTTCCAAACCGCCGTGGTTGCTGAGTGGCTATGGTGTTGGATTGCTGAGCACGAGGTCGCGGGATCGAATCCCGGCCACGGTGGCCACATTTCGATGGGGGCGAAATGCGAAAACAGCCGTGTACTTAGATTTAGGTGCGCGGTAACGAACCCCAGGTTGTCCAAATTATTCCGGCGTTCCTCCTAATCAGATCGTGGATTTCGCACGTAAAAGTCAATAATTTAATTAGTTTTTAAAACCTAGATGTTGCTAATCATAGTGGTTAAGGGGAAATAAACATGCACTCTTAGCGCGCGCAAAAACTACGACGGTTTCTAGTGAGGGGAGCTTCGCGCCGTGACGCAGCAAACCCCTTCAAGCATTGACAGTGCAGCATGCTGCCGGCCGAACTATAAGGGCGGTGGGGTGCAACTCGGATGTGCCGGGGGCTGCCGTTGCTACGCGAGGATAATTGGATGGGACGGACGTTCGCGCCGAAGATTAAAAAGATTGTTGATATTAAAGCGATAGCTGTGCACTATGACGTAGCCAAACATGGCGCGCTTTAACGGTGGATCATGAACGCTATCACAGAGAACGTTTACTGCAAAGAGTTATATGGCAGGTAGAGGCGCCGTGGGGTTTAAAGAGATAGCTCTGTGGCGGCCGTGCGCAAAAAAAATTGTACCTTAAGTATCCTTACCTGATTTGAATGCGAAAGCATTATGACTCCTCTTAGCCATTGCCAATAAAGACTTCTTAAGTATTGCAACCTGTTTGCGATCCTTTCTTCGCTTTGTTTTCTCTGCGTTCATTAATCAACAGACCACAACCATTCAGAACTCATCGCCAAGTAGCTAGAGTATATTGTGATCCACTTTAATCCGTCTTAACCAAATTTATTCCATTCTAATGTAGTTTACTTCGCCTTAATTCACTTTACTCCACCTTAAGTCACCCTACTCTAACGTGTAACTTTAATTAACTTCACTGTAGTTCACCTTATTTCACAATAACTACCCATAATAAATACTAATTAACATTGTCATACCATTTACTATCTTCTCTATTACTACTGATTTCATTCAAGACGCTGATGACGTCACATTGACTTTTGATACCACTCTTTGTGGACGACGCCGGCTTTTCTGCCTCATGGCTCATGTAATGCTTTCGCATTAATGACTACTGTAGACGACAATGGTCCGTCTGCACGGCACAGAGTAAACAGCTTTCCCACTTTCAATGCGATTTGCGCAGCCCCGGTGCGCGGCGTCCCGTCATGCTCAGAGTTGCTGCAGATAGTTCTTGCGCGGCGATGAGGGCGACCGTGTATACTGCTCGAGTGCACGCGATAGGAGTGAGACCGCTGCTCCGGCCTAAGCGGCCAGAAGTGCTTCCTGACGCCGTGATGGGAACGCGCCTGTGCCGATATGGATGGCACAAGAGCTGAAGCAAGTGGTATACCGGCGTTGTTTCCGCCATGTTCTCTGCTCTGTGCCGAGTAGAGCGACTTATATCACTTGTCACGGTGCGACGACGCTCGGCCAACGGCGGTGCCGGTGGCGCGAGGAAAAGAGAGGCCCTGCGTATACAGGGGCACTATCCCTCACCAGTACACCGGAGCCCAAGCCCAGAGTCCACTAAAGTTTGCTTAAGAGATTTGATAGTGGAGATGTGGTTTATGGTAAATGAAAAAAAAATAATCACGATAAGTAAGCCAAAGAATGTTGATTCCACTGTCAATCTGCATCAAATCGACAAATTTAACACATGAAAACTTTTCTATAATCGCAATGGAACATTCGCATCACTTATGCTAAAACTCTGCGTTGGATCTCATGTAAAGCTTTCATTGTTGTTGTACTTCCTCTATAATAATAATTTATTAATAATGTAATAGTAGTAGCAGTAGGGGTAGTAGTAGCAGTAGTAGCACTGATTGGACTTCAGACCCCCCCCCCCCGAAATTATTTCGTGCTGCCATGAACCGCCGACCAGAACAACCACCGGCGCCGGGAATAATTCTGGATTTTGTCCACAATGTCCTTTTCACGCTCGAAAGCAGATTTCGGCACGCACATTGCGAACTCGGGCTGGATTTTGTTGCAACGCCCTTGGCACTTGGACTCGCATAACGCAAGGAGCCCCATCCCAGCACGAACTGTCAATGGTTTTTCGATAGCGAGCGGGCGCGTTGCGGCATTTCGCAGCGGCCGCGGAATCTACGGAGCGCACGGAATTCAATTCCGAAACTTTATGGGTATAAAGTTCTCATAAACTTATGACGCGAAAGGTGCACTGACATTTCCAAAGGCGTGCTTTAGATTTTCAATTCTGGAACTTTATGGGTTTAATGTTCTTATAAACTTGAGCTAACATGCGCGCACTGGAGCCCTCGTGTCCAAGCCGTTTCAGAAATGGAAGGCCGCGCTCGCATCTTCCACACACACGAAAATACTGATTATGACCGTGACTGCCAGCTGGCAGCTGATAATTTTCTCCAAACATTTTCAGGAAGGGCGCCCGATGTGATCAATCAGCTGGACCAGGGCAGGCAAAGTAAAATAAGAGAAAACAGAAGAAAGTTAACGGCCTATTTTTGAGGCGGTTCTTTTTTGCGGACGACAAGGTCTGGCTCTCCGTGGCCATAGGGACAGTGGTCCTATAGATGTAAGCAAATCCCCTCTGAAAATATTGGTATTTTCAGAGCGCTTCTTCATTTTCGAGCTGATTGTGGAGCTACATATCTGAAAAACCATTTGGATGTTGCCCCAGTAATACCTCGCATTTGAGCCCAGATGTACAAAACCAAATTACAGAAATTTGTGGTGAAATTATCAAAGAAAGCCTAGATGCAAAAGTAAATGGTGCAGGCCGCTTCTCCATATTTGCTGACGAAACGACGGATATTTCCGGTATCCAACAGTTCACTGTTCGTGCAAGGTACCTAAACAAGAATGCCAACGACATCGAAGGAGTACTTTAGGTTTTAGCACCGGAAAAGATGCCCTCTCTCATTGCGACTGCAGGTTCTATGTAAATGTGTAGAAACGGCTTCAGATTCTAGCCACCGTTCCAGTGACCACTTCAAGCGCAGATAATATATTTTTAACATGAGATTAGAAAAACTACTTGCGCTCTACAATGTCTGAGGAACACATGGTTAGGCAGGCAAAGTAATATAAGAGAAAACAGAATAAAGTTAACGGCCTATTTTTGAGGTGGTTCTTTTTTGCGGACAACAAGGTCTGGCTCGACAAGGATGCCGACGTCCACAGAGACGTCGACATCAACGTGTCCGAAGTCATTGACCGCTCCACTAAACTTCCCCGCCGAGTGAAGTTTGTCCTTTAGCTGGGAAGCGGCAAAAATCAATGCAAGTAAAGGTTCTGTTCCTTCAGGTCCATAAACGCGTAATTATGAAAACGTATGACTGTTCATTAGTTTGTAAAACCGCAGAAATTATCGCCGTTTATTCAAACAGGTAGCATCATGATCAAAGTTATCGTGTGAAAACGAAAATTACGAGGACATCATTAACAAATTTTTACCGACCTTCTTTATTGAAAGCCCGGCCCTCGCGGCGCTTCTCAACAAACACACTCGGATATTGGGTAGTTCAACTTGCCGCATCATCTGTGGCTTTCGTTTGGTATTTTCTTTCCTTTTTAGCTACCCGCTTTTACTTCTGTTTTGAGCCGAAGCAATACCCTTCCTTAATTTTGGGTGCAGAAAATTTGTCGCCGCTCTGCAGGCAGTTAAATAACACACTTTCGTACTGATTTTTGCATTATTCCTCTATTATCTACCCATATGGTGCTGTCGCGACCGCCGCATGGCCCAAGTACATATCACGAGTTACTTTCAGACATAGCGCAAAAAAGTATGCACAACACACACGAAGACACGACAGACGCGGACGAGCGCTACTACTAACCGTTTATTTCAGTCAACAAACCGTCCCATTTATAATGTGAACCACGTACACCAGTGTCACGCCCCTTTCCCATGCGAGGTGATAAAAATAAATCTAAAAAAGTTAACAGTACTATCTGCCTCAGGCAACAGAGTTCAAATAGTTCAGTTCGGCAACGTGCAAAAGAATTGACGCTTCGCTTATACAAATATCTAAGTTCTTGTGGATATAGAATGCTTCTAGAGCCACTCGAGCCGTATAGTTTGTTGATTTGCCTAAGATAGTGGTTTCATAAAATCGTGCCTAACCACACGTAAAACCACACGTAATGATGTGGGCAACCAAATGTGCATACTTGTCCTTTTTTTCTTAACTTTTAGCGCATGCTCCCTGAGCCGGTCGTTTATGCACCGTTCGGTTTGGCCGATGTACACCTTCCCGCACAACAAGGGGACGGAGTATACCACTGTTGTCGCACACCCCACGAAGCGGCTATCATGGCTGGTTTGGCAACCTCCTTTCCTGTCACCGCAAATTCGAGGGCTGAGCCTGGATAGCTTATTAGGAGCCGTGAAGACCACAGGAATACGATGTCTGTTCGCGACCTTCTTCAGGTTGCGCGAGACCTGATGCATATATGGCATGGCTACGGGTCTCGCCATCCATCGCTGGGTCTCAGCCCTTTCCGCTGCAGCTCTGTTCTTTACCCTCGGCAGGATAGACTCGGCGACCGCAACAACAAGCAAGTCAGGGAATCCCGCTTGTAAAAGGCGACCATCCTGATTGTCAAAGCTATGCTGCATTGAATAATGCGGGCATGACTTACGGAGCGCAGCATCCAGACATTGTAATGCGATGCCCCTTTTTACTACTTTAGAGTGGACAGAGTCAAAAGGCAGGAGACACTTCTTAAACCGGGGGAAGTACTCTCAGCAAACCAGGCCTACACTAAATTTTAGCCTGAGATCCAGGAATTGTAACCCCTCAGTTCCAAACAATTCATGAGTGAAACTCAACCCCTGCCCAGCTTGAATAAAAACATCTAAAATACTCGCAGTGGCAGTGAAACCGTCCTCTTTGTTTAAAACAATTAAAAAGTCATCGACGTACCGAAACACTTCCAATACCTTCCCTCCATTAAAAGTCAAATCAAGCGCACTGTCAATATCAGCTAAATATATGTCGCATAGAATCGAAGCCACGCAAGACCCAATACACACTTCTCTACGTTGCAGAAAAGGCTGCTCGTTAAAAACAATAAATGTTACACCAAGATAAAATTCTAAAAGCGTTCAATTATGAACCGACAAGCAAGCGGAGTTTTGGAAATCGCATTCGCCACTCTGTTTAATGCACTTCCTAACAGCAACTAAAAGCTTATCTTGAGGTACTGAATAAAACAAGTCCTCAACGTCGACAGACAAGCCATAATCTATACTCTCGTTGTGTTTCACATATTCAGTGACTTCTTCAGATCTCCTCACGCGGAAAGGATCAACAACCGTGAGCCACTTAAGGCTCTTCAGTAAAAACTGACTAACATTCTTTTGCCAAGCCCCCCCCCCCCCCTTTCGCTAACAATGGTTCTGAAAGGGACATCTACCTTATGCGTTTTTGTAGAAAAGAAAACTTTCAGACTGTTCGCTTTACTATTTCTAATAGCACTAGCAAGATCATTCAATTCCAAGTCCTTAAAAATTTGATGAACTTAGTCTTAACCCTCACTACACTTTTCTACACAGCAACAAAGTTCTTGTCCACTGTCGCTTGGGCTTTTTCATTGAACATGCCTTTCGGCATAACAACAAATCCACCTTCCTTGTCAGCTTCTAGGAGAACCAAACTGTTCTGCCAAACTGAAAGTAACTATGTTAGTAGACCAGCTAGCCCAACAGGCGGTCCTTCCGGAACATATCGCGATTTCTGCGATCATAGTTTTGTTCTTGCCTGGATCGTCTGTCTTTCTATGCGTAGAGCTACTATGTGTGACTGCACAACATGTCTACTTGTCTTGTTTGACGCATTACATACAGTGACGTTTGCTTAAATAGGTAGATTTATTGGAAACTTATACATATATTTAAACATCTAGTTGCGAGGCTTTGTGTATGCAAACAGTGCATTTTGTTTCCAGTGACACCTTTGTGCCCTTTATAAACTTGTATCTTCGCACTTGTATATTCCATTCTATTTTCGCAGTTCTAATATACATCTTGCAGAACTCCTCCTTCTTATATGTACTCACTGTTGCAACTATATTATCGGTGTAATTACAATACATGACCGGTAACAACTGCTCATGCACAATCTATTTCAACGAAGGACAGCGTCATCAAGGTTTTCCCTGGCCGTTGCATATGTACAGTCAGGAGCAAAAGTTTGTGGACCAAAGGTATGGTATGATGGTATGATAAAACTTTATTACGGTCCCTCGGAACGCGCGTCAGCACGTAGCGGGCCGCTCCCACGTCGGTACAGAAAGACCGAGCCTCTCTGCTGCCACGATTTTATTTTTTTCCCCTTCGCAGCCTGGGCATTCCGGCTGAAATCAAGAGCGCAAGCCTAGGTGCGCGTGTTGGATAAATACAACGTATTAAGCCAATTCGGGGCCGCGCAGCTGCGCTTGAATATATTTAAATTTTTTGCTGACGCCATGCTCTCCAAACTTCTGCTCGCGACTCTACAAAACAAATGTCACAGTTTCGCCGTAAGGGCGAAGCAATGAATGCGATAGCAACACAGCAATGTCATACGAAGTAAGGTGAGCGGCTTTGGTAGCAATATGAATTGTAGTAAACATGAGCTGATTAAGTAAGCAGGTGTGCTGCGGCGTAAGTAGACCGACATGAAGAGAGACGCGATGACCACGGGAAGGCGCGTGTGAAACGGTGGTGTTGATGAGAAGCGCTTCCCGTGGGCAGCGCGCGTGCGAAGGGACACACCTGTAGCGCTGCACTGCCGATCCGGGCAGCATTACATGTGTAGCGTGCGTTGGAAAATGTGGCCCGACTATTACTAACTGAATGAACAAGCGTGGTGTGAGCGCGCACAAACAAACATGAATAGATCCCACTGCATGACTACAGACAACGACTGTCAAAACGCTGGCAGCAAGCCCATGCGCTGCAGCGGGCGAAGGTACGTGCGGTCTATCTCTTCAACGGAAACTGAGCGGCGAATGCACGGCGCATAAAGGTCAGAGCCGTGTGGAGATAAGAGACGGTACGGGCGAGCGACGAGCGCGGTTGTTGGCAGAGTAGAAGTGCCCCCCCCCCCCGCTCCCTCCGGCGCTGGCTTCCCGCTTCCTTGCTTGCGCGTGGGAGATTGAGTGCGTTCGCTCTCCGTGATAGCGCGCGTCCCCGCACGCTTCCACTCGGGCATACGGCGCGCGGCGAAGATTTTATCTATAGGGAACCTCACGGCGACGGCGACGCCAACGGCAGAAATCCGGTTGAAGTGTCCATATAATTGCTATCGCAATAAAAGTAAACAAGGTTCGTGAATGACAAAGATTTATCAAAATATTTGTTCTCAACTTGTTCTTTTCATGGCCTTTGCGTTTTTCACACCAGCTGTATGCACTGTTTTGCTGGTTTGGAACTGATATAGTTCTAAAGTTCGTGTGCTATTTTCATTACTTATTAAATAGACAAAAAACGCGAAAGCATTGATATCAGTTATTTCTGCCACAATTTTTGGGACATACGAATATATTCCTTTATTAAAAAATACATATTTTACTTGACAATGGGTGGCATTCGGTAATTTGTTTGCAGCCTCTAATATACAATGACATTGGCAATGACAATGCAGTTATTATTGGTGTATTTGATCCCTCAACAAATTCTATAAGGAGGAGGCCGCGCTGCAACGTGAGCCTCCCCTCTCCGAACAAAATTTCTGGCTATGCCATTGTGCAGTGAAGCAGGTCTTTGAACACTGACCAGTTACAGATGATTTTCTGCATTTACACCCGTCGCTTACCAAGAGCTTAGAAAAGTTGTTCGGCTGAAATGTACCAAATTTTCTTTACAAAGCCACTAATTTACTTTGTTCACAGGAACCTCCCTGAGAAAACTGACGTCAATCCGAGCATTTGTTGACGTGATTTTACTCTTTGAGGCGTCGGCCATTTTCGTTACGGCGCGGTTTCACCAAGGTCACCGCCAATGGCACCGAAAATATAGCCATGCCCCTAAGGCTTTCGCCTCCGAAAAACGGAAATTCCGTGGCAGTGAGCATAACTCAGCCAGGCACCTGCACGCAAATGCGCAAATGAACTCGTAAACTGAGGCCAACCGAGATTAAGGGCGTCAATCATGCGACTGCATATCCTGAAACATGCGCCCATCGCCACCATTTAGCAAGCCTACATTATTATTTTAGAATCAGCTTTCGAGAAATGAAGCGAAAAAATGGCATTTTTGCTTTTTTGATTCGATCGGACAAAAAGTTGCACGAGGAAAAGATGGACGGAAAAGGGGGGGGGGGGCGGAGGCCGCTTTTTCAAGGTTCTGCATCGGCTTTCTCGAAGCAGGGCTGAGCCTCTGAATGCCTATCAATAGCAGCAAAACTGTTGATTCACAGTAGACTAGCTGGCCGCTCGTCTTATACGCGCGGTGGTTATCAGATCAGCCATTCCTGATTCGCGCTCGTCCATGCTCGACGGTGTCAGCGGTCCTTTTTTTCTTTTTTTTATTGTTAAAACGTGTGTTCTGTTATCGTCCAGTACACTTCGTGCGTCATCGCGCGAATTTCGATTCTTAAAAGTCCGTACGCCACGTGGTGTAAAAGCTGTGAACTAAAGGCGATGTCCGGAATTGCTGGGGTTGCGGATGGGAAGGCCGCGCGAGGTGCGTTCCGGCGAGGCGTTCCGGGTAGTGATTCTGCCTACTGTGCTGAGGCAATAGGGTTCTGAACTAACCATCATACCAACTTAGATGACTGAGTAATGTGGCAATGTGTACATAGACACGACTCTTCAACAATCCTCTTTCACGCCGACACCAATCGCTGTATATGTGAGACTGGTTAGGTACCGCTGTTGAAGGAAACTCTCGGTATGTGCTCCCCTGTCTGTGCTGGTCTTCAATCAACCTTTTTATGCCAATTGGTTTCACTGTGTAAGTGTCACTAGGTGTACGCCGCTCTTCAATGAACGTCGTTGACACAAACGTGGGTGGCTATGTAATTGTCACTGGAAATGCGCGGCTCTCTGGATAAAAATGATTCCTTCAATTTCTTCCATGCTCGGTGGTATCGAACCCATGTCACAAGGGTTTCTCAAGGATATCACCCCGACGCTTTAGCAGGCTCCTGCAGAAAGGCACTTCAGGTATGCAGAGCTCTTCAGTGAACATATTTCACGCCAATGTTTTGAGAGGTGCGCCGTGAAGGCACTTGGTACGTAACCTTTGTTAATAAACATTTCGCTGACTTGGGTGACTGAATAGCGAACTATTCGAATAGCGAAAGATCAGCGAACTATTTTTTTTATTCGGAGTCGCCCCACCGTGCTCTCCTACAACATCGCGGAACAGCACAGCGCCGGAGAAAGACGATCCCTCCAGCGGGCAGGCGGCAGGCACCAAGGCCATCCATGTGACAACTTGTGTCAGCCATTTTTCGCCGCCGTGAAATAAGGACAGTTGTTCATAGTTCATTGGATTGAACATAAAACCCTCCACGGTTAGTGATTTCTAACATACGCGGCACATTCTGCGTATAGGATATGGTATCGCCAGGCAGTCATGGCGAAGTTTAAGCGCCGCGATTGCCGACGGGCTAGGTATGCGTGCTGCGTCATTCGATGTCAGTCGAAAAAGCCCGTCATCGCGATGACTGCATTTGATTTATTGACTTGCCGCTATCCGTAAGAGCTTTGACAATCACGAACACTGAGTGTGTTCAATAAGAACTGAGGCGCGGGGTCGCTTAAAAAGGTTTGTTTACCAGACCATGATTCCGCGTCTATGTGGAGTTTGCTTAGCGCGCGTTATATGTGTTTAAATTTACTTAGTTTGGCAGTCTACTGTGTGCAGAGCGCCGTTTAACTAAGGAGTGACGTAACAAAAGGCGTCAACTTACTGGCGGCATGCTTTCGTCATATTAATGCGCGCGCTTGACAATGTGTTTCGCCCATTGGTAATCTGTGGCCACTTAAGTTACGTGCAGCGCTAAGGCCAGTTAGAAACTTGCCGCAGGCGTATACATATATATGCACGCTCCGTGAAGTCAGTTTGTCGCGTAATCTTGAACTGCCTGAAAACGCAATGGGGATTCATGCTTTGGGGTGAATAAGACTGACCTCTTTTCGCTAGTGTATTAAAATGGTGTGACCTTATGTCTGATTTTGTGTTTCTGGTTGCAGTTTTCAAGCGCGGTGCGAATGTGAACGGGCGCTTATGTGTATGGTGACTGGCGCTTATGGTGACTGGTCAAGCGGTCCGTTATGCACCGGAAGCGAATATAACAGCTCCTGTTGTGTGATTACTGTGGCAGGGGCGTTCTGCATCGTTGCTATTGACTCTGCCTCCACGTTTACTGTTTTGGATATGCCTGTGCGTTTGTTAGTATAAGTTGGCACTAAAGTATTATGTCGTACAAACAGCTCGACTAACCTTCCTCGGCGGGTTCCAAGCCTAAGCTGAGCATTTTCTATTGAAGGGCAGTTCGAAATGCATTTCCCATCTTAATATTTTAGTTTAGAAATAAAATATCAAAGTAAAATGTTACCTTGCATGTTACCAGTCGTTTCTCAAACGCAAACTAAGAATTTGTCTAATAAACTAATAACATTGGTCTAACTGTAGCTTTTCCATGCCTTCAAAAATGTAAAATGCTATATTTCGAACTACAGGAACATTCGAGTCTGTCAAAAATTAACTCCACTGCGTACCTCTTAAATGAAAATAAGTTCATGGCGTTAGAAAGCTTAGATGCAGGCGGCAGAGAACTGTTTGTTGTAAGCCTTGAAACGTGGGTAAGGGCTCGCCATATGAAGCCTTGCTTCCCCTTCTTAAAAGCACACCCAGTAATATCCACTGAACCAGAGGACCACATTTTCATTCCTACTTAGAATTATGCTTGCAAAAATGATCCACAAATATATGGCTTGAGCAGTGGCATAACCAGAGTGGGGGGGGGGGGGGGGGGGCTCACTGGGTACGTGCCTAGGATGTGCCACAAGCGATGTTTGTGGCACATCTGTGCGAATCATACCGCTTTTTGCTGTTTGCTTTTTGGTAGGTGACACAAAATCTACACACTCCAATGCTCAAAAATAAATGACTGCCGACATGCGTGCTTCACATTGTAATCCGGCTTCAAGTTCAGCGTAAGCAGAGCATAGAGAATTCGGCCACATAAATTTGATGGATTTTTTTAAAGGCGGTTTACCTCCTCATCATGCCATCTCCCCGCATTCTTCTAGCACCACATTTGCGCTGCGGTTGGCCACTTGTGTACTTGTGTACGCCGAGTGTAGTCTTATACATTTCTTAATTCCACTCGATATGTTCAATTTACTTTGGCTGCTGATTTCTTTTGTTTTAGATAAGCTAAAAGGTAGAATTCTCTTCAGGAGCGATCTGTGTTAATACCAGAAATGAGATGCGCATCCTTCCACCACTGCCCCTCATCCAACCATACTCAAGCTCCCTCCCCCAGAGGAGGGGATGGGTTTACGCACGTGACGACAGGCCAATATGCTTCAACTACAATGGGATAGGCATATTTCCCACGATTGTCGCTATCGCCGGCCGTCGTCACCTCGTTCCGCTTACACTTACCGCCCGGAAGACTGTCGGTCCTTTTCGTTTAGTGCTCGCGATGACTTCCCGCACCCTGATGATCCTGCCTTGACTACACGCTACGACCGCTTGCCATCCCCACTGAACCGGCGTCCGCGCTCTACTCTGCCCCGTCGCTCGCCGTCGGCATACCCTCGTCGTCCACGTTCGGAAACTGACCAGGGCAGCTCCCAAAGGTGATGCTGCACAGTCCAACCGACGCGGAAATCGTTTGTTGACGCTGGCTACCCGATAAAACGTTTTGCACGCATAAGTGGACTGCGTGCCTGTTTCAGCGTTCATAGACACTAGGGACCAACTTTCTATATTGAGCCGTTGCCTTTCTTGTCGTCTCCGCAAGGTTCTTACATCCGCTACGTCGCCTGTCCTTCGCGTTGCCGACGGCGGTACACCTTGCGTCGTCGGCATGTGCACTGCGTGTGTGAGCTTCGCTGGCCATCAGACCTCAGTTGTGTTGACCGTGCTGCTAACCATTTCACCGACAACCACATGACGTGGTCCTCGGCCATGACTTCCTGGGTACCCATTTTGCCCTCACTTAGTGCATATTTAGCCTTGTACAGTTGTAACTCCTATTTGTGCCCGAACTAAACACCGCGTTGCCACCGCGCTTACGTGTCGTCGAGTTTTTCGTCTGCGACCAGCTACCGCGACGTATGTCACTTTCACCTCAGAGGCCCCTCTTTGTGATGGTGACTATGTGATCTCCCATTCTCAAGACGCTCTTTTGACGTGGTGTGTTGTGCTCATTCCCTCTGTTGAGACCCTTGCGGCGAACCGGGTGTGTATACGGATTCTTAACTTTGGACGCACCCCACAACTTATTCCCGAAGGCATTATGTTGGGCACCATATCACCTTTAGGCGCATATCACGCTTAAACCCTAACTGTCAATGCACCACAATCGTAACGTGGAAGCCCGGACACAAGTAGCACGCCTGACGACCCTCTTGCCGGTATGATTGCCCCTGATCTATCCTCTTCTCATTCCGACGATCTTCGCCGCTTGGCCAAAACATCACTGCTAACACATCGCATCGATACTTGGGATGCTAGACACATCCATAGGCGCCCTTACCGAGTGTCTGCGTCTGGACGCCGTGTCATTCAAACCGAAGTTCAGAAAATGCTGAGTCCATGGACGTCCCCTCTGGTGCTTCTCAGAAAAAAGACAGCACCTGGCGCTTCTGTATCGACTATCGACACCTGAACAAGATAAATAAACAGGACGTCTACCTTTTGCCGCGTATTGGCAATGCGTTCGATTCTCCTCATGGCGCAAGGTACTTTTTTTTCATTGATCTTCGGTCCAGTTATTGGCAAATTGCCGTTGACGAGCAGGATCGCGAAAAGACAGCCTTCATAACGCCCGATGGGCTCTACCAGTTTGAAGTCATGCCCTTTAGATTGTGTGATGCTCCAGGCAACTTTCGAAAGAATGATGGACTCCTTCCTTGGCGGGTTCGGGTGGTCTACTTGTTTATGTTACCTTGACGACGTCGTCGTGTTTGTAGCGACAGCTACATTTCGCCAGGCTTTGGCCTCATCGCCGTCGCCGCACTTTGACCCGTGGCCACATGGTGATGTCACACCACGGCTCTAGATTCTCCAGCAACTCGGATCGTCACGGTCGCTGCGGCCACTACTCTTACAGGCGCGCATCAGCCGTTGCCTGGCAAACGCCACAGCTGGCGCGCTCGCCGCGCCCTCTGCATGGCGTCACACCCCGCGTTCCGCAGCTGTGATAACCGGGAATATAGAAGGGGAGAGCTCGCGTCGCCGTAGACATAGTTGAGGCCACAGTATCGATGGTGAGATGTCGGCCAGCCTGAAGGAGGCCAGGGATCGCCGTATAAATGAAGTGGAGACAGCGCGCTGAAAAGACTCAAGGGGAGCGTGCCAACGGTTGGCCAAATGCCGTGAAAGCGATGCCGCTAGACGGCCTGACTTAGCCAGGTCTAACTAGAAGCGCAGCCGAAGCGCAGCCGGGGGTCTCTAGCTATTGCTACTCGACTAGGTTTAAACAGAGCTGAACCACAACCAATATTTTTTCGCCCACATTCTCCAGTGATCTCCAACGACTATCCGATATTTTGCAGCTGTTTCGCAGCACCCGGCTTCAACTAAACCCCTTCCAATGCTGCTTCGGACGCCTAGGAAACACCGTACTGGGTCATCTTGTTGATGCGGCCGTTATCCGACCTGACCTTGCCAAAGTACGCGATGTTACCAACTTTCCGACGCCCCGTTCTTCAAAAGACTTCCGCTCTAGATTTGGACTCTGCTCTTACTTTCGTCGCTTTGTGTAATACTTTGCAGAGATAGCACAGAATTCTACATGCTTGCTCAATAAAAACGTTCCTTTTACCTGGGGTCCTGCCCAAGCGTCTGCCTTTTCGCAACTCATCTCACTGCTCCCTTCGCCACCTGTACTGGCTCACTTTGACGATTCTGCTCCCAAAGAAGTCTGTACTAACGCCAGTGGCCATAGTATCAGCGCCGTTCTAGCTCAATGTCAACGTGATCAGGACTGTGTTCTTGCGTATACCAGCCGCCTCCTTACCCCCGCTGAGCGGAATTATTCGATTTGATATGGGGTTTATTGGCGTTTAATCCCGTGAGGTCCAGCTCAAAGAGCACCCGAGCAGTTCCAGCCAAACGCCAGCGCGAGGCAAAACCAGCGACACCGATCCTTTCGTCTTTCTCTTCCTCACTTCAGGAGCCATGCGACCACAGCGACGCTTGTGCTAACTTCGTCATTACAATGGCCCCACGAGAGAAGACTAGCCATCCGTGCGACTCACGGTGACGACACGATAGAGGGATCGTAATACGGTTTAAGCCGGCTGACGTGCACAGTCTCGCGACCACGACGCCGCAGATCGTCAGACAGCGTGAGAGGTTCGACCACATAGTTTACAGGAGATGTACAGGCGACGATCCGGAAGGGTCCGTGGTATTGAGCCAGCAGCTTAGACGAAAGACCGGGAACGTGAGGCGGAATCCACAACCAGACGAGGGAGCCGACACGGAAAGTGGTAGGGCTCAGGTCGGTGTCATGTCGATTCCGCTGGTGGGCTTGACCTTCCGTCGTGAAGGTACGGGCAAGCTGGCGGCATTCTTCAGCGTACCTGGCTACTTCTGATATGGGTCGATATTCAGAGGCGTCAGGTTGGTATGGCAATACTGTATTGAGCGTGCACAAGGGTTCTCGTCCATACAATAAAAAGAATGGTGAAAAGCCTGTGGTTGCTTGAGTCGCGGTATTGTAAGCGTAGGTGACAAAAGGGAGAACCATGTCCCAATTGGAGTGGTGGGACGCGACGTATGCAGTGAGCATGTCGCCAAGAGTGCGATTGAAGCGCTCAGTTAATCCATTGGTTTGCGGATGGTACGCGGTTGATGTACGGTGGATGACGTGGCACTCGGCAAGCAGAGCTTCGACCACTTGGGAAAGAAAGACGCGTCCTCTGTCACTGAGGAGTTCTCGAGGAGCGCCATGTCGAAGTACAAAATTGCGCAGGATGAAGAAAGCAACCTCACGTGCTGTAGCGGCAGGAAGGGCGGCAGTCTCTGCATATCGGGTGAGATGGTCAACACCAACGATTATCCACCGGCTTCCAGACGTAGTGCATGGGAGTGGGCCGTAAAGGTCGACGCCGACCCGATCGAAAGGCCGCGCAGGGCAAGGTAAAGGCTGAAGAGCGCCGGTCGAGCGTTGCGGAGGAATCTTGCGTTGTTGGCATGCTTCGCAAGCACGGATATACTTTTGGACAAAGCTGTACATACCGCGCCAGTAGAAGCGTTGGCGCAACCTTGCGTAAGTTTTCAGCACGCCTGCGTGAGCACTCTGTGGGTCGGCATGAAAAGCAGCGCAGATGTCGGAGCGCATGTGACGAGGTATTACGAGAAGCCACTTGCGACCACCCGGTATATAGTTGCGGCGGTAGAGCAGGTTGTCTCACACGGTAAAATGAGAGGCTTGACGGCGGAGCGCGCGGGAGGGCGGATTGGCGGTGGAATCCGACAGAAGGTCGAGAAGGGCAACAATTCACGGATCCTTCCGTTGCTCCGAATGCATGGACTCGACGTTGAGCGCGGAGAAAGCGGTGTACTGTGCCGAGAGAGACGCTGTATCGGGGGGTAGAGGAGAGCGAGAAAGGGCATCCGCGTCAGAATGCTTGCGGCCAGACCTGTACACCACTTGGATATCATACTCTTGAAGCCGCAGGGCCCACCGACCGAGGCGGCCCGAGGGATCTTTCAAAGTCGACAACCAGCAAAGAGCGTGGTGGTCCGTGACGACATAAAACGGGTGGCCATAAAGGTAGGGTCGGAACTTGGCAAGAGCCCAGACTATAGCCAGGCACTCTTTCTCAGTGGTTGAATAGTTGGTCTCGGCCTTTGTGAGGGTTCGGCTCGCGTAGGCGACAACATACTCGTGATAGCCAGGCTTCCGTTGCGCGAGCACCGCACCAAGGCCCACGCCGCTTGCATCAGTGTGCACCTCCGTAGGCGCCCGGGGATCGTAGTGCCGGAGAATCGGAGGAGCTGTGAGCAGCTGGCGTAGCGTCTGGAATGCGTCATCACATTCACGAGACCAGTGAGACATGTCGGTGCCAACGGCGAGAAGTCGCGTCAAAGGTGCGATAACGGTCGCGAAATTGCGCACAAAGCGACGAAAATAAGAACAAAGGCCGATGAAGCTCCGGAGGGTCGTCAGTGACGTCGGCTTAGGGAAGTCGGCGACAGCTCGAAGTTTCGCAGGATCAGGGAGGACGCCGTCTTTGGACACAACGTGGCCCAAGATAGTCAAGGTGCGAGCTGCAAAGCGACACTTTTTGATATTCAGCTGAAGACCAGCGTTCTTAAGACATGTCAAAACTTGGTGGAGACGTGAGAGGTGCGTCGAGAAGTCTGAAGAAAACACGACGATGTCATCCAGGTAGCATAGGCAAATGTTCCATTTGAGACCGCGAAGTATGTTATCCATCATGCGCTCGAAAGTTGCGGGCGCATTACAGAGCCCGAATGGCATGACGGTAAATTCATATAGCCCATCAGGGGTGACAAACGCTGTCTTCGGTCGATCGCATTCGGCCATGGGAACCTGCCAGTAGCCAGATCGTAGGTCCAATGACGAGAAGTACTCAGCGCCTTGTAAACAATCGAGTGCATCGTCAATGCGGGGTAAAGGGTAGACGTCCTTCCGTGTGACTTTGTTTAGGCGGCGGTAATCGACACAGAAACGAATAGAACCATCTTTTTTCGCACTAGCACAACTGGAGACGACCACGGACTCTGGGATGGTTGAACGACGCCACGCTGGAGCATGTCATTCACTTGGTCGTTGATTATACGACGCTCCGCCGCTGAAACGCGATAGGGGCGTTGTCTGAGGGGAGAGTGCGACCCGGTGTCGATGTGGTGGGAAACACTGTTCGTACGACCCAAGGCGTGTTCCGTACAGTCGAACGAAGAACGGAAAGTATCTAGGAGAGACAGGAGTTGCTCACGGTGCTCGAGGGTAAGGTTGGCGTCAACGCACGAATCAAAAACTTCGGTAGCCAATCGGGAGCTTTTCGGAAATGGTGTCATGGCGTCGAGCGAAAGGCCAGAAGAGGAGCCAGGCACGTCCAAACACTCAGACATGTCAATAGGTTCGACACAGCCGAGGCACTCGTCGCGAAGCAGAGTCAGCGGGTATTGGAACGGCTTGTCCACTAGCATAATTGTTGTACCAGCGGCTACGTCAAGAACGGCGAATGGAAGTGGTAGAGATTTGCGGTGAAGAAAAACAGATGAAGGCGTGAACAGTACCGAGGCGTCGGGTGCCGACGGACACAACAAAGCGACTGGGGTTGAAGTGCTCGGTGGCAGATCAGTATCGGCGGCGACAATAATCTTTAAGGGGGCGGGAGAGGCGGCAGGCAGAGTGGTGTTAACGACAGACAGAGCAACTTCGGCACGGGCACAGTCAGTGACGGCACGGTGGCGCGACAGAAAGTCCCATCCCAGGATGACAACATGGGAGCAGGAAGGCAGAACAAGGAACTCAATTGTGTAAACTACGTCCTCAATAACGATCCTAGCGGTGCATGCGGCTGAAGGTTCGATGGGCTCCGTGGTGGCAGTACGAAGTACAAGGCCAGAAAGTGATGTGGTGACCTTCCTAATCTTACGGCAAAGAGTCTCACGTATGACAGAAACCGCAGCGCCCGTGTCGATGAGTGCGAATGTAGCGGCTCCTTCAACCTGTATTTCTATAATGTTTTGCGGATATAGCGGAGGTCTTGGGCATTTCGACAAGCGTGCAGCTCTTGCCTCCGAAGCTGCAGCATTTAGTTTCCCTCGTTGGAAGGCGGGCGACGACGCATCGGCGATATCGAACGGCGACGCGGTGATGGTGAACGACGGGGGCTGAAGTTCTGACGACCGGTCCAGAAGTTCGGCGATGGGTTCGAATCAGCATGCTGGTGGGATGCAGGTACCTGTGGCTCAACGACGACGTCCTGACGCGGCAGGCGACGGCGACAAAAGCGCGCCACATGTCCCGCGATACCGCACGAGAAGCATATCGGCCGATTGTCCCGCGTGCGCCAGGGATCTTGTGGCCGGAAGTACTGAGGGGGCATTTGAGGGACAGGGAAAAGGGCTGGGCGCGGTGGCGGCGCTGAGTAGGGGAGTGTCGTTGGTCCAGGACGCGACACGACTTCAGCGTACGTCAACGGTGCAGCAATCTGAGCTGGTGCAGCAATCTGTTGGACTGGTGGAAGGGCCTCTGCAACCTGCTCGCAGATGGCCTGTTGCACGGCCGAGGACAAAGGTTGGACAGGCTCCTGGGTGAGAGGGAGCAGCGAGAGCTGGCGGGCCACCTCTTCACGAATGAAGGCTTTGATCTGAGGTAGCAGAGACGCGTCATCAGCCTGTCCGTGAGCAGTCACCAAACTGGAAAGGGAGGCCACTTGAGGAACAGTTTGGCGGGCGAGCGCTCGTTGCCGGCGTAATTCATCGAAGCTTTGGCAATATGTGACTGCGGCTGCAACGGTGGTAGGATTCTTGGCCATGAGCATCTGAAAAGCATCGTCTTCAATGCCCTTGAGGATTTCTTTAATCTTATCTTCCTCAGTCATCGTTCAGCTCACGCGGTTGCAGAGATCTATGACGTCCACGATGTAGCTAGTGAAAGTCTCGCCCGGCTGTTGCGCTCGGTGGCGAAGGCGCTGTTCAGCGCGAAGCTTTCGCACCGCAGGACGGCCAAATACCTCCGCGAATGCAGTATTAAAGTCATTCCATGTCGCAATGGTTGCTTCATGGTTGCGGAACCAGAGGTGGGCGACACCCGCAAGATAAAAAATAACCTTGGTGAGCTTTGTCCGATCGTCCCATTTGTTGTGGTTGCTCACCTGTTCGTACGACGAAAGCCAGTCGTCGACGTCGGTATCAGCGGTACCACTGAACACAGCCGGGTCTCGTTCACGAATGGCACCACAGGTGACTTGCACAGTTGGTGAAGTAGGTCGCTCACCGGCGTCGTCTGGCATGGTCGTGGGGGTAGCGGAGGGCAGAGTGCGGCTGCGGAGTTCCAGGGCGAGTTGTTAGGATAGTTAGGATACCCAGCACCTCCACCAAATGATATGGGGTTTATTGGCGTTTAATCCCGTGAGGTCCAGCTCAAAGAGCACCCGAGCAGTTCCAGCCAAACGCCAGCGCGAGGCAAAATCAGCGACACCGATCCTTTCGTCTTTCTCTTCCTCACTTCAGGAGCCATGCGACCACAGCGACGCTTGTGCTAACTTCGTCATTACAGATTATAGAGAGTGAGTGGCTTACTCTTGTATGAGTCGTCGCAAAATCTCCGCCTTATCTGTATGGCACAACTTTTACCGTCGGCACTGACAATCACGCTCTCTGTTGACTATCTTCGCTCGCCGTGCCTTGATTGTACTTTTGGTTTTTGAAACCACTGGAGCGCAGCCGCAATTTTTGCAGTGCAAGGCGAGAGTCGAAGACGGCTGCCCCCTCAAGGAAGCCTCATGCTCCCTAAGGCGCACATTAACGCATCTTTCCGTCTGGCTAATGTACCGCACTCCGCAGGAGAGGGGAATTTTGTACACTACTCTTTCCTTGCATTGAACGTGCTTTTCACAATGCATAATGCCGCACACGCGTGGCCCCTGATCCGCCTTCTCTGCCCTATTGTACACGTCAGCACAAATCCTGCCCAACTCCGTGTTCTTGTCGTTTCGCGCTGTGAATGGTTTCCGTTTGGAATACCAACATGCCAAACGTACCAACCTTTTGCTTTTGTGGGCACATGTTCGCCCAGTAAAACAAGTGAGTTTCGTCAATCGCAGTTTCGTGGCTGTGATCTTCACCGTGACTACAACGTGACATCTACTTCAGGTGCTGGGTATTGCTGGGTTCTGTTCGTTGCTACCGAACAGCCCCGAGTAGTACCCAGAGTTACGAAGCCATGTGCAGTATTTGTAAGGCAAGACCAACGTTGTCCCTAAATTATTTCGGCGTGGACCATCTTCGTTTGCCTTGCGCAATGACGCCCTAGTAAAAAAGAAGTGCACGCCTGTCGGCACAAACTACCTTCTCGTTGTGCCCGCAGTCCTCCGGCCAGAAGTCATGCACGCCCTGCACGACGATCAGACAGCCTTGGCTTTTCCCGTACGCTCGGAAGAATACAAGAGAAATACTATTCGCCGCGGTTGACCGACGACGTCACCCGTTTCGTCAAGACATGCCGTGGCTGCCAGCGCAAAAAGACACCACCAACAATGCCAGCGAGATTTCTACAGTGGATCCAGCCTGTGTCATGACCCTTTCACCAAATCGGGATGAATTTGTTGGGACCCTTTAGACGTCAACATCTGTAAATAAGTGGATCCTTATGGTGACGGACTCCTTTACCCGCTTCGCTGAAACGAAAGTTAATTTAGGGCTTCAATGCCTAAAGCGAAGTTTTGTTCAGAACCTTACTGGAACGCCAATGCATTTCTCTGCAAATTTCGGGAATTAATATCTCGAAACTGGTGTCATCCCGAGAATTTGTTCTAAGTGGAGCCGCCTTGTGAACGCCACGACTACAATTTGTAAATTGCAATATGGGCCATCAGGTAATTAGTTCAAGTCCTAATTACTGAATTATTGCTAATTAATTGATTATGCATTTCAACTTTTTGTGCAAGTAATGTCCGCCTTTTCGAGTAGCCCAGCTTATTAACTAGAATTGGGCTATATGTCACAGGCAACCTTAAATAAATTTTGACAGTGTTCGACTCTGCTGTCAATTGTCGAAGATGGCGGTTGTCCTTCACACGTCCACGGCGTACGAGCAACGAAGTTTGATTAGTTGTCTATGGAGCAAGTGACGAACGCCCATCCAAATCCACAGAAAAACGCAGCCCGGAATTTCACGGCCATTCTCGTATTCAGGCCACTTCATAAAACATTGAGGCCCGCACTTTCCTGGTTCACCCAATTGCACAGTGAAAGCGTAATCACAGCTCCGCTAAGGCCACCAGCACACCACGCCATTCGTCCTAATGACCATAAAAAGACACGGGCTACATCTTTCGCTACAGCATCACCCTAGAGACACGCGTTTCTGTCCTTCAAGTGGTACCGCTTGCTGCCGTCAGTGATTTGCGTTTCTTACCAATCTCGCACCTCGATGCCCGTCAATCACATGAATTCGATTGTTCGTAGAACTTATGCGATCGTTGTTACCGTCATCGTCACGCAAAAGCGCTGTCGCAGTAATAATGGTTCACTGTTGTCGCATCACGCACAGAAAAACTGCATTTACACAAACGCACTGGTCCACCTCCTAACCCTCTTTGGAACCCCAAACACTGCAAATCCAGATGCCTGAAAATTACTTCTTATAACGTCTATACGCACAGTGCGTGGGATCTCCACTTTTTTTTCTTTGTACGTAATGCCTGCAGTGAAGAATAAATTTTAGAACGTGTTTCAAGCATGTGATTGAACCTTTATTGCAGAAACTGAGCAATACACACTGCATAATACTTACAAAAATAATTAATTTCTAATTAGTATTACTTACCAGAAGATGCACAAAGCACCCTCATTGTGCTTCTTGTAGTGGAGTGTTTCTTGCAGTGGAGTGTACAGTGCTTTGGAAGGAAGTTTTGCAAATTTGACACATTTGCAAACAATCCTTGATTACATGTAGCTCCTTAACAGGATATGACAAATACTTGAGTGCCCTGCCCAACAATTATCTTGCTTTTCTGCTTGACGCAAATTTAAAAGAAATGCACGCAAAATAAGCTGATAAACACCTTTTATTTTCTTATGCAATAAGTATGCCTTATTTATCATCGTACAGGGCAGTCCCACCTGTATGGCTTGGTGATTTTGTTGCTGCAAAGGTCTAAGTACGCATTGCGGCAATTACTTGGGGGGTAGGTACCGTTTGGAAGATGTCCACGGATGAACATCATGCAAACGTCAGCTGCAATGAAAGATATGGACTGAGCATCAATTGAACATTTTACAACATGTACCGCATACCTACGAAAAATATGAACGTACAGGTAATAAGACAGATATTACTGCAAAATTGGTATTTGTAAATGTGAAGTAGATGCGTTTTTGGGCGTTTTGTGTTTCTGGTACCCCGGTCGAATAGAGGTCACAGATAGACACGTACTTGCCTAATGACATGCAACCATTTAGTTTTAATAAACAAATTTGTTGGTAGTTTTGGATCTATGCAAATGATCTTTTATTTATCAGGTGACGCTTACTCTAATTCAATTTTATTTCGTTAGTGAATGACATGTAGCCCGGTAAATTGTTGGAGAAAGAAGATGTGCCAGGAAACGCAGCTATGAGAACTTCATTTCATAGACAGTAAAGTAGAACAGAGAAATGTCAGGGGTAACGTTAATATACAGGAGGGGAGCGTTGTGGATCAGATAGCAAACGGGGTTATCCGATATTCTAGTTGAGATTAGGAGAAACAAATGGAGCTGGGAAGCCATGCAATGAGTTCGGTATATAAGTGGTGGACCCTCAGATTTTTGGAATGGGTGCCAAGGGAAGGGAAGCGAAGTCGAGAACGGCAAAAAATTAGGAGGGTGATGAAATTAGGAAATTTGCAGGCGCAAGTTGAAATCAGCTTACGCATGACAGGAGTAATTGAGAGTCTGAAGGAAGAGGCCTTCGGGGGTCCTGTAGTGGGCATAAAAATAGGGTTATGATGATGATGATGATGAATTTAGAACGCCCGAAATCATGCTTTGCATCACCCTCGGGAATACGCTTGCCAGACTGGCCACCCTGGCGCTCAATATTTATTTCCTCATCTTAGGACACTCCACCAGATGTTGGCCGACGAATCGAACCATCACTGTTATGTCTCGACGGCGGCGCAATTTTCGCATGTTGATGCAAGCAAATTACATGCGGCCATTTTTGCAGCATTTTTCAGTCCCTACCAAGAGCAACTTCTCGTGAGTCCACGTGACAATGAAATGCTCCAATTAATCAAGGACCCAAACACGACCATCGCAGCATCAAGTAACCAGTATCATGACGCTTGCTTGCAGGGTCGGCCGTGCATTACAACAAGACAACTGAATGGCGCTGGCACAATAACGACGACGAACTCACGAAGAAGCAATGACGTTGACGGAACGAAGACGCCTAACGACAACGTAAAAACGATGCTATAACGATAACAGCGTAACAATGACGGCATGAGGACAATGGGATGACAGCGAGTGTATGGTGGTGATGGCGTAGGATGATTCTATAGTTTCAACGGCGATGACGACAGCAATACGACCAGAATTGAATCCATCGCATCAAGTCCTACTACGATCCATTTCTTGTTTCTTCACCTTTAGCCACCACGATGGCGTCTTTATTGTGCGCGGGGTGATTGTAGTGAAGACGAGTTGCCGGTCTCTAAGCAGCATCGCCACCTGTCTCAGCTTGAGGTTGCTGTGCTTGGCGGAACATTTCTGACTGCCACCCGTTCAACCGCGCCCCTTCGTAATGTACTGGATGGCCCGTGGAGGAATGTATAGCGCATCGGGTTGCTGTGCTCAGGTAACAGAGTTCGAAATGAACCTTCGCACCAATTTGAATACGCAAATGTTTACATACGTGCCAGACTTAATTCAACGAACCTCTCTCCAGCCGTAACAGCTCACTGTAGGAGTATTGGTTTGCACCGCTGTTCGAATTAAGAACCTATTTGATGCCAACTTAACTCACTGTGTGTCTTGTCAGTAGGTGTGTGCCACTCTTCAATCAAGGTCCTTGATGCCAACTTGGCCAAGGAGGTATGTGCCACTGGGAATGTTTCACTTTAGAATAACGAAAAATATCCATGCTGGGCAGAACCGATGCCGCTCACAAAGGTTCCTCAAGGACGGCCACCAGGCGCCTAAGGAGGCGGTGCCTCGAATGCACTGGGTCTGTGCCGCTTTCTATTAACTCCCTTCACGACAACGCTTTCGCGAGCTGCATTATAAATGCCCTGCGTATGTGCCGCTCTTTAGTGAACATCTCGCTAACTTGGGTCACTTAGTATGATCCACTGAGCATGTGTAGAGTTAGCGAACAATTCTCAGCGTTCGCAGTCACCGGCGTGTCATGTTTCTCGCGTGGAGACTCGGGAGTGCCATTAGATGGGGCTGGGTGTCCAGAAAGAAAAGGGAGAGGGGATCCCGGTTGCCACTAGACGTGTTTTTCAGCATTCGCACGCACCGGCGCTACGCATTTTGGACGCCGTGCGCAGGCTTCGCAACGGCGCTGCTAGATCGCGCGGAGTAGAGAGCCTACATGCAACGCCGCTAAAACGGCGTTGCATGTAGGCTCCCTAGCGCGGAGTGTTCTTAGGGTTGCGCGAAAAAAGAATCCCGCTGCAGTACACGGCATATGTATCACTCGAAATACGTTATTTCGCTACATTGATTCAATGCTAAACGCATTACGGTCGGTAGTCATCGTGAAATGTGCTCCACCGCTTTTGTACAAGCACCATACGACATAGAGAGCAATATTCAAAACTCGGGAGAGCATCGAAAGAGTAAAGGGGCCGATTTACTATTCAAGGCATTGTTTAACTCTCGGCGAATGTCGGGTGGAGTGAAATGCATTGCTGACGCTATCCGCAGTGACAGAGTGAAATATTCTTTATTATCTGCCCATCTGAGAGAGAGTAGAATGCCCCTTCTAATCTTGCGGCCACAGAAAGCAAACCGTAGCGTATACTGCTGCTTAAACGGCATGAGGCTGGCCGGGAACATGGCGATGTATCGGTCACGCACGCAGAGCAAAGAGCGCACCGTTTTTCTTGTAAGGGAACTGGCACCCATAGAGCAAATGGGTGCAAAAATCAGCGAACCATTTTTTTATTCGCAGTTGACCCACCGTACTCTCCTACAACACCGCGGAACACCACAGCGCCGGAGAAAGACGATCCCTCCAGCGGGCAGGCGGCAGGCACCAAGGCCATCCATGTGAGATCTTGTTTCAGCCATTTTTCGCTGCCGTGAAATAAGGACAGCTGTTCATCGTTCATTGGATTGAACATAAAAAACTCCACGGTTAGTGATTTCTAACATACCCGGCACATTCTGCGTATAGGACCTGCGATCGCCAGGTAGTCATGGGGAAGTTTAGGCGCCGTGATTGCCGACGGGCTAGGTATGCGTGCTGCGTCATTCGGTGTCAGTCGAAAAAGCCAGTCGTCGCGATGACTGCATTTGATTTATTGACTTACCGCTATCCGTAATAGCTTTGAAAATCACGAACGCTAAGTGTGTTCAATAAGAACCGAGGCGCGGGGTCGCATAAAAAGGTTTGTTTACCAGCCCATGATTCCGCGTCTATAGTGGAGTTTGCTTAGCGCGCGTTATATGCGTTTGAATTTACTTAGTTTGGCAGTCTACTGTGTGCAGAGCGCTGTTTAACTAAGAAGTTACGTAACAAAAGGCGTCAACTTACTGGCGGCATGCTTTCGTTATATTAATGCGGGCGCTTGACAATGTGTTTCGCCCTTTGGTAATCTGTGGCCACTTAAGTTACGCGCAGCGCTGGTGCCAGTTAGAAACTTGCCGCAGGCATACATATGCATTCTCCGTGAAGTCAGTTTGTCGCGTAATCTTGAACTGCCTGAAAACGCAATGGGGATTCATGCTTTGGGGTGAATAAGACTGACCTCTTTTCGCTAGTATATTAAAATGGTGTGACCGTATGTCTGATTTTGTGTCTCTGGTTGCGGTTTTCAAGCGTGGTGCAAAAGTGAACGGGTGCTTATGTGTATGAACTCGGTGACTGATCAAGCGGCGCGTTAAGCACCGGAATCAAATATAACGGCTACTGTTGTATGATCACTATGGTAGGGGCGTTCTGCATCGTGGCTGTTGGCTCTGCCTCCACGCTTACTGTTTTAGATATGCCTGTGCATTTGTTAGTATGAGTTGGCACTTAAGGATTTTGTCGTATGAACAGCTCAATTAACCTTCCTCAGCGGGTTCCAAGCGTAAGCTGCGCAATTTTTAGTGAAGGCAGTTGGAAGTGTATTTCCCATCTTAATATTTTAGTTGAGAAATAAAATATGAAAGTAAAATGTTACGTTGAATTTTACCAGTCGTTTTTCATACACAAACTAAGAATTGGTATAATAAACTAATAACATTTGTTTAACTGTAGCTTTTGCATGCCCTCAAAAATGTGAAATGCTAGATTTCGAACTGCAGGAAGACTCGAGTCTGTCAAAAATTCACTGCACTGCGTACCTCATAAATGAAAATAAGTTCATGCCATTTAGAAAGCTTAGATGCAGGCCGCAGGGAACTGTTTGTTGTTAGTCTTGAAACGTGGGTAAGGGCTCGCAATAACAAGCCTTGCTACCCCTTCTTATAAGCGCACCCAGAAATATCCACTGAACCAGATGACCATATTTTCATTCCCACTTAGAATTGTGTTTGCAAAGAAGATCCGCAAATATATGGCTTGAGCAGTGGCATAACCAGAAGAGGAGAGGGGGTCACACTGGGCACATGCCTAGGTGGTGCTACAAGCGGTGTTTGTGACACATCTGTGTTCGTCTTACGGCTTTGTGCTGTTTGCTTTTTGGTAGGTTACACAAAAACTACGCCCTCCACTGCTCAGAAATAAATTACTGCAGACATGCGTTCTTCATATTGTAATCCAGCTTTAAATTCAGCGTAAGCATAGCATAGCGAATTCGGCACATAAATTTAATGGGTTTTTTTAAAGGCGGTTTAAGTTCTCATCATGTCATCTCCCCGCATTCTTCTTCTAGCACCACATTTGCGTTACTGTTGGCCACTTGTGTACTTGTGTACGCCGAGTGTAGTCTTATGAAGCGTGCTCAAGCAGTTGAAGAAGAAGAAAGACAGAATTTGTAGTAAATCGGCCGGGGGTCAGGGGAGAATAAAGAAGAAGTTAGTAAAGGTGACGTGAAGAGTACTTTGTCTGTTTATTATGTGCGGGCTTGTTACATAATTTGGCACAGTCGACGACAAGAACGAATATGTGGGTGACTTTCTTTTGGAGAACTGCAGCAACTCTGTGGTATTCAAGAAATATCAAGTCGAAGACGAAGCCGCCACTGACCTTCCCGAACACGTCACTACAGGTGAGCTTCTCAATCTCGTTCTGGATGAAGCCTCAGTGTCTTCAGAGGAACTTTTGGAGCAACATTCAGTGAAAGTAAATATTCCGCTGCGTCTGTTCAACAAGCTGGTGTTGACACCTATAGAAAGAACTTTCATGCTCCGGCAAACTTCATCTGACGAGCTAGCGACAGTTCTTCGAGCCATATCAATTCAACAACAGCAAATTTCGCAGCAAAGCTCCATTATTGAGACTCTGGCTTCTGCTTTAACCAAACGGGCGAACCATACATCACAAATAGTACGTCCTGAAACGTTCGACGGCTCATCCGAAAGTCCAGAAGGGTATATAAACGTTCTATGAACAAGCCGCGAAGAACAATGGATGGCTGTCTGGTGAAGACTTAGTGATCAAAATGCGACAATTCCTTATCGGGATAGCAAGAAAGTGGCACGAGTGGCGACTTTCGCAACGAGAGCCTGAACCTTGTTTTAAATGGAAGGAGAGTTTCCTTCTGACTTTCATTAAGAATCCGGTTGAGCGGTGATATGAAGAACTCTTCTACCGTTTCAAGTCCAGCACGCCACTCGAGTATTTTCTGGAGAAACAGCGACTTCTTTGCCTCGCTGAACCAGAACTGTCGCTGTCATCACTTCTTGCTCTTATTATCCATGGTTTACCTAGAGATTTGCAACTACAGTTTCTAGCACAAGGCCCGAAAACACTCGAAGCGCTCTTGGAACTGCTAAAACGATTTCCGCATAGCTGGACTGAGCGAAGCTACAAGGCTAGACAAGACTTTTCAGGGACGCCAAGCGTCAATCGCTTGGATGAGAAGTGTTCGTTGGTGTTGGACGGTGTCAGGTCTAACCTTGGCGCGAGCATCACAAGACCTATAACTCCCGTACAGAAACTCACAGATTTAAACAATGAAGAGCAAGAAGAAGCCGAGGGGAATTCTAAAGATGTCTCTACAGCAAATGAGACAGTTCAACTTGTGTCATCAAAGTTATTGCATATACAACTCGAAGTAGACGGTGAGACAATGCGAGCTCTTGCAGACAGTGAAGCTTTGGTTTCAATTATAAAAAGAAGCAGAGCTAAAACAGAGAAGATATTCACAGGAAAAACAGTGGTTGTACGAGGCTACGACGAGCGTGAGAAGGAACACTGCGAATGGATGTGCCTAACGATTAAGTACCAATGACAAACTGCAGAAATACTGGCACTGGTTATAGAAGGCATTGAGTATGACTTTATACTCTCCCGCCCGGACATGAAGTTGCTCAAGCTGAACATACATTGGGATGACACTGTGTCTGTGAGCCAAGATGGGCACAAGCCGCAACCTGTTAGAAAATAACATGAAATTCGCGTTGTGAAGAAAGGACATGACATCCCTCTAATCTATCCTGAATAATACTGCTGTGGAGGCTATCGTCCAGGTGCGACAAAGTTTGAAGTCCCGTTTAAATTACATGACGGAACTGTAGTACGGAGGAAACCTTGCACCCTCACCAGAAAAAAGAAGGCATGGATGAAAGAAGAGCTTGCGAAGATGTTGGACGCAGGTATTATTCGTCCGTCCGTATCACCATATGCATCGCCGATAACCATAGCACCCAAGGAAGATGGAAGACTCCGACTCTGCACTGACTACAGAGCAATTAACAGACACATCTAATTCAATTCCCTATCTCAAGAATAGATGGAATTATTGATGACACAGGTGGATGTACTTGGTTTTCTAGGATAGACCTTTGTGAAGATTTTTGGCAAGTACCACTTCAAGAGGATACAAAGCAGTTTACGATGTTCATAACTCCGTTTGACATTTACGAATACAACCGCCTCCCCGTCGGATGGAAGAATCGGCCAGCTGGTTTCAGAAAATGATGAATATGGTTCTGGATCCGTTCATTGGCCGCTTCTGCAATGTCTACGTAGACGATATTATTGTGTTTTCTAAAAGCGAGCGTCTCCATGAACAACACCTTGCACATGTCCTCGCCGCATTGTCAGAAGCCAACCTAAAGGTCAATTTTAAGAAGAGCGAGTTTTTCAAGAACAAGGTGAATTTCTTGGGCAGAATTCTGGATGGCGCTACAAGGAACACAAAGGAAGAATCGGTGACACGCATTGCAAAACTCGCGAGACCTTTTGATGTTCACTCACTGCGCGTCTTCTTGAGGTTGGCAGGACATTTTAGAGCATTTATCCAAGACTATGCTCTCAAAACTAGATGTGTGACTAGGCTAACACTAAAAGACGTACCATTCTGTTGGACGAGTGACTGTGAGGTAGCCTACCAAGAGCTAGTACGAGTTATCTCGTCTGATCCAGTCCTCAGACTGCCGGACTTTGCTCTACCATTTGAGCTCAATACAGATGCCTCGCACTACGGAACGGGTGCGATACTATACCAGCGAGACACAACTCAGCCGAACAATCGCAACTAAGCGTAATTGGCTACCATAGCTACAGATTTATTAAAGCGGAGGCGAACTACACGACGACAGAGAAGGAAGCTCTAGCCGTTTTAAAGGCAATTCGGTACTTCCGTTCCTACTTGGAAGGTACCAGATTCAAGTTGTACACAGATCATGAGGCGCTTACCCACCTCTTGAAAATGGCGGAGCCGAAAGGAAAAGTCGCACGGTGGGTCAGTGAGCTTCAACAGTTCGACTTTGAAGTGAATCACCGTCCCGGAGCTTCTATGAAAGATGCGGACGCAATCTCTAGATTGGGGGTAACAGCTCTTAAATGCAACATGAAGCAATAGGTGCCGCCAAAATTTGGGAAGGAACTGAACTTTTGCAACAGACCCAGACAGGTAAAATAGCAGTGCCTACTACACTGGTTCCGAAAATTCTGGACCTTTACCACAATTGTCTCCATTCAGGTGGTCATGATGGCTTTTGGCGGACCTACATGAAACTGCCGAAAAGGTTCACATGGCCCCGCATGAAAGAAGACACAAAAAGATACGTGCAATCATGCCACAAATGTCAGGTGAATAAAGTAAAGTTCAGGCAACCAACCCAACAGATGACATTACCGACGCACTCGAGCGTACCATTTGAAGTTATTCGCATGGACTTCGCTGAACTCCGAAAAAAATCTGAAGGCGTGAAGAAAACGCAAGAATTCCTGTTGTGTGTGGATGAGTGCACCAGGATGGTGGCAGTAAAACCGGGGAAGGAGGACGCCAACAGTGTGATTTCCTTTCTAAGCCGAAGGTGTTTGAACGTTAAAGTAGTAGTGTCAGACAACGGACCTGCCTTTCGGAGCCATCACATTAAGGAATGGGCCGAGCAACGTGGAGTTACGCTCAGGCTCACAGCACCGTATCACCCAGCAGCTAATGGGCTAGCTGAGCGAGCTATTCGGCATATCAAACAATACATAAATATGTATCCAGACTTCCCAGGTGGATGGAAGTGCTGCCTTGAAGTGGCGGTAACTCATCATAACCGATCCTATACAACACCTCTGGGATGCACACCGCTCTTTGCTGCTACTGGGAACTCAACATATCTACCAGCCTACACGTCTCTAGGAATTGAACCAGCGCTGCAACTGACAGAAGAGAGAAGAAATGAAGAGAGCGAAGTTAAGTACCGTGAAAGAATGAAAAGGAACTTTGACAAAAGACAAAACACAACCATACGAAGAATAGACGTTGGAGATTTGGTGCTAGTAAGAAAAGGGCTGTCGAACTCATGCTCAAATCACAGAGGACCGTTCTCTGTTGTCAAAACAGCAAGACAACAGGGAATCTTATAACTGTCTGGTATGTAGGCCCCAATGGCACCGTTGAATCAGCCTCTATAGCAAACGTTTTTAAATACCATTACAGAAGGGATGAAAACAATGGCGGGAAGAGTGAAGCGTGCTCAAGCAGTTGAAGAAGAAAGACAGAATTTGTAGTAAAGGGGCCGGGGGTCAAGGAAGAATGAAGAAGTTAGTAATGGCGACGTGAAGAGTACTTTGTCTGTTTATTATGTGCGGGCTTGTTACATCTTATACCTTTATTAACTCCACTCGGTATGTATTTCTTTTCTTTTAGATAAGCTAAATAGGTAGAATGATCTTCAGGAGCGATCTGTGTTAACACCTGAAATGACATGCGCACCATGCCACCACTGCCCCTCATCCACCCATACTCAAGCTCTCTTCCCTAGAGGAGGGGATGGGTTTACGCACGTGACGACAGGCTAATATGCTTCAACTATTTTGGGATAGGCATATTTCCCGCGATTTTCGCTACGGCCGGCCGTCGTCACTTCGTCCCGCGTACATGTACCGCCCGAAAAACTGTCGGTCCTTTTCTATTCGTGCTTGCGATGACTTCCCGCACCCTGATGTTCGTGCCCCGACTCCACGCTACGACCGCTTGCATCCACACAGAAGCGGCGTCCGCGCTCTACGCTGCCCTGTCGCTCGCCGTCGGCATACCCTCGTCGTCCACGTTCGGAAACTGACCAGTGCAGCTCCCAATGGTGATGCTGCACAGACCAACCGACCCGTAAATCGTCTGTTAACGCTGGCTACCCGACAAAACCTTTTGCACGCATAAGTGGACTGCGTGCCTGTTTCGGCGTTCATAGACACTAGGGAGCAACTATCTGTAATGAGCGGTTGCGTTTCTTGTCGTCTCCGCAAGGTTGTTACATCCGCTACAGTCGCCTGTCATTCGCGTTGCCGACGGCGGTACACCTTGCGTCTTCGGCATGTGCACTGCGCGTGTGAGTTTCGCTGGCCACCAGACCTCAGTTCTATTGACCGTGCTGATAACCGATTCACCGATAACCACATGACGTGGTTCTCGGCCATGACTTCTTGAGTACCCATTCTGCCCTCACTTACTGCATATCTTGCCTTGTAAAGTTGGAACTCCTACTTGTACACCAACTCAACACCGCGTCGCCACCACGCTTACGTGTCGTCGAGTTTTTCGTCTGCTACCAGTTACCGAGACGTATGTGTCTTTCACCTTAGAAGCCCGTCTTTGTGACGGTGACTATACGTGATCTCCCCTTCTCTAGACGGTCTTTTGACGTGGTGTGTTGCGCTCATTCCCTCTGTTGAGACTCTTGCGGCGAACCGGGTGTGCATACCGATTCTTAACTTTGGACGCACCCCACAATTGGTTCCCGAAGGCACCATGTTGGGCAGCATATCACCTTTAGGCACACATGACCCTTAGGCACTAACTGTCAATGCACCACAGTCGTAACGTGGAAGCCCAGGACACAAGTAGTACGCTTGACGACCCTCTTGCCGGTATGATTGCCCCTGATCTCTCCCCTTCTCAGTCCGACAATCTTCACCGCTTGTTAGCCTGTTACCGCGATGTTTTAGATTTTTCTTCGCCCCACCTTGGCCAAAACATCACTGGTAACCCACTCGCATCGATACTTGGGATGCTAGACACATCCATAGGCGTCCTTACCGAGTGTCTACGTCTGAACGCCGTGTCATTCAAACCGAAGTTGAGAAAATTCTGAGTCCATGGAGGTGCCCTGTAGTGCTTGTCAGAAAAAAAGACAGCACCTGGCGGTTCTGTATCGACTATCGACACCTAAACAAGATAAATAATCAGGACGTCTACCCTTTGCCGCGAATAGACAATGCACTCAATTCTCCCCATGGCGCAAAGTACTTTTTTTCATTTTGCCGTTTTTGTAGCGACAGCTACATTACGCCAGGTTTCCAGCTCATCGCCGTAGCCGCACTTTGAGCCATGGCCACACGGTGACGTCACAACACGACCCTCGATTCTGCAGCAACTCGGATCGTCGCGGTTGCCGCGCGGCCACCACTACTACAGGCGCGCGTCAGCCGTTGCCTGGCAACTGCCACAGCTGGCATGCTCGCCGCGCCCTCTGTGTGACGTCACACCATGGGCCTCGATTCTCCGGCAGCTTGCCTCGACGAGGTCGCCGCGCGGTCACCGCGCCTTCCATTGGTAATTAGCCGTTGGGCGATCGCTGAGACCTTTGTATGAAGTCACACCCCGCGTTGCGCAGCTGTGATAACCGGGAATATAGAAGGGGAGAACTCGCGTCGCCGTAGACATAATTGAGGCCACAGTATGGATGGTGAGATGTCGGCCAGCCTGAAGGAGGCCAGGGATCGCCGTAGAAATGAAGAGGAGACAGCGCGATGAAAAGACTCAAAGGGAGCGTGCCAACGGTTGGCCAAATGCCGTGAAAGCGATGCCGCTAGACGGGCTCACTTAGCCAGGTCTAACTAGAAGCGAAGCCTAAGCGCAGCCGGGGGTCTGTAGCAATCGCTACTCGGCTAGGTTTAACCAGAGTTAAACCACAACCAATATTTTTTCGCCCACATTCTCCAGTCATCTCCAACGACTATCCGATATTTTGCAGCTGTTTCGCAGCACCCCGCTTCAAGTAAACCCCTCCCGATGCCGCTTCGGACGCCGAGAAAACAGCGTATTGGTTCATCTTGTTGATGCCACCGGTATCCGACCTGACCTTGACAATGTACGCCCTGTTACCAACTTTCCGACGCCCCGTTCTTCAAAAGACGTCCGCTCGAGCTTTGGACTCTGCTCTTACTTTCGTCGCATTTTGTAATACTTTTCAGAGATAGCATAGTCTTTTACGTGCTTGCTCAAGAAAAACGTTCCTTTTACCTGGGGTCCTGCCCAAGCGTCTGCCTTTTCGAAGCTCATCGCACTGCTCACTTCACCACCTGTGTTGGCTCACTTTGACGATTATGCTCCCAAAGAAGTCCGTACTGACGCCAGTAGCCATGGTATTAGCGCCATTTTAGCTCAATGTCAACGTGATCAGGACTGTATTATTGGGTATGCCAGCCGCCTCCTTTCCGCCGCTGAGCGGAATTATTCGATTACAGAGAGTGAATGGCTCACTCTTGTTTGAGTCGTCGCAAAATTTCGCCCTTACCTATATGACAGAAGTTTTATCGTCGGCACTGACAATCACGCTCTCTGTTGGCTATCTTCGCTCCCCGTGCCTCGATTGTACTTTTGGTTTTTGAAACCACCGAAGCACAGCCGCAATTTTTGCAATGCAAGGCAAGAGTCGAAGACGGCTGTTCCCTTAAGGAAGCCTCATGCTCCATAAGGCGCACACTGACGCATCTTTCCGTCTGGCTGATGTACCGCACTCAGCAGGAGAAGGGAATCTCGTACACTACTCTTTCTTTGCAGTGAACATGCTTTTGACGATGCCTAATGCCACACACAAGTTATCCCTGATCGGCCTTCTCCACACGTCAGCACAAATCCTGCCCAACTCCGTGTTCGTGTCGTTTCGCGCTGTGAATAGTTTCCGACATGCCAAACGTACCATCCTCTTGCTTTTGTGGACACATGTTTGCCCAATAAAACAAGTTAGTTTCATCATTCACAGTTTCGTGGCTGTGATCTTCACCGTGACTACAACGTGACATCTACTTCAGGTGCTTGGTATTGCTTGGTACTGTTCGTTGCTACCGAACAGCCCCGAGTAGTACCCAGGGTTATGAAGCCTTGTGCAGTATTTGTAAGGCAATACCGACGTTTCCCTAGATTATTTCGGCGTGGACTATATTCGGTTGGCTTGCGCAACAACGCCTTAGTAAAAAAGAAGTGCACGCCTGTCGGCACAAACTATCTTCTCGTTGTGCCCGCAGCCCTCCGGCCAGAAGTCATGCACGCCCTGCACGACAATCAGAGAGCCTTAGTTTTTCCCGTACGCTCGGAAGAATACAAGAGAAGTACGATTGGCCGCGTTTGACCGACGACGTCACCCGTTACGTCAAGACATGCCGTGACTACCAGCGCAGAAAGACACCAGCAACCATGCCAGCGGAATTTCTACAGCGGATCCAGCGTGCGTTATGACCGTTTCACCAAATCGGGAGGGATTTTTTGAGACCATTTATGACGTCAACATCTGGAAATAAGTGTATGGTCATGGCGACGGACTACTTTACCTGCTTCGCTCAAACGAAGGCTATGCCATAAGGTAGTTCAGCCGAAGTGACGAAATTGTTCGTCAAGAACATCCTGCTTCGACATGGAGCCCCAGCAGTCGTCAGCACCGGCAGAGGAAAGGCCTTTATAGCAGAACTCGCCCAAGCCATTCAACAATAGAGCCAGACCAGCCACAGAGGACAACTCCTTACCACGCGCAGACGAATCGCCTTACGGAGCGGGAGAACAAGAGTTTCGCCTACATGCTAGCAATGTGCGTGGACGCCTGAGCACAAAACTTGGCATACCGTCTTGCCATACGTAACCTTCTCTTATAACACAGCAGTGCAAGAAACAACGCCAATCAGGCCGTTCAAGCTGGTTTAGAGAAGGGACTCGACGATGACCCTCGATGCCTTGCTGCCACACATCAACGCCGAAGAGAATCTCGACGTCGCCGCCGATTTGCAGTGCGGCCGAGGAGCCCGACAGCTCGCCCGCCTGCGCATCATTAACCAGCAAATGACCGAGAGCCGACACTACAATCTTTCACGGCGCTACAGGGATTACCAGCCTGGCGACTGTGTTTGAGTTTGGACTCCGATATGCCAACGAGGACTTAGCGAGAAACTGTTCCGACGCTATTTCGAACGCTATAAGATCATCCGACGCATTGGCGAACGGACAGCATTTCGCAATCTCAGCGGCGCTGCGCACAACCTGAAGTCGTCCACGTGGTGCGTCTTAAGCATTTCTACGCCCGTTGACGAACTTAGGCACTTTGTTTCTTTGTTGCTTTGTTTTCGCTGTTTTCTATTACTTTACTATGCGTGGTTTTCTCTCCACTTTTCTGTTTGTAGCATCAAGACAATGATTTTTGAAGGGGGCTACTGACAAGTGTACTTGTTTGCCTTGATTAGATGACCGCATTTCACTAACAACTGTTGCTCAGCACAGGACGCGCCTGCGTGTATCGTAAGTTTCTGGAATGTTATCGATGGTTATCCCTGTTGTCTGTTGCCACATAATCGGAATGTATGCGCGACGAGAATCGTTTAGTAGTTGCCGGAAGGTATGCGAGCACCAGCGCTTACTCTGGAAGCTTCTTCGAGTCCTGAATAAAAGCCGACGTGCTTGACCCGCTGATCAGATGTCGACGATGGCGGACTGTGTTCGCCGCTATAGTTTTATTTTGATTGTTCCTTGTTATTTTGAATGTTACTTGATTTTGTGGGAAGAAGTTCGCCCAATAAGAAGTTATTTTTGTCATTCACAGTTTTGACGCTGTGTTCTTCACCATCACTACAATGTAAGAATAGTTTTCATAGCAGCAGAACATCAAAGCAACTCAGCCACCACGAGAGTCGTTCTGCCAGCAGCCAATAGAAACTACACAGGTGGCGCGCTCTTGGTGCCCTCAAGGTGCTTTTGTTCCGTGTTCCCAAGTACGTATATTATAGGCAGTCATACAATATATAATTCGCAGCACACACTATTATTTATGATCTCTCCTTATGCAAGTATATTACCACCGAAAATGAACGATACAATTTACAAGGGTTTCAATTATAAAACAAGTAAGTCATGTATGTTATATTCAGTACACTAAACATTTATAAAATAATTTTACAAATCAATACCGGCATTCTTCTCTGGCGAACAGTAATGCAAGAATGAGAACTTTAAGAGTGCAACGCGATAGCATTCAAAGATCCCAAACTGCTTTTCACGCTTCCCGGCAACTGCAGCTTAACTAGTAAGGCGTGTTATTGGGCTAGTGGGTTCATTGATTCTGCAAAATTATTAAACATGCGCGAAGAAGACGGGTCGGGAACAGAAACATAGACGCACACACAAAGTGCATTCTTCCAACTGAACTTATTTCATGAATGTAGGGAATTTATAGGGGTCATCAAAATACTAAAACAGGTTACAACCGCACAGAAATCCTGCACGTGGAAGCGACGAAAACGTGACCAGGCCTCGTCAGCATTACAGGGGCCGAAGAGATCTAGCGTGCCCATCTAAGAAATTTATTTATTTCGTTGATAGTGATAGAGATGGTGAGTTAATGCAGTCGTCAACTCTTCTTGCGATGTAGAATGCCTCGATGACTTCCCTTTCGGTTTTTGGTTTTGCCATTGAAAGAAATTTGGCCTTTTCCAGATTAGCCTCACAGTTCTTGCTGTCGCAGGTCTTACAGTGCAAGGTGGGATTACTGCCCGTGCCAGTGTGCATGGATCGCTTGTTTCTGCGCACGCTCATTGAAACAGCGGCCGGTTGGACCTATGTGAGTCCGGCCGAACGACAGGGTATCTCGTAGATAATGCTACGGAACAGTATTTGCCTTGACGAAGAGGCGAGCAGTGTGACGACGACGACGAAGATTAGAGGCTACTGCGGGCTGTGGCTTCTTGGCCAAGTGCGGCGCATTTCTTTGTAAATATACTTGTATATAGCTTTTCGTCTGCGTCTTCCTACGTAACAATAACATAAGAGATGCATTTGGTGTACTTTCTCTGCTGGTTCTTCTTGCATGAGCTGTACTCCTTTTTTGCTTTAGTCAGGTGTGGGTACACTTAAGTTTGCAAGGCGCTGAAAAGACCATGCGAATGCCACGCATTTCTGCAACCTTTTTAATGGTGTGAGCAAGACAATGAAAATATGGCATGACGAAATATGGTTTTTGGCTCAGGCGTTGGTCTTTGCTTCCTGTAGATTTTAGTTTTTGAAGCAGGGTTTCGGAAGTGCTGCGAATTAAGTGATGTGGGCATCCAGCGGAAAGCAGTCGCTCAACCTGAGACTTGAAACTAGTTAAAACTGTGTCTGTACAAGATTTCTGTAGGACCTCTCGGCCCTACAGAAATCGGCAGAAGACACTTATTATCAATCTACAGAAGACCCTTATAAATTATCTGCATTAATAAAACAAAATCAGTTGGAAGTCTGCGCTTTGTGTGTGCGTCCGTGTTTCTGTTCCCGTCTCGTATTCTTCGCGCAGTTTAAACATTATACAGCAGCTTATGTAACCGTAACGTTCACCGAGAAACGCTGGCGCCGAACGCTGTGCACGAAGGCGAGCTTTCTGGTAGAAACGAGCCGCCCCAAGAAATTTCACCACTTTCAGGTTCCTGTTATTTCAGTCTGAGAAGATTTCCCATACCGTCAATCCCATGATTGACAGTATGTGAAATAAAAAAAATGAATGCGCTGTTGGGGTTTTGTTTGACGATATTTGGTTGTGGGCTGTCATTCTCAAAGTTCCAAGGAATAACTTTGTCAACAGTGTAAGACAAGGAATGATTAACTTTAGTGATAGAATAGTGTGCCAATATAGCCCGCATATACTGCATGTCATAGAGCAACGCGTTCCACATACATATGCGCAAACACATAGGGAAATTTTCGCTATCCCGGCAATGGTGGCCTTATTTCGATGTGGTCTAAATGCAAAAACATCCGTTTACTTTGATTTAGGTGCACGTTATAGAACCTCTGGTGGTGCAAATTATTCCGCAGTACTCACTACGGCGTGCCTCGTATTTAGATTGTGGTTTTGGAAGGTAAAGCCCCATAGTATAATTTCTTACTTGGACGCCGACGCCGGCACCGGTTTTTCTGCAACACGGGGCCCTTAACGCGTCCAAAGATGGCAAGCATTTCCGAGTTTCTTACCGTTTCCTTCACGGGTCACAGTAAAAACACTGCAATTGTAAGTTCCTGGCTGAGTGTAGTTCAGCGTATAGTAGTTCACGTGTCCTGAAAAATAAATTACGGAAGCATTAAAAGAAATACAAACGATGAACTGACATATAGAATACTCAAAGTGTTAACGCCACCTATTGAAATTGCAGCTATCACCATCCACCATGTTACTACCGACACGGTGAAGCAAAACTGTGTGATCGATAGCATAGTTGTACGGAAATCTACCGATTTTGACTTTCAAGTGTTTGCGCTAATATTTCGTGTTTCGTGGTTTAGACGTGAACGACGAATCAGAAGCGCATGCGGCTGAACTGGAAAGTGTCGTGGTTTATTCATTGCTGCTTTTAACAGGGTGTTTCAGCGAACACTTTCAAAATTTATTTAAGGTTGCCTGTGGCATATAGCCCAGTGACCTATGGTTTTGATTGACAGGCAAATTCGTGCCAAACATGTGCATCGCTAAACCATCTTTGAATAGAACTCGGAAACATGACGGCGACAGTCTGTATCATCGCATCCAGCCACAGCAAGCGTCAATATGACCGCCCGGACCCCTTCAACTACATGACCGACGTGGAGTTTGAGCGTCATTTTCGCCTTTCCAAAACGTCAGTGTGTTGGCTGTGGGACGAGTTAGGCGAAGGCCCTCGTCTGAGGAGACAGCGTGGCGGGCAACTTATGTTTTCCGAGCACAGATTGGTGTGGCTAGGCTGCGGAGGAAGAGTTCGTGCGATCGCTTTGGCTCTCTCCGGCATCGAGCGCTGTGCGTCCATCGCGCCCTAGCCCCAGGCCAGTTCCAGCGGCGTCATCGCAGTACTGGGGCACTTGCAAGCACCTGGTGTTCAAACCGGACCAACCAACCTGTGAAGGTGAAGTGGTCACATTTACAGGAAGACTCGAAATGAACGTCGGGCTGCCATCTTGTGCAACAAGCGCCGAAAGCAGTTTTCGCAGTTACACGGTGCCACGGCAATGCACGGGCAGAGAGGCGAAGAAGATTACTTCGCCATCACAGACGCCCTCGGCCGTCCGAACGTCCTCATCTCCAGGCGGCAAGTGATTTGACTCACGTGCTGCGTGAGCAAACGTCTACACGTGTGGGTGTTGAAGGAGCTAACCGGTGACTTGTTTCCTCTGTCAGAGCACGCCATCGCCGACTGGAGGAACTATGCCCTTGGGGTCGTGAGGGACGAACTGCTGGCGCGACCTTTACTCGGTAGCCCCGGAAAGATAGTGCAAATTGACGAGTGCCTCCTTCTCGGCAAGCGAAAGTGCAATCGAGGCCGTCTGATGACGGGCGACAACGTCCCGCCGAGTCGCCAATATTACGGCGGCGTTAAAGATCATGGACCAAGGGTATTCGGCTTGGTCTGCGCAACCACAGGGGTGCTGAGTCTTTTCAAGGTCGACCGTCGAGACGCGGCGAAGCTAGTTGCCATTATTGCAGCATTGTTCAACCGGCGACCATTATTCACAGTGACGAATGAGCCGTATACGACTGTGTCCCAAATTTAGTGGATGCTTGCGGGCCGAACCTCAATCTGCATTGGCAGGCAGTTAACCACAGCGTGAACTTTTTGGACCCCATCACGGACGTTCACACGCAAAAAAATTGAAAATTGTCATAAAGTGAAGCGCCACCTCCTCAGCGGTGGGTTCAGGATAACTGCACCCCTGATGGAGTCCCACCTGACATGGATGTGGCGGCAGTCATTTAAAGGACACGTGCGCGCTGAAAAGACCCTTTCTTGCGTTTGTTAGAAGCCACGGATCGCGCGGGGCTACCCAGTATGAAGACTCTTCCCTGCGGTTGCTAGAATCCATCGTTCGGCGCTAGCCATTATGAAGGTGCATCCCAAAGTAAACGAAAATAAAGCGTAGTTCTCTGACCCTTCTATGAGTGCTTTCCGGCATTCGATCCTGAGTGCTTACACGGTAAGCGCGCGGCAAAGCACTTCTGCCCTAGCCGATGTTCACTTCGTCTAGCAGTCATACTCTAGCACGAGTAACGAGCGATCTGTTAAAAGCCGAGTGTGAAAACCAGACGCACACCAATCTGTGCTCGGAAATGGGAGCGCAAGCACGCAGCGAGCCGCACCAACCCAATCTATAGGAAAGAGAAGGAGCAACGAGCAATCATTTGAAAGCCCAGTGGCGAAAACCTAGCGCACAGCAATCTGTGCTTGAAAATGCTAGCTCAAGCTCATAGCTAGTCGCTCAAAACTAATTCAGAGGAAAGAGGAGGAGGGGGAGCGTCTCCTCGTGCTATAACGTTAAACGTATTATACCACAAATTAGTATAATAGACATTCGTTGTACATCTCGTGAACGCTAAAATGCTTATAAACCACGTTGCATTTATTTTATAATTTGTTTATGCCTGTAATGCACACGGTGGAACGACAAAGAAAGGAAAGAAGGCACAATCATGCACAGACGGTGTAATCACGTGAGCCCCAGTTTGTGGACCACCCATAAGACAACGCCCAAGGGATGATAGCCACCCAGAGTGAATCTAGATAAACCAATGAAACTGGAGGCGTCCCGACAGACAAACTTTGTCTTGGTATCATTACTTTTTTCATCTTGGGGCGTCGCCAGAGCTCGTGAAGATCCCGAGTTTCGCCAAACTTGGCGCATCCTGCATAGCACCCCTTGTGCGAGGCATCATCGTGTTTTATCAGCTGAGGCGGAGTCAACAACAAGCGATGAACGATGAAATGATGGCAAAGTGTCATAGGCAGCCACATTTTCGCGTGCCGTTGTTACATAGTGGCTTTTTGTGTCGACCAGCCCCTTAGACAGTACCGGCTGCCGAGCGAGCTGATATTGAGCCTGTGCGTGGCATTAGAACCACACCTGCAACCATGTGCCGCGCGATCACACACCATACCAATGAACCTGAGGGTGCTGGTCGCCTTCGATGAGGCGTTATAAACTAAATATTATGCAGCTGGCTTTTTTTCTCCTTTCCGTAATTAGTATTGAAATGACATTTAGTCGCTTTGTAACATGGTGGTGGTGGCGATTGTGAGGTTGCTACCGGCGGAGTCCGCCTAGCAGACCTGGGCAGCAATACCTTGAATGATCATCCCTTCCTGTGCCAAGTATGCCACCACGTGTCCATCAGTCCATTTTCCCCCAGAAATATGAGATGAATGCCTGACATTCCAACTGCCATGCTATTGATGGTTTTGTTTTGCTGTAGTAGGAAGCACGTTGTGTCTGACGCACGGCACATCTTTATTTCCTGAAGAGTAATCGCAGCCTTTGTACAAAATTATCTACGCAAGCTTCTAAAAGTGACATTCTGCAGTTATTATCATTGTTGCCAGTATACAATTCACCTCACATCGAGCTCACAATCGACGTATATGGGGTCATGTTTATTATTTGGCTGGAAAAAACGTTCAAGCTATAATGCAATTAAGAGCTTTGAACTATGTTACTAAGCCAAAGTTTTTTTTATTTTTTACTAATCTCGGCTAGTTGACGAAGACTAGTTGTTCCCGGTGTCCTCGGTGAAATAAACAAGACAAGGTGTTCATATTTGGCGAAAAGTAAAACACGCATTATGTGTTATGTGTCGGCTAAAAGTAAAGTTTGTGGGTTAGTTGTCGTTCTTGCAAAAAAAGTAGGTATACAGCATTGGGGAGCAAAGTAGCACGTTTTGCGCGCATAAGAATGATTACGTCATTTTTCTTGCTCAGCTACAAATCTAGGAAAAGTAGCAGAACACCATCGAAAATCGGTACTGGAAATAAATGCGTGTGGACGAAAAAAAATTCTAAAAAATTCCTTGAACAAAGCTCGCAAGTGTTATACTTCCATTTAGCGATATATTATTACGATAGCAATACTATGGACACTCCAAAGCGGATTTCTGCCGTCGGCTTCGCCGTCGTCGTGAGGTTCCGTATGACTTCAATGGCGAAGAAATCGTCGCCGCGCGCCGTATGCTGTATGTGCGAGTGAAAGGGCGCGAGGGACGCACGCTTTCACGGGGAGCGAACTCACGGCGGAGAGCAAACGCGCGTTCTGTGCCGTGCTCCATGAAGCGTCTCTTTCCTCATTTACAATCACCATATATATATAGAGCAAACGCAACTTCTTGCGATGCGCGAAAGGTCGTGGGGGGGGGGGGAGGGAGGGAGGGGAGGCGACGTTTAGCTGCGGCATGAAATGCCTATTTGTGTAAAAACGTTGTGACGCAAGAAGTTGGTAAAGACAGCCGACGCTGCTCGACGAGTGTCCCGTTCTGATCTCGTCGAAAACCTCCGAACCGCCGCCAGAGGCACTGGCAACAGTCGCCAACGCCGCGCGCGTTTGATGCGAACGCGGGCACAACGCCGACGGCGTCGACAACAGTTCTGCGTGTTGCCGGTGCTTCTGCATGTCCAAGTTTATAGAGCTGATAAGATAAAACTACTATCCTTACTCCTTATAGCTATCTACTAATTTGCCATCGCAATTGATGCTTCGCCTTTCGGGTAAAACTGCGACAACTTTTTTGCTAGTGTTTCCTTGCTGGGCGTTACCCAGAGGTTGCAGTCAGTATATCTGGATGCAACCTTATGTGTAATGTGTCGATAAACGTAAGAGCTTTTGACTTAATTAGGACTGTTGTAAATGGTTGCTTAACCATGCTTTTGTTCTACTTTTCATGTGTCATAAGAAGTTTGTAGTAGGTGCCCCCACTGTCTTTGGTGCCATCAGCTCAAGAGCTAAAAGTCCGAACAGGGCCAGGCCGCGCTGCACCGGGATCAAATTTTCCAGGCGCTGGACAGGCTTGAAACTACCAGGCCATTTCGGCTGGCTCACAATGGCACTTCCGCGTTCGGGCAGAGCCAGAAAAAAGGCTCATGCAGTACTCTATTCCAGTGCAGAAATATTCTCCGGATGTCGTGTACCTCATTCTATAGACATCGATATTAGTCTCTGCACAGGACTCCGCGAATCGACATTGACTTGGGCTGTAGTGAAGTTGAACGAGTAGTTCCGGCCGCAATTCCCAACGCTATTCGGCCGACCGCCGAGCACCACGCGACAACCAACATTTTGCCTCTACACTGTTGCCTCATTGTGCTCCGAACATAAAGAGCTCACACAGGACGCCCGCCGCAAATAGTTGGATGGGGTAAAGCATACTAGGCAATCGCTCTGCCTCTTGGGTGACTCACAGCTCTTGTACTGCGGAAGGCGTTGGCAGAATATTATTTATGGTGGTGAAGGTGACGGTACATTATTGAGCTTTAGAAGATTTAGAAGACGACTTGGAAAAATTGCAGGCCATTAGTAAAAGATGAAAGCACTTACCAGATTGCTTAACAACTTTCATTTGAACTGGTGGCGTTGCGTTGTTAACAAATATTGCATACAACGATTGATTTTTCCTATGGCAGAAATATGGCAAATCGTGTTGCTGGTTAGTACGACATTAATCGATACAGACTAAAGTTTTACTACGCTAAGTGCTAATAAGCAAGTTATGGGGATGAGCTTGTAACGTCGCAGCTCCTAAAATTATTATATAATTCTCAATAGGGGAAATGGAAAAATGATGAGTGAAAAGTTCCTTAATAAACAAGTTCGTAACAAGAATCTCATGACGTCAATTTGGCTGCTCTACCACGAAAGAACATGTCTTTTTTTTTCTTACAGTGAAGCAATACCGAAGCAATTCAAATGGTGGTGTGAAATAGAAATGAGCAAAAAGTTAAGAGCGATAGAACAGCGTTCGCTCATCGGCGCATATTTATGCTCTGTACGGAGGGGCTTTTAATCGTTTGGCGTGCTTCGTCATTTTACATAAATTATATTTGTAATCCGGAAACTCCGCAATTACTATAGTAGAAGTTACGTCCTACGACAAGGTTTCCACTGTTGTTGCACACAGTTTCGTGCTACTGTCTTCGAATTTCGTTTTTAATATTTGCTGCAATATAGGCCAAGAATCCACGCAATCCAACATATACTAAAATGACTAATCGTTGATCACCACTTACATAATTTGCAATCTGTGTCCTAGATAACGAGCAATATTTTAGTTTTCACAATGGCTTCAGATGAGTTTTCGAAGCGGGAAGTTTAAAGATTATTTTTGTTTGTTCCCGTAGAAAAACGGGCAAATGTTTAACGCACTTCAAAACATCAAACAAACTTATTTATGAATGTATTACAGTTTAAGGAAATTGAAAAACGTACACCAGTGACCTTAAGGCGACGGTGAATTGGTCAGGTGCTCCTAGTCAGTTGAGTATTCACGGTATATGGGGTGACTTGCAAAGCTTTAAGGAAGGTACGACCAGATACTAGTGTGCTAAGGGGCCCAATTTTGGTTTTCATAAAGTACTTCATGCTACTTGCTCAGAGGGACATCTGTATAGCCCTAGTGGCTGAGTGGTAGATTGAAGAAGGAATAAAACTGGGGAATTCTAGTTTTAGAACTTGACTATCTACCCCTACTCCTCGCCACCACATAGGGTGTGCAAGCACAATACTTTACCACCCGCCGCCACTGGAATTGCAGCTAATGCCCTAGAAATGAGTAGTTATTAGACGGAAGCAGTAACCACTGCTTTATCAAGTAGCTTTAAGCCATAGTCATTGGCGCAGTGTACTACGTCACACACATACTGAACTTAGTACTATGAGTTGCATGTACGTATTTCACAGGAGATTGAGGTGAAAACGATTGTGTAACAAAACATTTGTCATCTCCATAGCAACATTTTTAGTTAGAATTCTCGTTTCCTTTAAAAAATGCTGATGTTCCGACATATGAACTGAGATTCATATTTTTCCCAGGAGTCAGGCGATTTTCTCAATGCCTTCTTGCTTGAATTCCGAAGCCAACCACTGCTTTTTAGGTGGTTTCTGCCAACGTCCATTGAGCCAAACTTACACACATGCAAAAACGAACGATCTTTTTTAGCTTTTACAGCGGCTTTATCAAAGTTGTGTGTGTTTTATATGCTACAGAGTTTTAGTACTTTAGTACGCTTACTTCTGTCACGTTATTTACCTGTCCTGTGACATAACGAGAAATACCAGAAATTAAACAAAATCGGTTTTAGGGTCATACAACATCAAAGCCGCATTTTCGGTGACCAAGCACTTCCCTTACATATTTGTACAATCGTCACAAAAAACTATATCTAAGCAGTCAAGGAAGTGTTAATATTGCCGTCAGTTACATTCAATGAAAAATAACCATGGTAAATTGTTTACGACGTTATTTGGGTAGCTCCAATATAGCACACATTGGTAGCACACATTGGCAAATAAAACAACATAACGAATACTTTGGGAATCTTTTATTGTTCATTTGTGGCTGCATTACTTTGAATGGGTTTGCGATCTTTTGTTTGATAAAGCCAATGGCGAGATTATCAGACTTTTTAAAATTATATTAACGGCATGGCAAGGAAAAAAAAGCAGGCATTCGAGCAAATGTGAAACTAAAGATAACATAACTTGACGTCCTCGTGTACGGACTTCATTTTTTTATTGCATTATACAGTACAGAAAATTCCTCTTGGTCAAGCGTGTCCTCCTTATCGCTTGGCGGATCGCCTGAATATGTAGTATATGTATAGCTGAAGGTACACGGGTGGGTAATCATTTCTTTGTAGCGATAAGCGAAGCTGAATCTCAATCTATGGAATGACCTTCCTTCTTTAGTCAAGATAATATGTGGAAAATTCCTTTGGGAAGTGGTATGGACGGTGATATAGGCGTTTTTCGAAGTTTCAAGATTTTTCGACAAAGGGTAATTCATACAATTTGCGGTGGTAATTGCAGATGATGCCAGGTTAATTAAAATTATTGAACTGATCGTTTTCTCAAGCCCGTTTTCTACGCAGTTTTTCGAATATGCGCCTCCTCCTCCCCCCCCCCCTTCTCAAATGGCTGAATCGGCAAATATTCTTTCAATAGCTTCGACTAGGCCACGTGTACAGCTTAAGGCAGATCATTTGCGTTTTATTTGCACAATCAAGCGGACTCGCGTTGCGGCAAACAATTCTTGCTGCTTTTGCTATTGACTTTAGTATCGGTTAGTGCCTAGGGGCGGAATTCACTAAGCTCAGCCGTTCGTACTTAATTTCTTATCAAAAAAGTCAGTAGCACCTTCCCTGTCGAGGAAATGGAGGTATAAAGCGAAGCTTGTCGTGTGTTGCTTCGGTGTCCCTCCGAACAAATTGTACTCACGAGTGCGCCGTTGTGCTCAAACTACCACCGGTCATACGCACTGCAGCTGGCTCCGAAGTTCCGGCTGAGAAAATTGCGTTGAAACATGGCCGTCACACCGGGGAAGTTGGCGCTAGCGCTGCAGAGGCGTGCACCACCGTTGTCGGGTTCCCCGAGGGGAGGAGGACGCTGACGTTTGGCCTCAACATCGCGCTCCGACAAAATTGGGGTCCGCGGCTCTTAGCTGACGTTTCGCCTGAGCTTCGGAAGCCCTCATGCTAGAATCGACAAGTCGAAGACCAGCCCTTTCATGAACGCGTTCATTCTAATGGATTACCATGAAATTGCTCCAAAATAAATCTCTCCGTTACATAAGACATTGAATGGGTCATACCGCCTTAAGCAATGGCTGCTACACCCGTAAATGCGGCCTTCCCATTACGGCGGCAGAAGAGAGGGAGTAACTGTAATGAATAAAACAAAATTTAAGGTCCCGTGGTAGGGGCCCCTAAGTCCGGGTCTCCAATGGCGCGAGCAGTTGGCTTTCCTGGTCCTCGTCCGCAAGCCGCGCCTCCCACTGCCTGTTAAAATCGGATGTTTTTGTTTCTGTAGAGTATATATGTATCGGTCTGTTTGGGCATATCCGCGTAATGTGCGGTAACGTTGGCGTGTCCCCGCACCCCGGCCATTTATCAGTGTATCGTGTTTGGTGAATACGGCTAAGTGTACATAGGTATAGGTACGTGTGTGTTTGAAGCCGGTGCCTAATCCTCGCCTGTTGACTGTTTCACTTTGGGTGAGGGCGTCCATATTGTCTCCGCTCCTGTCTTTGGTGTTGGAGAATGTCGCACGGTGTAGAGGGGGGCTCGTCACTAGGTAGGTCCACAGCTCGGATGCTAAGTACGCGAGCTAGCTGGTCTGCCCTTGTGTTGCAGTGCACGTCCTCGCGTGATGGGCACCAAGTGAGGTTGTTGAATTAGGTAACTTGACTCCCTATAATTTTCGTACTAAGCATGGCACCGTGCCAAAAGATACAGGCGATAGGTGATTTGTGAGTCCGTGAGTATGGCCGCAGACACGTCCCTATCTTCGTTGTTCCTAATTGCAAGTGCAATTTATTTATTTATTTACTTATTTATTTATTGTATATTTGTTTATTTATTTCGTATACCCTCAGGGCCAGGGGCATTAAAGAGGGGAGTGGTTACATCAAATACAGAGAAAAAAAACAGTGCAGCAAAGAGGTTAGTAGTACAAAAATAGATGGCTCTCGGTTATACAATGTTACGTGTTGTAGTGCTGGTTAATAAAATGTAATTCGGTGCATAGAGTGCAGTAATACCGTGTAACGGTAATACAAGAAGTAGTACAATTGATAGTACAAAAACATGAATGAAATGCTCCTGTTAATACAATGTTACCTAATACTGCCATGAAGTGCTGATGGTCTACAATAGTAGTGGTTGAGGTGCGAAGGCGATTCCACGCATCATATTGCCACGAGGTCTCGAGCTGCGGCGAGCGCGAGCCAGTATTCAGGCAAGGAGAGAAGAAGAAGAAGAGGTTTTTCGTTTTTTAGGGTCAGCCATCTTCCTGGCTAGTACTCGTCTCTGCCGGTGCAGGACTTCTTGCTCTGAAGGCCTTCTGTTGCACGTGACAAACTGGTGGAGGTGCTGGGTAGTCCCAGCAAATGTCCTACACGCCTCCTGGTAGCCCTGTGCCTACAGTGACAACACCTGTTCACCGGGCCAGCCGAAGAGTCCGAGGATTGCCCCCTGAGCTTGGACCTCTTCCCGAGACTACGTCAGCTACGCACCAAAGCGGTATGGAAGGCACTACTAGTGCTGCTCACTATACGCTACAGAAAGTGCCAAAAGTCTTCCATGGTTCCATCCTTGAGGATGTCGAAGACTGGTTGGCTCAGTTCGAACGCGTCGCTGATTTCAATGGGTGGACCGATGCGAACAAGCTGAAGAATGTATACTTTAGCCTGGAGGATGGCGCTCGCACCTGGGACGAGAACCGCGAACCCTTCTCGTCGTGGAGCGACTTTTGTCGTCATCTGCGGGCAAGTTACGTCAATGCTGATCGCTGTGAACGCGCCGAGCGGGCCATTCAGTCGCGCATCCAAATGCCCAACGAAAGTGTGATGATGTACGTTGAGGACATGACGCGCCTCTTTCGTCGAGCTGACCCGGACATGGCAGAAGATAGGAAGCTCCGGCACCTAATGCGAGGGGTTAAGGAGCAGCTTTTCGCTGGCCTTGTTCGGAGTCCCCCGACGACTGTGGCCGAGTTCTTAACGGAAGCCACGACAATGAAAAAAGTGCTTCAGCAGCGGTCAGCAGTGTACGACCGGCAAATCAGCGTCGCGTCATCGATGGATCAGATCGGAGCTGCCGGAGGTAGCATCAACATCGACTCCCTCTGCGACCTCATCCGATCAGTGGTACGCGACGAGCTGCAAAGAATACACTGCCCGCCTCAACCTGCTGCGGGATCCATATCCAGCCTCATCAGGAACGAGGTGCAGCATGCTCTGCAAGTCCCGCTTGCCAGGGAGGTCACACCACCTGTGCCGACGGAGCTTCGGCGCGCATCATACGCGGAAGCTGCGAGCCGGTATATTCCTGCTTCTCCGCGCTTCGTCCGCCCCACACCTCACGATACAATTCCATCAGTGCAACCGATCCAGCACTTGGAGAACCGCCAACCACTTCAAAGAAAATCGGATGTCTGGCGCACACCGGACAGGCGTCCGCTGTGCTATCACTGTGGCGAAGCCGGACATGTGTACCGTGAATGCCCATATCGCCGCCTTGGACTTCAGGGTTTTGCCGTCGACTCTCCAAGGCCAAGATTCGGCGAAAGACCAAGAGCCATTGAGGAATACCTGTCTCAACAGCGCATGGCACTGCCCTTGCGACGGCAGTCACGGTCACCGTCGCCGAGACGATTTTCCCCAAATTCCCGGAGCTCCCCAGTGGCGGCGCAGGGGCGTTCGCCAAGCCCTAGACGGGAAAACTAAAGACAGCGACCTTCGGGGGCGAGGCCGCTGATAATCGACGCGAGCAAGGCCTCCCAGCGACGCGACCAGGTACCGGCAGTGATTCGACAACAACTGAACTCGGAAGCCGACTGTCTTTGGATATACCTGTGGTGCTCGACGGTCACCATGAAGTCAGTGCGTTATTGGACACAGGGGCTGATTACTCGATCGTGAGCCGAAAACTAGCGACACACCTGAAGAAAGTAGTTACGCCTTGGTACGGAACACAAATTCGTACTGCCGGCGGACATGTAGTCACCCCACTTGGTATATGCACACTCCGAGTTGGCATTCGTGGACGTACGTTTCTCTCCAGTTGCCTTGTACTTCGCGAATGTTCCCGAGACATCATCCTGGGAATCGACTTTCTACGGGAATATGGCGCTATTATCGACCTGCGGGAGCGTACCGTGACCTTCTCGACAGAGAGAGCAGCAGACAAAACCGACGACAGACATCTCAGCACGTTTCGCGTTTATGCCGACAACGTCGCGTTACCCCCCCGTTCGAGTGTCCTCGTTGATGTCGTGTGTGACAAGTTACGTGATGGTGAGGCAGTCGCTGAAGGCAACATGTCGCTCTTGCTCACACTAGGTCTCTGCGCCGCTCGCAGCCTCGTCACGCTTCGTGACGGACGTTCTACGCTGCTTGTGACGAATTTTAGTAATGAGCACCGTCACCTTTTTCGTCGCACTGCCATCGCTCTCGCCTACCCCATAACAGAGACTGCTGAATGTTTTACGTCTGCATCACTGGACAATGCTCTCCAATCGACACCGGGGGCTGCGACGGCATCACTAAGCAAAGTAGACATTAATTCGACTCTACCGGAGGAACAACAAATAGCGCTGCATGAATTGCTGCTTCAATTCCAAGAATGTTTCGCCTCGTCCTCTAAGGTGCGTCAGACGCCCATCACGAAACACCGAATCATTACACATACCGACGTCTCCCCCATAAAACAACAGCCTTACCGAGTTTCGGCCAAAGAACGGGATGCGATACATACGCAAGTCGAAGAGATGCTTCAGGACGATGTTATACAGCCTTCCAAAAGTCCCTGGTCATCGCCGGTCGTCCTCGTAAAGAAGAAGGACGGAACGCTACGTTTCTGCGTTGACTACAGGCGGCTAAACAGCGTGACTAAAAAAGACGTCTATCCACTGCCCCGCATCGATGATTCACTCGACAGATTGCGACGCGCCAAGTATTTTTCATCTATAGACTTGAAAAGCGGATACTGGCAGATTGAAGTTGATGAACGAGATCGCGAGAAAACGGCCTTTGTTACGCCGGATGGCCTGTATGAATTCAAAGTGCTCCCTTTCGGCTTGTGTTCTGCACCTGCGACATTCCAGAGAATGATGGACACTGTTCTCACTGGTTTGAAGTGGCATACTTGCCTCGTTTATCTTGATGACGTCGTCGTATTTTCGGCGACCTTTGAGGAACACCTGAATCGTCTGAAGACTGTGCTGGACGCCCTCCGCGCCGCTAACCTTACGCTGAAGCCAGAGAAATGCCACTTCGGTTACAAAGAACTTAAGTTTCTCGGCCATGTTGTGAGCGCGGATGGCGTTCGGCCTGACCCTGACAAGACCACCGCCGTAGCCTCGTTTCCTGTTCCCCGTGACAAGAAAGCAGTCCGTCGCTTTCTGGGGCTCTGCGCATACTATCGCCGCTTCATCGCCAATTTTTCTAGGATTGCCGAACCTCTGACTCGCCTCACACGAGAAGATGTACCATTTGTCTGGAATGAAGAGCAGGACGCGGCTTTCACCGAGCTGCGGGAGCGTTTGCAGACACCACCAGTTCTTGCTCACTTTGACGAGGACGCTGATACTGAAGTCCATACCGACGCCAGCAACGTGGGTCTTGGCGCCATCCTGGTCCAACACCAAGAGGGCACAGAGCGCGTGATAGCTTACGCCAGCCGTACTCTTTCACGCGCAGAAGCAAACTATTCCACCTCAGAAAAAGAGTGCCTTGCAGTGGTATGGGCGACCATGAAGTTTCGGCCTTACCTCTACGGTCGCCCCTTCAAAGTAGTGACCGACCACCATTCATTGTGCTGGTTGACCAATATACGAGACCCCGCTGGGCGACTCGCACGATGGAGCCTTCGTCTGCAAGAATTCGATCTGACCATCGTATACAGATCAGGCCGCAAGCACGAAGATGCGGATTCGTTGTCGCGTACACCCACCGATGTTTGTGATCCGGCCGCTGAGGATGACAGTGGATTCCTTGGGGCCCTCACCGCAACGGACTTGATTGCACGACAGCGCGAGGATACCGAAATCCGCGCAATCATCGAGAACCTCGAAGGATGCAACTCTCCTATACCTCGACGCCTTTCTCGCAGTCTCTCGTCCTTCTGCCTTCGAAGAGGTGTCCTGTATAAGAAAAACTCGAACAGCAACGGCAAACCCTACCTTCTCGTCATACCTGCTGACATGCGCGACGACATTCTTCTTGCCTGCCATGACGAGCCCACATCTGGTCACTTAGGCTCCTCCCGAACTCTCGCCAGAGTTCAACAGGCGTACTACTGGCCCAAACTATCTACATCTGTAAAGCGCTACGTCAAGAGTTGTCGGGAATGTCAACGCCGCAAATCCCCGCCACTGAAGCCCGCGGGGCTGCTGCAACCGATCGCACCACCCAGGGCACCATTCGATCAAATAGGCATGGATTTACTCGGGCCTTTTCCACTATCATCCGCCGGCAACAAGTGGATCGTAGTCGCCACAGATTACTTAACCAGATACGCCGAGACAAGGGCTCTACCACGCGCTACGGCTGCCGATGTTGCCCAGTTCTTTATAGACCAGATCGTTCTTCGACATGGAGCCCCGTCTTACGTGATCACTGACAGAGGCACAGCTTTCACGGCCCAGCTGATTGACGACGTATTCAAGCTAAGCTACACGGGCCATCGCAAGACCACTGCATATCATCCGCAGACCAACGGGTTGACGGAACGATTGAACAAAACCATCGCCGACATGTTATCCATGTACGCCGATGTACAACACAAGACGTGGGATCAGGTTCTACCGTACGTAACATTTGCGTACAACTCTGCCATCCAGGAGACGACGCGATTCACGCCGTTTCGTCTTGTCTATGGACGTGAGGTTCAGACCATGCTGGATGCGATGCTTCTACACGATTACGACGCGCTGCTCACCCCTGACGCTGAGCAATTTACGCAGTACGCCGAAGAAGCTCGCCAATTGGCACGCCTACACATCACGCAACAGCAGAGTGTAGATGCACGTCGCTACAATCTTCGCCATCGCCAAGTGGAATACCACCCGGGCGATCAAGTTTGGGTGTGGACGCCGGTGCGCCGCCAGGGGTTGTCAGAGAAACTGCTGAGTCGCTACTTTGGACCCTACAAAGTGCTGCGTCGCGTTAGTGACGTGAACTACGAGGTTCTCCCGGATAGTGCCATGTCACCCCAGCGTCGAAGGCAGCACTCGGAGATTGTGCACGTTGTACGACTCAAACCTTATTTCGCGCGATAGTGCGACAGCGTCTCAACTTTATGATGTACTTTATTTTTCTCTCCCTCACCCCCCACTTGTGCTTACTTTATGTTCCTTCCTTTTTTTTTTCTTTCCCTCTACCTACGTCGACCAGCGCTAGCATCGGGACGATGCCCGTTTTTTTCACAGGGGGAAAATGCCACGAGGTCTCGAGCTGCGGCGAGCGCGAGCCAGTATTCAGGCAAGGAGAGAAGAAGAAGAAGAGGTTTTTCGTTTTTTAGGGTCAGCCATCTTCCTGGCTAGTACTCGTCTCTGCCGGTGCAGGACTTCTTGCTCTGAAGGCCTTCTGTTGCACGTGACAATATGTACCAGGAGGGAATGAATGAGACGTGACATGCATTTGGCATAATGAAATTCCGGCCTTGCTATTGTGATCTAACCTTGATAAAATTTATTGAAGAGGAGATATCAGTTCGTCGCGAAGGGAAGGATGACGAAATATCATATGAAAATGTGAAAGTGTAAGGCATTTACGGCGAGAGGCTAAAGATGGCAAGCCAGGGTTTATTTTCATTACAAAAGTGTTGGCAGTTCGGTTATAATTAGAAAAAACAGAACGAGCAGAGGTATTTTGTACCATTTCTAATGAGTGAATTAGGTTTTTCTGAAAGGGATCCCAAACTGCTGTGGCATACTCAAGTTTTGAGCGGACCAGTGACTTGTATCGCATTATTTTAAGGAAGACGATGCCTTAGTGAAATTGCGTTTTAGGTATCCCAGCATGCGGTCAGTGTTTTAATTGCATAAGAAGCGTTCACGGACAACGAGATGTTGCTAATAATATGGATACCAAGATATTTTTAGGATGAAACAGCGTCTAAGAAGAGATGATTAACATAGTAAGAAGTAAGCTGGTTAGAAATTCTGGACATAAGCACAAATTTTCATTTTTTGGTATTTAATTCCATTGTCCATGACTGGCACCAATTATAAATAGCGTTAAGGTCGGATTGAACAGGAGATATATCAGTGTCGCATATTATTTCCCTGAAGATTACGCAATCATCTACGAATAAATGCAATGTTAGAGGAAACACAAGAGGAAAGATTATTTGTGTAAATTAGGAAAAGAGGGGGACAAAGTACCGACCTTTGAGGTAAGCCGGACTGCACTCTGCTCGGCTGCGAGATTGAGTCATTAGTAAAGACGAACTGCGAAAGCACTCAAGCCATGCAAGCAATCTGGGATCAATGTTAATTCGATGCAGCTTAAATATTAGAAGAATGTGGCACACTTTGTCAAACGCTTTCGAAAAGTCCAAAAATATGCAGTCGGTAGTTGAAGAGTGGTCAAGGATGACGTTTAGCTTATGCGTAAATAAAACTAGTTGTGTTTCACATGAATATCTTGCTGAAGCCATGGTGCGATGGTGAAAAAAGATGAATTAATTTCAAGAAAGCTAGCAGGATTGGACGCAATTATATGTTCTAGCATCTTACACGGAATGGAAGTGAGTGAGATAGGATGGTAGTTATATGGAGAGTGCTTGTTGCCTGACTTATAGAGTGGGGTCACCTTCCCGACCTTCCATTCAGCACGCAAAGAACCCTTGTCGAGCGACTGTTGGAATATAATTGCTAGAAAAACGAAAGAGTAACACCTGGTGCGATTAAAAAATTTTGAGTTCATTAAATCGTGTCCTGGAGCCTGCTGGTTCAATGATTATGGGAAAGATTGCTTGGTAATCGTATTCACGCATGAATGGAAGAGTAATATGTGTGGTTGATTAAAAGTTGTGCAAGAAAACATCATTAGGTACGGACGCACATTCATTAGTTGGAATAACATTTCCAGAGCTGTCAACCAAGGTTAGGATGTGATCCACCTTGGGGTTAATTACGCGCCAGGATATCTTCGTGTAGGGTTTAAGCATTTATTTATTTATTTATTTATTTCATAATACCCCTAAAGGCCCCCGAAGGGGTATTACATAGGGGGTACGGATACATGAAAAAATGCGAGCTTTGCGCGTTACCGAAAAAAAAGAAAAAAAAAAGAATTATACATAAGTACGACGACTAGCAACATACACAAATAAAACAGTATACGAAATAGATTAGTCGAGTAACAACTTAAAACAAATTGTGGGCATAAATAGATACAGTGTACAAGAAGCAATACGAGGTCTTGCTGGAAACTGCGTCAGTTGTCATCTTAACAAATTAATAAGACATGAATACACTTATACAATGTACACGCAGAACGGTAAAACAAATGATCAAAACAATATATACACTGAACAACGTATGAAGAAACGCTAAAATAGTACATGATGGATATTTACTCGTAACCGTTGCGTAAAAGTTCCTGAAAGGTTGCGAAATCGGTTTGAGTAGCAATGGGTGATGGCAGGTTATTCCATGCAACTATTGTTCGGGGAACGAAGGAGTTAGCATAGTGAGCTGAGCGACAACTTATGCGTTTTATCTTGAAGATATGGTCTGTGCGTGCAAAGAAGGCTGTCGCTGGTTCGAAGATATGGTGAAGGTGCGGATGATGATAAAGTTTGTGCAGCAGTGAAAGGCGGGCAATTCTGCGGCGATAGGATAAGTCGTCAAGCTGAGCGCGAGCTTTTAGTGCTGAAATGCTAGTATAGGGTGAATAATCAGAAAAAATGAAACGGACCGCGCGGTTTTGCAGTGATTCGATTTCATGGGTGATATAGGTCTGACAAGGATCCCAGATGGCTGATGCATACTCGATTTTTGGGCGTATTAATGTGATGTATGCTAGTCTGCGTAGTTTAGCTGGAGCATGCTTAAGATTGCGTTTGAGGAGGCCTAATGAGCGGTTAGCTGATGCCAACGTTAGGCGGATGTGATGATGCCACGTTAGATCAGACTGTAAGTGAACCCCAAGATACTTATATGAAGTTGTAAGTTCAATTATGTTGTTATTTATTACGTACGATGTTGGAATACGGTGACTGCGCCTAGTAAATGATAATAACTTTGTTTCAGCTGTATTAAGAGTCATCAACCATGTTGAACACCATGTGTTAATAGCGTTAAGATCGGTTTGAAGAACATGTTTGTCATTGTCACATGAAATTATTCGATATATTACGCAGTCATCGGCGAAAAATCTGATGTGGGAAGACACACAGTTAGGCAAGTCATTAATATATATTAAGAAGAGTAAAGGGCCAAGAACGCTGCCCTGCGGAACACCAGAGGTTACTTTGGTAGAAGGGGAATTGCTGTTGTTAACAGATGTGTATTGTACTCTGGATGAGAGGAAATCCTTAATCCATCCAAGAACGGTTGGGTGTATGTTAAGGTTCATTAGCTTCAGTACTAGTCTATGGTGAGGAACGCGATCGAAAGCTTTTGAGAAATCCAGGAAGATAGCATCAACTTGAAACCCGAGGTCTAGGTATGAATGTAAGTCATGTAAAAAGCCGGCTAACTGTGTGTCGCATGAATAACCCCGACGAAAGGTATTTATGAAAAGGTATTGCCAATAAAGTGATCATTGGCTTGTTTAACTGCGGCAACATACTCATCTGCCGCCTGTGTGTATATGGTCCACCGGTTTATGCTAGGTGATCATTCGGCTCATTTGTGCATATGTTTCATTTTATTAGACAGGCGCTTGAGAGGGATGTTATACCATGGAGAGTTTTGATCACATGCAAGGATGCGCACTGGGATGTATTTGTTTGTTAGTTCAGCAATTTTTGCAGCAAATATATTCCAGTTGGTCTGAACGCTACGGCTGTTGAAGATGTATAAGAACACTTCTAGAAAAGTGTTCAGCGTTGATGGCTTCAAAATTTCCTTTCGCGTAGTTTCCAAAATATTTTACTTTTTTTACCGGTTTTTGGTCGCAAGAAATTTATGTCAAACAAAAGTGCCGAATGGTCGCTCAAGCCGGGTAAATACGTGATGCCGGAAACTACGTCTGGCCGCGATGTTAATACAAGGTCAAGTGTGTTCGCAACGGATTCAGTAGTTCGCGTGGGTTGAACAAGTTGTGAAAGCGAAAAGGCGATCGCTGCGGCTTCTGCTGTGCTGACAGATTTTGCCGTGGGCAATGCAGCTATCACGCGATTTTGGTTCGTGGCTACTACCGTATACTTGTCCCGGCCCGTTTGACTGTCGTCTGCATAGTACACGTCCGGTTGTCCTCTAAATCTGAGGTTCAAGGTTCTCGCTCAAGCCTTTCGTCGCCCCGCATGATATCTCGGAATCATATTTTACGCTCAAGCCGACCCCTCTGCCTTTCTTCAAATAAACTCTCTCATATTTTCCGGAACAGGGGACACCACTATCTGCTGCCTGACTTCCCGGGTCATCTGCACTGTCTCTTCTGCACTGAACTGGTGGCGGAGTATAAAGCCGATATCGGTTATTATGGCCCGATCCTGCGTTGTTGCGCACAGCCGTTCCCTGTGCGCGATGAGGGTTGCCATCGCATATTCCTCAAAGATATTGTGGATGCCCTATTTCTCAAAACTTTCCGTACTGGTATTTCCTGGGAGCCCTAGAGCAGGTTTAATTATTTTTAGTATTTGATTTGTAAACATATACACAGGAAAGAGAAAGCGAGGAGCAAGGCTGGCAACTGCCACCAGAAGGGGCACAACGCCTGCCTACTCTTAATAAAGTACGAGACAAACATACAAAGGAAAGATAGGAAGGAGGGGAGGAAGGAGGAAAGAAAAAGGGAGAGGACAAATCTCAAAGAATAAAGTACAACATACAGTAGGGCCCGTCCCTGCAGGTCATGCTACTAAAGAATGTAAACAAAAGAAATAGTTGCTGGGTTGTAATACAAACGTGCCCCTAAGTTCGTTGCTTCTAGAAAAGCAAGGAGAGCACGATGAGCTTGATCACGTCGAGACGCACAACGACTGGGGTATAAACATTTATCTAGAGTCGTACACCGCAGGCCAAGGAGATCATAGTCCCTCACAAGCGATAGGCATTGAAAGCAGGACATTCCAATATCAGGTGCTGAAGTGAAGCTTTAAATGCACCTCGGAATGATGACTTCAAGCTGTTTGAACTTGATTGAGCTTGGTAATGCTTTGGAAGGGGAGTGCTTACGTAATGCTAATGCTAACAAAGGCGTGTACCAGAAGGAATCGTTTCCCCTTCCGAGAAGCCCTCGTGGGTTCGCGTAACCCTACGGATCATCTTAGCTACGCTTTGTGTAGTACCTTTGAGGAGGCCGAGCGTGTGCGCTACTCCGGCCGTTTGTTCGACTAGTAATCCCAGAACGCGCAGTTTATTCAACTCTCTTACGCGACCCCCGTCCAAGAACAGTTCGAAACTCAGGCGATGTTCTCGTCTCGTGTACTTTGCTCTTATTTTAATAAATTGGGACTTCTCTGAAGCACATGCCATGTCGGCCCCTTGCGTGAAGGTCTCGACCTGTTAAATTTCCCACTGGAGAAGCTCCTGTTTACCCCCATAGGATCCGTGATTTGTCGACAGTGTAATATCGTCAGCGTATTGGCGCTCTCTGGAGCTTTCCTCGCCTCAAGCTTTAGTGAAAAATTACGCATTGCCACAAAAAATAGGAGGGGGAGAGTATGGACCCTTGTGGAGTTCCTTGATCGGGAACTGCAAAGAGTTTCGATCTAGTTGTACCCAGACTAGAGCACTGCACGTGCTCGGGCTTACCCGAAAGCCCGGGCCCGGCCCGGACCGTCCCACGGGCCGGGCCCGGGCTGAAAAAATCGGCCCGTGCAGTGCTCTAGCACATGCATCATCTGGTACCGGTGAACCATTGGAATCGATTAGCGTGACCGAATTGTCTTTGGCTGGGTTAATAACTCGCCAAAACTTTTGAGGATCATTCGCAAGCATCGTGGGCAATGTGTGTACGTGGAATGCCTTTTTGGCAAGTTTTATAGCATCTATGTAGGTATAGTTTGCATCCTTAAAAGCATCCCATTTCGAAGCCAGTGCACGTTTATTCGCTATTCGATACAGTCGTTTTTTTCAGTTCGAATGTCTTTAACTGAGAGTTGAACCAGGGCTTCTTAGCATTGTATGATATTACACTTGACGGAATAAACTTATTGGTGAGCTCATGTATTTTATATTTGAAAATGATCCAGTTCTCATCAACACTGCGATCATGAAATTGGTTTAAGAAAGGATCAAGAATGTTAGCTAGCTCAATATTATTATTGTCAAAAGTTCCCCTGCGATTATGATAAATTACTTTTAAATGCGAAACATTTCTTGGCGAGCATTTGTTACTTTTACAGTATCTATCTATCTATCTATCTATCTATCTATCTATCTATCTATCTATCTATCTAGCCGCCTACGTATTTGTGCTCTCATGGTCGTTTCGTTAACTTGGTATGTACCAAAATTGGCATAATATGACAAGAGTATATGACGAACCGAAATGATATGTCATGGCATGAATGTCATGACATTCGTGTCATGTAGGCCATGAAACAGTCACCCACGTCTTGGTGCTCTCATGGTCGTTTCGTTAACTTGGCAGGTACCAAAATTGGCATAGTATTACAGGAGTGTATGACGAACAAATCTGATAGGTCATGACATAAATGTCATAAGATGCGTGTCATGTAGGTGATGACAATGTCCCAGCGAAAAAGAATAATTCAAGCACCACTGAAATGGGTTCGGACGTGGGTACTAAGTGAAGGAAACACTAACGTATACTGGTAGATGTCATAGTCATGAGCATGGCCAAGCAAAAATGACAATGAGTCAGTGAAAAAACATTAACAGTAAAAATTGGCAGCATCAGAAATGCTTGTATTCTCGTTGTGTTGCGTCTTTTCCAGCTCCTCGGCCATCACAATCACTCGTCTCTCGAAGCGACCATCATACTGAATGCGGTGCGTCGCCATAATGCCGCGAATGAACTGAGTCGAAACACAAAAGGCCGTAGGGTATTACAGCACCGTAACCAGTCACAAGCACAGCGAAAACATCGCCGATTCCAAACAAAAACAAGTTAGCACTTCGGTCGACCTGTCTATGGGTTGGATCGAGCCGTAAGGTTACAGGTTGCCAAGGTAACGCAAGAAATCGTGGGATTTAGTAGATTTCTTTTAAAATGGTCAATTTTGTTGTTATTCGAATGAGTACAAGGGTCAGGATTCAAGCAAAGAAAATTATGTAAAAGTACACTCGTGTTACAATCCAATAAATACCGTATTTTTTGAATAATTTAATCTACCTTCCTTGCAAGCAGTGCAGATTTGTGCCGCGGGCTGATTCAGGTGGTCTGTACCTGTTCTTGGGGCAAGACGTTGTTTCTTTGTTTTCTTTACTATACGATGCCCCGATTATAGAGCGATTTTGTGTGGTCCTCTCAAAGCCTTTTAATTGGCGTTCCACTGTAATTGCAATGTAAATTGTATGTCAATGCCTGTGTTCCTGTATGAGGTCTTGCAATCGGGGTGTAGGGTGTTCATGCCTAATTTTTGAAAACATTTCGTTTCAGACCTGAAGCTTACAGCTTCAGTTTGTGTGCTTGACTGTCAAGCCTTGTGAAGGAGAGGATGGAGACTTTTATTTGCCCCTACGTAAGATTATATGCAACTTGATTGCTGATAATAGACCTGTTGTATGGACCGCTCATCTACAGCATGCTTCTTAATCATATGTTGGCTTTGACACTTAAAACCCCATAATTTATCTTTTGCAGCACCCGGATGCGCCGCATCATATGCCTATGGTGACACACAAGGACACTAGCCTGCTGCAAGCAAGAGCCCTCCATGTACAGCTCGAATCGATCAAGATCGACGAAGATGACCTTGTCTCTGGCCTCGCCACGCAGATTGCCCTTTACTGGGTATTGAACATTGTTTTTGCTCCAAAGGCACAAAGAACATTTGACTTGATATGCCACATGGTCGGTGTTAACAGCGGTGTGCGGCCAACTCCGCTTGTGCGTGTGTCACACACATTGGTACTGTAAAAAAATAAAGCGTTCTATAGTTAAAATTTTCTCCATATTTTGTGTTGCAAGCACCCAAGCAGCTCTTGTTCTTTGTCTGAAAAACATCTTCCAGATAAGAAAAATTTATCCCAGCCCAAGCAGCTCTTCTCACATCTTAGGCCTCTGAAAAGCATGTTCGAGGCAAAAAATTAACCCTATAAGGAGTAACTACAGATATGGAGGGCTAAACATTTAATCCCCTGGGGAGTAACTGGAAGGATGAGCCGTTGGTCCTCGGAGAGTAACTGCAAGGACCAACATTTAGTTCTCGGGGAGCAGCTGGTGGGACTAACATTTAATCTTTGGGGGACAACTGGGGTGACTAACATTCCATCCTCTAGGGAGTAACTGGAGGGACCAAAAGTTAATCTCCAAGGGAGTAACTGCTAGGGGACTAACAGTTAATCCCCTTGCTGTTGGTCCCTAAAGAGAGTAATGGTTGTGGCAACGCTGTTAGTTCCTCAAAGGACTAACCCCTATACCGCGGTTAGTGAATTTTGACCTAGAGCGTACGAGCCAGCTGCAGAAGACGACGACGATGCTCGAGCCCATGCTTATGATGAGACATTTGTGCGTATATTTTGCCACCAATATCTCGAATTTATAGCAAGCTTCGTTGAAAAGTTCTTATTCTAAGGTATGGTTGCAGCCGAAGTGGCAGTGCAGATAGCTTACGGTGCCGAATGCGAACAAGAAAGCAGAGCTCAATTTTACTGACAAGGAAAGAAGGAAGCACGGTCACCTGTTAGCAGGATTACACACAATGAACCTGCAGTTCCGGCTATTTTCTGACGGCAAATCTCTGCATACCCCTGTTTGGCAGCTTCCTGTACTGTGCGTCCGCTACAGCACCGACAAACCCAACCACGCTCACCCGTTCAGCGCACCGTCAAAGCGATGGCAATCTCCATATCACAAAGTAGGCAAATATATTTATGTTGATACTAATTACAGAAAGAAAATAATTCGTCGGCCCTTCCCCTTCCAGGAACACGGGGGGCAAGCTTGTCATACCCTGAAAATGGGGTGTCGCGTTCCCTCGCCTCGTGGTTCGCTGCCCTTCTTTGACGCTGGGCTTCGGTAAGGCGGGCTTTTAACGTCATATCCGCTGCCTGCCGCTGTAATCGAGCCTGGGCTTGGGTTGCCTTGAACGCATGATCCGCACTAGCAGCGCGAGACTGCTCCCGGCGAAGTTGACGGCGTTTCTCGTCGAAAGCGGTCTGTCCTATGCCGCCCGAACAACTCGAAGCCTTCCCATCCGTTTGCCGAGCGTGCACTGAAAAGGATACCCGACGCAACGCGCGCGAGGCCCTCTCCTTTGGTTGCCCTTCCCCCGGCGAGCGCCCCTCCTCATTGGGTGCTCCCGTCACGTGTTACGTGCGCGCGCCTCACGTGTTTCACCAGCGCTCTACAAAATATTTTGTATCTGCAATTGAACCATTATTCTGCACCTGAACCATATTGGTCACTCCTGGACGGCTGCGATCAGTCGATCATTGTATACCATGCGCGCAGCTTTTGCACCATGTTCGCTCTAAGCTCTTTAGCTAGCTAGCCGAGTCAATTGCGGTGGCAGGAAGTCGGACGCGACCGCGCCCTGATTAGTCCGCGCTGACAGCCTTCATTTGCCGCTTCCGGCGAGCGGTGCCTGCGAACATATCTAGCCCACCTTGATCCACGGCGAACAGCTGCCGGCCGCCGGGCGGACGCCGGGCGTGGCCCTTCGCCAGTTATTTTGTAGGAAAATCTTTCCATGTGGGACAGGCTTAAGGCGTCTCCCAGTCTGTAATATTACCGTTGTCCAGCGTTACATTATTCCATGTTGTTCCTGCAAATCTCTTAATTTCATCAGACCGCCTAATTTTCTGCCTTCCTCGAGGGTACTTCCGTTCCTTTCACACCCAATCTGTAACTCTAATGACCCGCCGATTATCCGACCTATGGACTATGTCGCCTGCCCGCTCCACTTTTTCCTATTTATGTCAAATAGAATATCATCTATCCCCTTTTGCTCTGCTTCCACACCACTCTCTTCTTATCTGCTAACGTTACGCCGAACATTTTTGTTCCAATGCTAGCTACGCCATTTTTATCTTGTTCTCAAGCTCCTTTGGTGATCTGCCAGGTTCTGCCTCATATGTTAGTACCGGTAGAAAGCAATGATTTCATACTTCATTTTCAACGAGAGCAGTAAGCTACCAGTAATGATTTCGTAATGCCTGCCATGTGCGCTGGAACCCATTTTCATTCTTAAGTAAATTTACTTCGCATGATTAGTGTCCCCTGTGAGAAATTGAGCTAGATAAAAATACTCCTGTGCACATTCTAGACGCTGGCGCCCATCATGAACACTTCTTCGCTTGAAAGCTATTCAATATTACCTTTGTCTTTTAGAGAAAATCTTCAACCCTACACTCACACATTTTTGGGGAAGGTCCTCAATCATTTGTTGCAATATGTCGTCAGCGCTGCTGAACGGGACAATGTCATGTGCAAAATGAAGGTACGTATCTTCGGCGATAATAGTCACTCCTAATTTCTTCCAATTGATAGCTTGAATGTTTATTCTAGGCATGCGTCAAGTATAATTGGAAATATTGTGTCGTCTTAGGTGACCATTTTCTTGGTGAACCTTTTTTCGGTTTTGTCATAGAGAACAAAAACATGTGAAGTTGGAACTATCCTGAGGCAGAGTCGAAGCGAGTTTGAGGAGTTGCGGATATGCGCGCAATGGCTGAACGTGAACATGGCAGTTCTACACAAATATCAGTAATTTTATTGGCATCCGAGTGCAGCAAGCACTACGGCTGTGATGTGCAGTTCGTATAGTCCTTTAATAGAATTCATACGACATGCACCTACACCGCTAAATACACACAAATGGCGCAGATACGTCCTGTTTTTTTCTCTTTGTCTCTTTTTTATTCTTTGTAAGAAAGGGAGGAAAAATGCGAAAATAAAGTTCAAGTTGAAGTTGAAGTTGAACAGGCGTAATTAAAGCATAGAATGGCGTGCCGCGGGAAGAGCACACTATGCAACATGATTCGAGCGACGCAAGTGCTTATCTTGCTGCTACGGCAGACTACCATCAGCTTCTTGCGAGCTGCACATTGATGAGTTCGCCATACCAAGCCACTGTGGGCAACTTTTTTAAGCCGTCATTTTGACTTGACTAATTCGCAACAGGCGAGGAGCGCGAAAAATAGGTAGGCAATAGGCGTGCCGAAAAACACTTCCACTGTGAATAGGGAGCGAGCACGATTGCAAAATCGGACCATAAAACACCGTCTCGGTGTCAAATAGGTTAAGTACGTAAGCTTTCTAATGCGTGAATAAATATACCTTCTGTATATTTGTGTATACTTGTGTGTATACTTGAATAAATATACCTTGTGTATATTACGGTTGCGTAATTTGGGTGCCCTAGTGCTCATATGCCCTCTGCAGCACGCACAAGATATTCCAGATACTTCACTGTGCCTGCGTCACTGATAAAGCCTTTCCGAGCTTTTATATTAGACACCGGTTATCCATCCTACGCATTACATGACCTGCCCAGCTCCATTTCTTCCGCTTTATGTCAACTAGAATATCGGCTATCCCCGTTTGTTCTCTGATCCACACCGCTCTCTTCCTGTCTCTTAACGTTAGTCCTAGGATTTTTCGTTCCATCGCTCTTTGTGCGGTCCTTAACATGTAATGCGTAGGATGGATAACCGGTGGACCATTAGGGTTACAGAATGGACACAAAGAAGGGCAGCGCAGTCGATGTCGGCAGAAAACCAGATGGGATGATGAAGTTAGGAAGTTTGCAGGCGCAAGTTGGAATACGCTAGCGCAAGACAGGAGTAATTGGAGATCGCAGGGAGAGGCCTTCGTCCTGCAGTGGACATAAAATATAGGCTGCTGCTGCTGATATTAGACAATTTTAGTTTAGCGTTAGCGTAATGGCGGGGTTACGGGAAATAGAGTTACCACTCCGCAAACGAATTTTGCAGAAAGGTAGTTTTAGTATAGCGTGATTGCGTAGTTAACGTGCGGGACGCTATTCCAATACGCTTGGAATTTCACATACATAAGGCCAGTAGTGATTCTGTGTGCATCCGGAAGGCGCGAGGGGGAGCGCAATGGAAGCCATGAGCGCGTTGTATTTTCACTTTCCATGACCGCCGATTTGCAGCGAAATAGACAAGCAGTACACGCTGTCTACTAAAGCCTCCGCAATCTTCCGATCTCTGAGGCCATATGCCGTCGTCGCGCATATCTCCCAACTTTACCGATAGGTGCCGTTCGGATCTCGGAGAAAATTTCTCTAGTTAGGCTTAGGCGCGTTCGAAACGAGAAGCGATCTCAAAAATTCCTCAAGGTTATCCAAAGTACCCTGTCGTCGAAGTGGCCTGAGACTAAGCGGAAGCCGTTTACACAGTGATTTACTACGAATGATGTCAATTCTACAAGAACAACGCGAAATCCTGTTCGTAGCGGGCGGCCGGGAGCGACGCCGTGTTGAACGTAAACTGCGTAAAGCACGCAAACACGGTAACGTTAAATCTGAAAAATAGCGTGCGTACGGTACTCTGTATGGCTCGCTTAGCGTTCTGCGCATGCGCATTTCAATCCCGCTATTCGGCTAAGTCCGCTAATACGGTATCAACGCTAAACTAAAGCTGTCTATTATGGCAAGTGTTTGTTTTACAGCGAAGCTCTTAAAGGTTCACTCTCCGATGGTCGCGTCCGGCAATAGAAAAAAATTGTCGCAGTTTCTCCCGAAAGGCGAAGCACCAATTGCCATAGCAAATTAGTAGAGAGCTATACGGAGTAAGGATAGTAGTTTTATCAGCTGTATAAACTTGTACATGCAGCAGCACCAGCAACGCGCAGAACTGTTGTCGACGCCGTCGGCGTTTTGCCCCCGTTCGCACCGAACGCGCGCGGCGTTTTTATATAAATACGTATTTGTTGCCGCAGCTAAACGACGCCTCCCCTCCCTCCCTCCCGTCCCCCCACATCCTTTCGCGTGACGGAAAAAGTTGCGTTTGCTCTTTATGTATGGAAAGGAGGAAAGAGACGCTTAATTCTGCAGTCCTTCAGGGAGCACGGCGCAGAACGCGCGTTTGCTCTCCGACGTGCGTTCGCTCCCCATGAAAGCACGCGACCCTCGCGTCCTTTCACTTGCACATACAGTGTACGGAGCGCGGCGACGATTTCATTGCCGTTGACGTCATGCGGAACCTCACGGCTACGGCGATGACGACGGCGACGCCGACGGCAGAAATCTGCTTTGGAGTGTCCATATAATTGCAATCGCAAATAAAAAATCTCTTATTGGCCGTATGCTGTATGCGCGAGTGAAAGCGCGCGAAGGCGAAGGACTCGTGCTTTCACGGGGAGCGAACGCACGGCGGAGAGCAAACACGACTTATGTGCCAGTGAAGGCGCGCGAGGGCGAGGGACGCGCGATTTCACGGGCAGCAAACGCACGGCGGAGAGCAAACGCGAATTCCCAGTGGAAGGGGAGCGGTGGGCGAGGAGGGCATCGAGACAGCCTAGACTGTGCGTGTGCGTGCCCGCTCTCCCACTGCGGCGCATGCGCGCAGCCCTACCGCCCTCTGCCGCCTGTGCCGCCGACTCTCTCTGGGCTCTCGCCCGCCTCTCCCCTAACAGTGTCGACAACGGCGTCTAGCCGTTCCGTCACGTAACCAGCGTCACGTAACCAGCAGTGTGCGGTCACACAAACAACGCGCACAACTGTTGTCGACAGTGGCGGCGTTTTGCCCGCGTTTGCACCGAACGCGCGTTGCGTTGGTGACGTGTTTATGAAGAACGTGCCAACATTTGCCATACACACTATGGGGGTGAACCGTAGCTACCATAAGGCCATGGTCCCTGTGGTCACTAAACAAGTGGAAAACCATCGGACCATATATATATTTCTCATGCTTTAATAGTTCAAGTAACCAATTACACCATCACATCTTACTAGTCATAATTCGAAATACACAATTCGCACCATTGTACAGCTTCGCTGTCAGCCCTGCGACGCCAGTAGAAGGGCTGACAGTTCTTTTTCTTTAAGGGCGAAGCACCTTAGCACCGAGCCTTGTCCCTCGTCGTCCGTTGTCCATCCGTAGCTCTGGTTTGCATGGAGACCGCTAGGGCCGCTGCGGTGCACAAGGGCTATATAAACGCTGTATATACTGTACACATGTACAGTATATATATATATATATATATATATATATATATATATATATATATATATGTATATGTATAGTATGTACGCGAAGCTCCGGCTTCCGGCTTCTAGAGAACGCTTCCGGCGTTTTGCCGACGCCTCCCGCGCTCTCACCGCCTCCGGGTCCGCTTGCCGGCGGCGCCGTGCTGCTGCACTGATCACAAGGAAGTCTTAATGAAAGGAAACGAAGTCCGCACCTCAATACCATATATGACCAATGAAACAACATTATATATACTGTACACATGTGTTGTCACTCATTTGAATGTTCGAGTGGGAATGTACGGGTGATTCACGGTTACCCGAATGATCCCCCGGTGCTTCGCCCACTCATCATCGTTCACTTCGCGAATATGCGGTCTTTTTTATTTCAAGGGGCAATAAACGCAAATACTAAGTCGACGTGGACCATTCGAATACTATTCGAAAAACCTCGCAGCGCTTGCTCAGTGCTAAAAAAATACCTAGTTTTTAAGAAAAGTTGTCGCAGTTTCACCTGAAAGGTGAAGCATCAATTGCGATAGCAAATTTGTAGAGAGCTATACGGAGTAGTGATATTAGCTTTATCAGCTGTATAAACTTGGACATGCAGCAGCACCGGCAACGCGCAGAACTGTTGTCGACGCCATCGGCGTTTTGCCCGCGTTCGCTCAAAATGCGTGCGGCGTTGGTGACTGTTGCCGGAGCCTGTGATATAAATAGGCACTTGGTGCCGCAGCTAAACGTCGCCTCCCTTCCCTCCCCCTTCCCCCCCCTCCCCCACGGCCTCTCGCGCATTTGCAAGAAGGCGCGTTTGCTCTACATATATGGTGATTGTAAAGGAGGAAAGAGACGCCTACTTCTGCAGCCCTTAAGGAAGCACGGCGCAGAACGCGCGTTTGTTCTCCGCCGTGCGTTCACTCCCCGAGAAAGAGCGCGTCCCTCGCGCCCTTTCACTCGCACATACAGCGTTCGGCGGCGCGCGGCCACGATTTCATCTCCATTGACGTCATACGGAACCTCACGGCGACGGCGACGGCGACGGCGACGCCGACGGCAGAAATCTGCTTTTGAGTGTCCATATAATTGCTATCGCAATAAAAATCGCGTCTGAAGGGCCCCCATACCTTCAGCACAATTGAATCCGCCCGCACCAAGCGGGAAGTGGTCACGTTGCATGCGTGCCATCACCGCCCTTTACGGCTGCCGGTGAGTAGACCGTCGCCCGACGGATGGAGCTGTCGCTTTTTGCGCAAAACGCAATAAGGCGGCCATAGAGATACCCAGCCAAGACAGAGTGTTGGGTTCGCCATTGAAGCTGCTCTCGTTCAAGCGGCGTGGGCCGTTCGGAAATCCCGCGACATGGACATAGACGTTGCATTCTCTGCTTCTTGTAGTTTGTAAGAGTTTCGTGAGCCAGTAAACCAACGCAGCTGCACGCGTTAACGAAACTACTTAAACGTGAATGCACTCGCGGCGCAGAGTGCAGAAAACTAAACCTTTTGACCGCTAATGTCGTTATTAAGAATAACGTCAATCTGTTCTTTTAACAGTGGAGCTGTTCTTACTCGAGCATTCGCCGTCTGACTGCCGTCACGCAGGTTACGTGTCAGGAGAGGATGAGCCGCGCCGGAGAAGGGCAGGTCACGCGACCAGCAGAGGAGGTGAGGCGCGCTGAGGGAGGAGGCGATCAATGAGAGGCCGCGCTTGGCTCGAGCAGGGGATGCGATGAGTATAAGACAAGGTGTTTCTGTGTGGCACGCCCTTTAGGATAACGAAAGCGCATCGCAGCCCAGCTGCGCTACGACAATGGGAAAACCACGAGATGTGCGTGCTCCTGAGGAAGAGACTGCCTACCGCGAACGTCAGCCAGAGTTGGCTCGTGAACGGGCTCGTCGCTTGCTCTCATTACTGGCGCGCAAAAAAGGGGCGCCGCAACATGCACCCGAAAAAAGGCACGCCAAACCTCAGAGGGAAACCTCACGCAAAAAAAACCACACAGAGCAAACCACAAATATTTAGCAGCACCAACGAGCAACGCGCAGAGCTGCTTCCGACGCCGTCCGCGTTTCTCCCCCGTTCGCACCGAACGCGCGCGATGTCCGTGACTGCAGCCGATGCCTCTGGCGGTGGCTCGGCAAGTTTCGACCAGGGAACTGGACACTCGTCGAGCAGTGTCGGAAGTCGGTGCCTTTTCTAATTTCGCAACGTTTCAGAATAGGTTCCTCCTGTAGATGTGTGTTTGCTTGTGTTTAGGCAATCGCATCACGTGCGACACTCGGTGTAACAAACACAGCGTTCCTGTTCGACCATCATCACGGAGTGGAAATAGCGGTGATTTTTGTTTCTTTTAAATTAACTGCAACTTTAAAGTAGACATAGTGTCGCTGCCGCCGATAGCCACGAGTTGTTTGCCACATATCCTCATTTGATCCTGTTCTTGATACATCGTCCCAAACTATAATCGGAAAATACGCCAAACATAGTGTTTGTCCCGATCAATAGTTGGCTTTCTTTATGGACAATAAAGTTATGACCATGGAGGCTTTCGTGTCAAAAGAAACTATCAAAACAGTGCGAAACATTCTCTTTATTGATTCGTGTCCCGTGGTGCATCATGACCATAACTGAACGCGCCACCAGAAACATCTCTTGAATTCCCTGCCTACACCACATTACGCTCGCCACTGAAAACTTGGGAGCGTGTTTTCCGTCAATCACTTTCAGGGACGCCGCTGTTGAATAAGCAAATGAAAGGATAGCACTCGCTTGAGTGACTGATCGCACTGGACGTCGTCCATAGACGACATTATCCTCGAACGTAATCGACCGCCTCAGCAGTTGATGTCCTACAGCGCTCCTTATAGCGTAGTCAAATTGATAGCCATGAATGATACAACAAATTAAGAAATTGTGGGCTTATATAATTATTATGAAGACACATGAGTTTACCATGTTGTCGTGCCATAACTGAGCTTTGAATCTGTGAAGTTGAAGTAAGTACTGGTAAGCGCAGTTTTACGCCAATGTTCGCAGTCGTTGCTTTCGATGCATTCCTCACTTTCCGAATTTTTCTTATCCTTTGTGCTGAAGTAATACGTAAAAAGGGGTTCCTCTGTGTTTAGTACCTGTGAGAGAAAGGTGAAAATATTTTAATTTATTTATTTATGTGTCTCAGTACCCTATGCACCAACAAAGCATTACTGAGGGGGGGTGTTACACAATACATAGGCGGCAATTGAAAAAAAAAAAAGTGCCGAAGCCAGTGCATGTCAAAGCAATAAACAAAACAAGCACACAAACTGATCACAGCAGAGAGAAAAAGGCATCATTAGAAAGAGTCATTGCTACATTTGCCGATAATTGATTCCACTCTGAAATTGCTTGTGGGAAAAATATATTTTGCATGTGTTATTTCAGCATTTGGACTCCCTAACTTTATTAAAATACACTCGAGCAGAAATGTAGTGTGGGCAGGATAATAGAAATAGCCCGTTGTAGGCCTGCTCTGTAATATCGTACTATATTCATTCAAATAACTTTATTGAGTGCCCTGCAATTTGGTGGGGTGAGCCTAGACCCCGCCTAGGCTTCGCCGAAGGGTTGTTAACCCTCGGCGGCTTCCTCGGCTCGCTGGACGGCCCAGAGTTGGTGCTGCAGGTCCGAGCTGAGCAACGCAGACTCCCAGTGCGCGCGAAGGCTGTCGCTGTTTGAGGCTGCATCACTGTTATCGTTTGTTATACCCGCACATTCCCATAGGATATGCTCTAGGGTGGCGCTAGAGTCGCAATGTCTGCACTTGTCAGTCGTGCATAAATCTGGGTGTATTATGTGCATGATAGCTGGACTCGGGTAGGATCTGGTTTCTAACTGCCGCCATTCGACAGACTGTTTTTTTTTTTGTTTAATTTTGGGTGAGGCCGCGGGAATGTGTGCATCTGCAATCTATGGTGTTGAATAATTTCATGAAATTTGGTCATTCGATCTTCCCACTTCCATTCGTCGGTAGTCGCTGAAGCGGGACTAACCGAGGCTCGGTCCGTAAGCTCTCGAGCCATGCGGTGCACCACCTCATTGCTACCGTCTGGTAGTGTGTGAGCGGGTGTCCAGATGAGATGGACACTTCTGTCATAGTTGTTACCTAATTTTAGGACTTGTAGTGCCTCTGGGGAGATTCGACCATTGGCGTAGTTTCGTATTGCCGTCTGGGAATCACTGATGATTATATCTGCTTGTGTTTGTGCTATGGCTAACGCGATAGCTATTTCCTTTGCGATTTCCACATGTGGCGTGTTGACTGTAGCACTCGTCGTGCATTTTCCCTCGTAATTTATCACCACTGCTGTGTAGGCGCGCTTGTGTCTGTATCTAACTGCGTCTACAAATATGGTGTCCTTGCTGTTACCGAATTTATTTTGTATATCGCGTGCTCTGCTTTCCGGCCTACCCTGATGGTGAGTGGGATGCGTATTCTAAGGTATTGGAGGGACGGTTATCATGCCTGTGATGTGTGTGGGCACATCTACTTTGATATCATGTTGGGTATGATACCCGTGGAATGATACCCGTCAATGAGAGGCCGCGCTTGGCCCGAGGAGGGGATGCGATGAGTATAAGACAAGGCGATCCAATATTTGCCTACCTGTTTTAGTTCTGGACAGGCGTTCATATTGTGCGATGCGTTGTGCCTCGACTAGCTTATCCAGTGCATTGTGTAGACCTAGCTGCAGTAGTTTATCGTTGCTGGTGGTGATGGAGAGTCCGATTGCTTGCTTGAAGATTTTTCCGATTAAGCAGTCTAATTTATATCTTCCTGACGAGTACCATCGTAGGTGGGATGCGACGTATACTATTCTGCTTATTACAAACGCTTGGACTAGCCTAAGCAGATTGCCTTCTTTCATTCCACTATGTTTGTTGGCTATTCGCTTCAGTAGTCGCATGATTTGAGATGTTATGTTGTCTAATTTACGTATGGTCTCTCCATTGTAGCCGTTACTTTCAATGATGATCCCCATTACTCTGATCTTTCCAACCTTGGGTATGAGCGTATCATCCGCGGTAGTTAGGCGAATTTCCGGATTGTTTCGTTCCTCGTAGTTGCGTGGTTTTCGGCCACGTCGCCATGGTATATAAATGAGGAGCTCAGATTTCTCAGCCAAACACGCCAGTCCGGTTCCTGCTAGGTATTCTTCAACTGCTTCTATTGCATGTTGTAATGTGTTTTCAACCTGTCCATCGTAGCCATCGTTCACCCAGAGGGTGATGTCTTCAGCGTAAATGGCATGATCGAGGCCATCGATTTCCTGTAGTTTTGTTGGTAATTCAATCAGAGCCAGGTTAAACAGCATCGGTGATATTACTGAACCTTGGGGCGCACCTGCGCTTCCAATCTGTAGTTCTTCGGAGTTAAGGTCTCCTATCTTAATGGGTGCTTTTCTGTTAGTAAGGAAGTCTCGTATATAATGGTATACTCGCTGGCCTAGGCCTAGCTCATTTATTCTGTTTATTATTGTTTCGTGGGAAACACTGTCAAACGCCTTCTTTGGGTCCAATACTAAGATAGCTTTGGTGTTCCGACTGGTGTTATCTATAATTTGATGCTTAAGTTGGAGATATACATCCTGTGTAGACAAATTTCTCTGGAAGCCCAACATTGTAGGCGGGAGAACGTCGTTGTCCTCGAGATAGTTGGTCAGTCTCGCTAGGACAACGTTCTCCATGAGTTTGCCCACACAGGACGTGAGTGAAATGGGTCTCAGGTTCTCCAACTGCAGCCGCTTGCCTAGTTTAGGTATTAGAATAATCTGGGCCGTTTTACATTGCTGTGGTATTGTACCGGATAGCCAGCATGCGTTTATATACTCGGTAAGTTCTTCTAGAGAGGCATCATCGAGATTTCGGATCGTCTTGTTAGTTATTCCGTCTAGTCCTGGCGCAAATGTAGTATTTAGCTTTTGTAGAGCTGCTCTGAATTCCGCTTCGCTAATCTCTTCGTCTAATTGTCTGTTTTTGGTGCCTGTTTTATCTGGGTGAGTTGTTGGCTTAGCCCGAAATAAATACCTTGTGGTTATCTCATTGATAAAAGCTTCTGCAGTTTTGTGATATGCATGCAAGATTTGGTTTATGTTTTGTCTGTACGTGGCTGTACTTTCCTCAGGATTCAAAAGGTGCCTGAGGAAGTTCCACGTTCTGGATACTCCTAACTGATTATCCATATTGGATAATCAGCATGTTGCTTCCCATTGTTGGTTACAGAGCTGCTGTGCGTATGCTTCTATATCTCTGTTAAGTCGGGCTAGCCTGCGTCGGAGCGTCCTGTTGTGTCTCTGAGTTTTCCATCTCCTCAGGAGACCTTCTTTAGCTTCCCACATATGTAGGAGTTTACTGTCTACCTGTTCCATTTGCGCGTCCTGGGGGATTACTTGTGTGGCTGAGTTAACGTCCTGCTTCAGCTGCGTGCTCCAGTCCGCGATGTCGGTGATAGTATTTTCCTTTTTCTCGCGAATTTGTCTGATTTTGTTCCAGTCTAGAATTTTCAGTTGTTTGCACATCGTACTATAGATGCATTTTTAATCTCACTTTTTTACTAAACTTTTCAAATGTGTCGCATCCGAGGCCCTCTTTCACAAGGGACACGCTAAAATGATTTGTGTTTTTATTGAATATTAAATAACCTTGCCGAATATGTAACATTAGGAGAATATAATTATTATTATTTGTATTTTTATTATTGTTGTTGGTATACTCAATATTATTATTAGCAACATGGTGCTTGCAGCTGGAGAATCTGAGACCCATATTTCTCACATCTTGCGTTGGAAAACTCATGGATCATGCAGCCCTAATGCTGTTTAATCTGGCATTATTCGGATTACCAGCGAAACTAGAAGAAATTGAGGGCCTTAACCACACTATATATGCCGATGACATTACCTTATAGAACAGACACTCCAAAGCGCGATTGAAACAGTCGAACAATACCTAGAGGGAACCGGATTGGTTTGCTCGGCGGAAAAATCAGAATTATTATTGTACAGGCCAACTCGCAGAGGCCGTAAACCAAACAGCTACATGGGGCAGACAATCTAGAAACGGACATAGAATTGAAGACTGCCGATGATAAACCCATATCTAAGGTTGATAAAATTAGAGTTTTGGGACTGCTCATTGATGCAAAAGGCAACAATGCAGAAACCATTAGGAAGTTGGAAGGAACCGTATCTCAAGTTATGAGGTTGATCAATGATAGCCAATAGACACTGTGCAATCAAGGAAGGAAACATGATCAGACTGGTTCAGGCGTTCGTTATCAGCAGGATCGTATACGTCGTACCCTACCTTAGATTGTACGCTGCAGAAAAGATTAAAAGAATGCCTCATTAGGAAAATTTATAAACAAGCCGTCGGACTACCAATCACATCTAGTACCGACAGGCTGTTAGAATTAGGCCTGCGCAACACAATAGATGAGCTCATAGAGGCACAGCGGATAGCGCAGTACGAACGCCTTTCCAAGACCAAGACAAGAAGACACATACTAGAAAGAGCAGGTATTGGGTACCATATTGAAAACAGAATCAAAGTGGACATCCCGAATGGTGTCAGGGATACGATAACCGTTCCCCCATTACAAAAGAACATGCATCCCGTGTACCACAGAAGAGAAAGCAGAGCAATGGTCATACAAAAGAAATTTGGAAATAGTAAATACGCAGTATTTGTAGACGCTGCTAGATACCACGACCTACTGAACTACGGACCTGCACAGATCTTCCTGCTCCAGCACGCCTGGTCTAGTTCACCCCTTTTGCCGCTAGGGATATAACGTACGAGCAGAGTGGCGCTAGTTATAACCTGTTCGCTGTCGTCTGCTTCTGCGATCTGTTCCAGCGCTCGTGCCGCTATTTCGGCAGCCACAGATCGTTTACATTGTTTGTAAATGCATAAATTCATGAAAATAAAAAATAAAACAAAATTTGCAGATCATTTCTTCTCATTGCTATCACGAGATACAGTAGGAAGAGCGGTGCAAGAAAGAAAAACGAGTACAGCCGGCAGACGATAACATTTCTTCCCGTGGCCTTCCCAGAAGGGGGAAAAATCGGATTACCAGAACATTCATAGGATAAAATATAGTACAATGGAGTAATAATGAAATACAATAATAAAGAACTTGATATATTGATATGAACAAGGAAATTTAATAGAATCACGTGCGCAGATGCATATATGTATACGCAGACCACACACAAACTGCGTGAATTTGCAGACGCTGCAGAAGGCATGTAACTTCAGCCTTGGCTACATGCAGCTTGCTTGAGTTAATTACAGGCGGGATATAACGTAAACGATCACATTATGGTATACTGCTGTGTGCCATCATGTAAAGCAGAACAAAGCAAGGACTCTAGCATCAGTTTTCACAGTTTCATAAAAGCTTTGCGATGCATATTTGACGGGCCGAACAAACACGTAAACAATCACTCGATCAGTTAGTTGTTTTTTTTTTCTTGCATGGAGCAACGCGAAATTTCCGCATAATGGCAAACCGAGAAAGAATTCGTGTACTATTTTACGTGTTATTACATACCACTACAATGAGTACAGTCAAACAATTTTGACATACTAGCTGTTGTCTTCGTAAGAAATTGTCACATATGCTAGCAACCCGCTACAGGAGAGCAGGCGCACACATTCGAACGCCGCCCAGCCACCCGCCGAGTAGCAGACGAACAGGTTATAAAAGCGCCACCTATGGCCACCGGTTGAACGAAAGTGGGCGCAAGCTGCTCCCATAAAGCGGAACATCTGTGCAGGTCTGTAGTTCCAGTAGGTCGTGCTAGATACAAGCACAGGCGCGGCTTTACAGCCATAGTAATTGATCACGAAATGAAGTGCAAAACATGCGTTACGGCAAGCGCAGTAAACATCGAGACTGCGGAGGAGATAGCTATTGCGCCAGCAATATCACAGACCGAAGCGGACGTAATAGTCAGTGACTCTCAGGCGGCAGTACAAAATTTCGCTAATGGCCTGAATCTCTCCTGAAGCAGTATCTCAAGTTATGAGACACCCTTCAAGCAGTCATTGACCAGATCGAACAAGTAGGTCAAAACTTGAACCTTAGGTGCTCCCCCACCAAATCAGAGCTTCTCCTTCTGCCCCCCACGAGACGCTTCAGGACATCGCCCCCGAATATCGAACTCACAGTTGAAGGGCACTCCATACGCCAGGTAGACAAGATAAGGGTGCTAGGACTTCACCTTCAAGGCAACCGAGCAAATCAGCGTACCTTGCAAGCACTACAAACAACAGTAGATAACAGGCTACGCCTCATAGGAAGGATCTCCAATAAACACGGAGGGCTTCGAGAGAAGCAACTGATTCAGCTCATCCGAGCTTTTGTCCTAAGCAAAATCACCTTCACACTACCATATCTCTCACTCTCTAGGAAGGAAGCGGACACTGTAAACTGCTTGATCCTCAAGGTACACAAAGTCGCTCTTGGTGTTCCGATTAGAGCATCCGCACAGAGGGTGATGGCTACAGCCACAATTAATACCTTTTAAAAATTAACCGAAGCACATCTATCATCACAATATCACAGACTCTCCACCACTGAAGCTGGGCGTGAGATCCTGAGACAACTTCACTACGCTCTACCACTCAACGAGAACAAGCGACATCAACTTCATCCGAACATGCACGGCCAATACCACATCCAACCCCTACACAGAAACATGCACCCCGAATTTCACGTGGAACGCCGGACACTTCGAGCCAAGGCGCTACAACGCAGCTATGGACAGGCGGAAGGAGTTTACTACGTGGACGCCGCAGCCTATAAAACTTAACATCGTTATGATTTAGCGGTCGTAGACAAGCAGGGCAACACTGTTCGTTCAGCATCAGTCAGGACCACCTCAGCGGGCGACGCAGAAGAGGCCGCCATTGCACTCACATCGTGGCTACCTGATTGTGATGTCATCATGAGTGACTCGAAGACTGCTATCCGGAACTTCAGTAGCGGCTACATTACAAACATCGCGCACTCTCTACTAGTCGCTCAGCCGCCGAAAAACTACATCGCTCTCATCTGGACTCCAGCACATCAAGGACTACCAGGCAACGAAATGGCTCATGCCGCTGCTCGAGGATTCACGGACCGAGTAGACGGAAATGTGGGCCTTATCCCAGAACCCAATGACTCCCAACAACAGACCAATAAAGACGCACTCATCACATTCCATGAAATTTGCACACATTACAAACACCAACGCCTAACGTATCCACCTCTCTCTGTGTCGAGCACGTGCCAGAGAGAAATATTGTGGCGCCAACTACAAACTCGCACTTTTCTTACCCCACGCACTTTGCACTTATTCTTTCCCGACACATACCCGAGAACCAAGTGTCGCTTCTGCCCTGTCCAGGCAGCAGATCTCTCCCATATAATGTGGAAATGCCCAATCAAATATCCCCCCCCCCCCGCAACCTGAAACCATTAATTAGTAGCGAGGAGCTGTGGGAGACTGCCCTACGCAGCTCCAATCCCACCCTGCAGGGCCGAGTCCTGAGGTGGGCTTAGGAGGTAGCGGAGGCCTACCACAACTGGTAGGCGGACGTCTGGCAGCAGAAGATGCTAACACTGGAGCACACAGGCCTCCCTCTCCCCCCCCCCGGCCCCTCCCCTTTCTTAAAAAGGGAAATAAAAGTTTATTCATCCATTCATTCTCCTGAAGCACTACGAATCCTAATGCCACGTACCAAAAGTCACGAAAAGCATGTTTATTTAATATGGACACCCGCTCACACCTCCACTTCGCCAGGAGACCGCAATAATAATAATACGGCGCATGACGTGGCTCGAGGGCTTACCCAGGTAGCCCACAAAGTCTTCAAAACGTCGTACGAATGAATTTAACGTATAAGCAAATTTTTGACCAAAATCGACGCTTTAGAAACGTTGCTGGCACGACAGCTTAAAAACGAGGGGTGAATACGTCTTGAGTACATTTGCATAAGACTAGACGTATCTGTTCAATTACCTAGCGTACCGGGTTTTCGACAGCGCTGTTTTTGGCGGGAGAATTCGTCATTTATCCAACCTTACCCAAGGTGGCGATACCGTCGTCACATGTGTCACATGACCACGCTGTACATGTCCAAGCTTGTGGCCGCGGCTGCCGGCTTCCGCGTGAAACCGGCCTGTGCATAGTTCCGTAATTGCGCTTGGTTTGGGCTGTCGTGTAGTTCTGCCTGTTTCCGGTTGTGCTATCCTTTGTCACTGTGATGAGTGAAAGAAAACGATGACGACGAAGTGCGCGCGGGTTCTTTCGCGATTCGACCACGCATGTGAGTGATCTCGCCAAATACAGCGAGATCAGCGAGCTGTGGTATTGGGCCACGTATGGCGAGCACGTGGCGAAATGCTTCGTGGCGAGACACGCGGCTAGTCAGCAGGAGACGGAAGACAGCAGGCCGACGTGTCCTACGCCGACAATCAAGGCTCTAAGGAACGCGGCCGTCCATGGAGCTGCCGCCCGACCGTTGCCCTTCGCCAAGGCATTCGCCAGCGCGGGTACTGCAGCTCGGAGCGTGGCTTGGCCTGCTGTGCTACCACTTGCCGCGAGCATTGCGGATCGCGGGCAAGGAGTCTCCTCGGTCAGTTTTTCGGTGGAGCACTGTTCGTGGCCTAGCTAATGGCCGCATACTCACCGAGCACTGCGGCTCGCGCGCAAACTGTCCGCTGGGCAGGCTGACCATTCCTGCAACGTGCACTGCGGCTCGGATGCAGGCTGACCGATGAGCGCCAGTGAGCGGTCGTCTCCAGTTCGGTCCTGTTCGGTCGCTCCGCATCGTCTCCAACATCGAGACGTGTCCGACGACGTCACGTCATCGCCCCTCACTTCAGCAAGCCCTCGTCTCATGTACACCGTACCTTGAGCTCTCTCGACTATTTCTTTCTCGGACTCCTATCAACCCTAGCTGGTCTAGCCTTTTATGTATGTCGTGTCATGTGGCGTAAGGTTGTGTGTGGTGGTACTTTGATTTTATAGTTTTCGTAAATGTAGTTTGGTTTTAGTTGGTTTTAGTTTTCATAAAGGTAGCTTGGATTTTCCCATCACGAGTTCAACTGCTTTTCTTGCGTCCTTTTCCTCCTCGCGCGGCACGACAAACAAGTATGACAAATGTCCTCGTGATTTTCTTTACACTCAAGCAAGTATTGCAGTTTTGTGCTGTCTTATTCGACACTGCGTGTGCAGTGATTTCTTTGTGTGGTTTCAATTTCTTGAGCAGCTTAGTTTTGAATTAAAGAGCGCCCAGTGGAGGACACTAATTTGCTCTTTAATCTGATTCTCATGTCGCTATGTAAGGAGCCTTTTAAGTGATGTTGTATTTAAGGCTTTAAGGTCAGTATGAGGTTGAAGGTCAGAAGAAATGTTGCTTTTGTGTGCCTGACATCGGGATCCGCCGTCAGGAGTGAAACTATCTAGTTTGGCAGGATGCGAAGAAAGGCGAGAATTGCTGTCTCTGCGCACTTTGCCTATATTATCTAGACAGCTGTGATCGCGGTATTTCAGTTTCCCGTTTCGCAAGAATGTTGCAGACAAGAGAACTGACATACAGGCTGTTTGTTTAATGATTCGTTACGGGTATGGTAGCGCAATAGATGACGTCAACTGCCCGTTCTATTCCCTGGCCTTGTGCTACAGCGCACCCATAGAATATTGCGTACCACACCCTGCTGTTATCGCTTGCGATTGGTTCTCTCGATTGTGTTTTGACCCGTTTTATCTTACGTTATTGGTATTTAATGGTCTTTAGAGGAACTTCGTTTCCAATGTGCCACGGGCAAATTCGACTTTTTTGGCACCTTGGCATGGTTGCGATATATTGCGCTGATTATTGGAGCTTTCTTCTTCTTATAGTTTTTCTAGTTCACGAATAGATACTGCATATACGCTGCGTAACTCGCTTGTGGATACTGCATATGTGAATCGTGAATCCCCTTGTCGTAAAATATTCTGTTACTCCAGGTAGTCACGATCATTTGCAGTTTGTGACTAGTGTCGGACTCTACGCTGCGTGGCGTTCGTGGTAATTAGTTGGCCGTCTGCCGAGTTCGTGCGTGTGCCAGTGTACACATGGTGCTTGAGAAGTGTTCGCGTGGTTCTATCGATTTGTGCGCTCTTCGTGCAGTTCGCGCAACTAGGGCATGCCGCGGTTCTTGGTCGTTGTGCAACAAACTTTCCTATCGTTCATCAGACAGAGCAGAGAAGCCTCTATTTAGGCATGTCAGCGCACTAAGTAAGTTGAAGGGTAAAAGTACATAGCATTTGCTGCTTAGATCCCATGTGATGGGTTATTTACACAGCCATTTTAGCCATGGCAGTGCGAAATAGATTCGTGCATGATTAGTTGCATAAATTTGTCCCTGCGGGGAGGTCTAAGTACAAAATACGGTTACAGAAAAACAGTATACAAATAACCTCAGAAGTATCGGACGAATGCATTGTGACTGAATGTGGTGTCTTGAATGGAAGTGAGCAGTTGACAGGTGACTTAAAACGTGATAATGCTTTAAGCGCATAGCGGCTTTAATTATTCTTGCTTCCTTGGAATTTGCCATCTGATCGTTCTCATGCAGTCCACTGTCATCAACACAGCGGCCACTGGTGAGAGTGCGGGAGAACACATGAACATACATTGGGACATCTTCCTTCATCTGCTTTAAACGGCGTTCTCCAAATCGCTTAAGAAATGCAAGCAATCACACTGCTAGCACAGGAAAGGCGAGTGAACGCAATTTAATATGCTATTACATAAGCTGTCGCTAATTTCACTTGAAATGCATGGTAAATTTAATGCAGAATCTAGATATGTGACTTCATTGAGCAGCCTCTTCAAAACAATTTCTGCAATAATTTTTATAGTTCCCCTCATTATGTTTGTTTTTATGATCCGGACACAGTGTTGTAGTTGCATGTTTTGTGTACATATCACTCTCATAAGTCATAATAAAATTTAATATGTCGTTAACATTGTAGCTTACTTGTGCTGTTATGTTTCATTACAAGCAGCAAAAATTTGAAATAATGTGTAGGCCTCCCCACTTATCTAGCAAGCACACCTAGGGGGAAGTCTTTAGTGCTACACCTCAGTGCTACCTCAGGTGCGACCAAGTGAAGAGCAAATGCATATACAGGGTGTCCCAGCTAACTTTAGCCAGAATTTTAAAATATGTCGATGCATTATAACGCGACCAGACCCATGTTGCTTACCATTGTATGGTGTAAGTCATTATTTTTGTATTCTGCTTAATTGCATAATTACTTACGATTAATGAACCAACTTCTGATGCAACGAAGTTAGGAAAGAAGTGTGTCTGGTATGGTATGGAAAGAAGTAAGTCCAATTAAACAGTTTCTGACTTTCTATTAGGTATTAATATTCTACCGCTTACGTCAGATGCCCTCAAAATAAGAAAATACCATGTGACATGCCCCCTTGTGCATCTGACTGCAGTGCCCCCAAACGGTCGGCGTACAAACGAACATAGCATTTAGCAGGGTGTTGCCGCTTAAAAGGCGACAGGGCACCGACGCAGGCGTTGGCTGCGCGATTTACGCCAGCAACCATGTTCGCTTGCGCTGCGGTAACGCTTGCAGTGTCGCGTTCTAAGCGGCAGCACACCCTGCTAAATGTTATGTTCGTTTGTACGCGGAACGTTTGGTAGCAGTGCAATCACGGCGCGCAAGCAAGCGTGTCACGTGGTATTTTTTTTTTAATTCGCAGGCATCTGTAGTGAGAGAAAAAACTAATGCCTAATAAATAGAAAGTTAGAAACTGTTTAATCGGACGGTTTGTTGACTGCTCTACAACTTAATAATTTGATTTCTGTTTGCTTCGTTGGTTAATTAATATCAGCTAATTATGCAATTGATCCGAATACAAAAGATAGTGTGATTTACAGCAAACAATAGTCTGCAGCATGCATTTGCAACATGCAACATGCATCGCGTCGTCTTAGTGTGCAGCGGCCTATTTTTAACTCTGGCTAAAGTTAGCTGGGGCACCCTGTATATGCCAGCAATAGTAAGCACATGTGGGCAAACCTTTCTGCTGAAGCCGCTGAATTTGCATTCAAAACATTTCAACTACCAGCGTAGTGTAGGACACGTGTCCACTTCGACAAAATGGAGCACTAGTACGAATATCTGGGCGTACTTGTCCAGGGCAACAAGTGTGTCTACTATAAAAACATTTGAAGTACGAGCATGTACGACAGTTCCATTGCAAGAGGCACTGAATAATGTTAAGTAGTGCGCTCCCAAGCGGTTCGCCAATGGAATTCTGCCTGGACTGTGTGCCAAATACTTTTGGATGTGAAAGTTGGGATTCTATCTGCCGTCGTCATCTACCTCGGCCGCTTTTATATATGGCGCGCTCCGGCGCGTGTGTCTCGTGTTTCGTGCTGCGAGCTGCGAGGTTATAAAATAAGGGAGGGAAATAAAAACTTCTTCTGCCATCGGTCCGAATGGTTCCCAGATCTTCCGCTCGCTGACACACATTGTTGTAGTGGACTTAACCTCGGTCGCTATAACATGGTGACCCGGACGTGATCGTACGGCGAGCACCCCGCCATGGACGATGCCACCAACGAGAGACCAACGACCAGCTCAGAGGACCTCGCCACGTTGGAGATTCACCTGCCGTCTTTTTGGCCACAAAATCCTGCAGCCTGATTTACTCAGGTGGAGGCCATATTCGACCTTCGGCTATTACCTCGCAGCGCGCGTGGTTTCTCCATGCCGTCTCGGTACTCTCTACAGACAGAGGTGGTTGAGGAGTTTCAAGAAGTTGTGCACTCGCCCCACGACACCACACTCTATTACCACTTCAGATTGACGATGCAGGATCGCAAGTCCGTGTCTGCACACAGGCGGCTTCAGCAACTTCTCAACGAACAGGAGCTCGCCGAGCGTCGGAATTTCTATGTCGTATGCGGCGGCTTCTGAGTGACTAGGCTGGACGCAAACAGGCCGCTGCTGCGTGAACTGTTCCTTCAGCGCTTGCCGCAGTATTGGGTGGTCGCCTTGGCTGCCACACAGGAAGACATGTCCCTCGACAATCATGCCGAGCTGGCCCACCGCAACGCTGACAATTCTGCAATAGATGCTGTAGCAACAACGACCGTTCCTCTGTAGCACCTCGAATATCGGCAGTCTCACCTTCAGTAAAAGACCTCAGTACAGTTCGGACCGATGGCAGAAGCAGGAGAAGCTCTCTGGTTCTTCGTTTTTTTTTAACCTTGCACCATAAGACAGGTGCCGGAGTTCGCAGTATACAAACTCGACAGGGGAACAGCGCGAAAAAACTAAGGACGAGGAGGGGAACACACATCAGCTCTGGTGTGTGTTCCTGTTTCTGTCCTTAGTCTTTTCGCGCTGTTCCTCTGTCGAGTATGTACCGATTAGCCCAAGCCTCTAGTTTCACTTAACTTGGGCCAAACTTCAAAAACGTGCAAAGGCTACGTAGCTGGAAGAACCAAGGTAATGTTTGCCGTCCCTTAGAGATACTCAGATTATATTTTGCATTCCGCCTAATTATATAATTGGTCTTCATTAATTAATCTACTTCTCAGTTGAAGTTTCAATGAGATAAGTGTCAAAATACACGAAAACTGGCTCGAGCGGCCCGTCGCGCGGCAGTTCTGAGTGTGTTCGGGGGCTTCTATCACATTCGGAAAAACGCTTTTAGTAGCACGTATTGAGCAACAGAAAGCTGTATCAGGAGGTTTTCATCTTGCTCTACAATTTTCTCATTCACACTTATCTAATCATAATAATCGAGAATTTGAAGAATAAATGAAGACTATTTATATAATTAGGTGGAATTAAAAAAAACAATCTTAGTATCTCCAAGCGGCGACAAACATTGCCTTGGTTATGTCCAGTTACGTGGCATTTGCATATTTAAAGGTCGGGCCAAGTTACGTGAACACCCTGCATAAAAAACGGCTGAGGAAGATGGCGATGGCTGCTAGAGGGCGAACTCGTAAAGCGTTTGCTCGGGGTCACATGTGCAAAAGCTTCTTGTCATTCAGAGCGTTTTTTTTTTACTTTAGGAAACAGGAGATGTGTGTAAAGTGTAACATGGCAGTGTACAAACGTATTCACTGGTTTGAAGAGGATTCATTGCGACCTTATGCTTGTTTTTTTTCAGAGGGGTACATATGGCCCCTTGTACAATGCCTTTCCTATAAACCGAGAATTACTTCCTTGGTTACTTGAATGAAGCTTTCAGTGCAATAGTTTTAATTTCCAGGTTTATGTAAGTTTTTAATATGAGGCTTATACATGCATGTCTCGTGTACTAGAACGCTAAGATTATTTTATTTCTGCAGCATTACTCAGTCTCCTCGTACACTGCAATACAATGGTGCACACTTGTGACGCTGATTTCCCCGTTTGAGTATTCTATACTGTTTTTACTTGATTGTTGCTTTTTGGTTTCACGGTTCTTTTAATTTACGCCATTACATTATTTGACGCATGCCAAAGGCAGTATTGTTTATTTTAACATGTTTGCAGTGTTTGTTTTTGATACTATGCGGCGTTATTCCTTTTTTGTGTTCTTTTCAAGCTTCTAGATTGTTGGTAACATTGCTTGTAGGCAGCTACCATGTGATTAAATCTCAAATTTCGCAGTGTGCTTCTTGCAGTTGCTGTGATATCAATCTCTAAATAACTCTAGTCTGTTCATCTGACTGCATGGGCTGTTTACTTTGCTAAATAAGAAGTTTTACGAATTTTGTTTGTATATTGTAGTCATTGTTTATCAGTTTCTAGTTCATTAAGAATTGTATATGCGAACTTTAGTCATTGTTGGGTACTTTTAATTCAATTTACTTTGTATTTCTTATACATTTTGTAGAAATCTAGCACATTTTGAATAAACTTTTGCTTCGTTGTACTGTCCTCATTCCATGTGCACTTGGTACAAAAGCCCTGACCTGGACGCTCGCACAGACGCGCCCATTTTTTTCTTAGCGGGATTTCATTCCCATTTTGGTTGTAAACATCGTTGCTGCATACCAAATACAGTATTCTAGATTCATTTTCGTGGACATGTTCATTTTCATGTGACTTGATACAGGATGCGTCGGCGTCGATAGGCAACCATGCTTGGCACTGCACCAGGAGCTCTTTTGCACTCGACACCCACGCTTCGACACATCTGGAACCCCGAAAATTAGCTTCAGATTATCGTAAACCTTCCAAGACCATCTTTCTGATAGACCAGCTTCTGATAACGTCTTAAAAACGTTTAGAAATTGGATATGAATAGCTTTGGCAAAGGCTTATTTGTTTCTTTCCTAATCCTATTTCTAGACGAGCTTTTCGAATACGTCTTTAAGACATGTTATAGATCGTCTCGGAAAAGTAATTAGGCCAGACATTAGCCGATATATACGGCGTTTTACCGACGCAGTTGTCTGATGTCTTCTTTAAACGTTTTTTATCGTCTTGGATAAACGCTACGAAAACGATATGTATCTATTTTGTGCTACCTGGGTACGAACCGAGTCACAGCCGATAGTAGGGTCGGCACCTTAGCGTCTCCTGAGAACGAGGATGGAGAGGAGTGGGAATGGAAGGATCGTATGACCAGATTTAAGGACATCACACAACACTACAAATTGCAAAGGTGCATTTTCCCACCACCTCACCAAAAGCTCAGCAAAAAGCAATCTGTCGAATGGCGGCAATTACAGACCAAGGCTTATCCGAACCCGGCGATCTCACACCTCATTTACCCAGACATGTGCAAGACAGATACATGCAAAAACTGTGGCTCTAGAGCCAATCTGTTACATATGCTATGGGAATGTCGAGGCATAACAAACAATAATGGGGATGCAGCCCCTCGCGATCGCCGCCGCGTGCGCTAGAGACTGTGTTGCTCAGCTCTGCCCTTGACGATCAACTTTGGGCTGTCCAGCGGGCCGAGGAAGCCGCCAGGGCTCAAGAGCTCCTGGGCGTCACCTAGGCGGGACCATTTGCCCGTCTCACAAACTCGCAATGACTTTTAAATAAAGTTATTCGACTGACTGACTGACTGACTGACTGACTGACTGACTGACTGAACGTGGCATCCAATAAGGATTGCTGCCTAATTTGCTCGCGACCTGTTTGGAGAGGAGCAATACTTCAGACGTCATTCGTGTAAAACTTGTGCGCACTTGAAGTGCATGACACTGCCCGACGATGAACTGAAGGCGTTTAATTTTGGCATGTGTCTGTTTATGACCAATCCTTGTGTGATTGACGTCGGAGATACGGCAAGGCTTGGTGGAGGTGCTACCATGATGTTCGTTTCTACCTGCCTTTTCCACCCGCATCGGTTCCGTACCGGGTAACCTTGACGGCCATCCCGCTCCACTCCACCATCTTCTCGACCCGCTGGAGGAAAGTACCTTCATGAATGATGAGGTGGCCGCGTAACGTGAGGACAATGGCCGCCTTAGGACGGAATGGACAGGAGCACGCTCACCACACTGATGCCGTTTCTACTCTCCGAGTGGTGGTGCACTTTGTCCATGACGCAATGTGCTATAGTATTAAGTAAATGTGGCTCTTACTTGAAACCATCTTCTGTAGGGACAGATATTATTCATCCTGGAAGCAGAAAGGTGGAGGCCTACATATCGCTTTTGATAGCGCAATAGATTGTGCCCGCCAATTGCATCTAGACTGCGATTATAGGCTGTTTGGATAGATATGTTCAGGTGGTGAACGGCTCTAGCTTAGTGCATTCTATGTAGCACCTCGCGTGAATCCTGCAGCATTTGCTCTTATCCTGGCATGAATTATAAACCTGGTAATTGTGCATAAGAACCACAGAGAAACACACAGTGTTAATTATTGGTAACGGTATTGTACGCGGAACTTCATCAAATATTATATCTCTCTGCAAAAATTTATTTCATATTTCTCAGAAGTACCACTCCTTACTTTCATCCTCACTCCTTATCTCGTGTACATCAATCAAGAAGCTAAACTTCACAGAACACTGGTGTGTCATAGTTCTAGTCTTACGAATCTTGATACTCCTTCGGCCACGCGTGGCAGCGTTCATCTGGTTGAACCACATAAGTTTGAGCCTGCTCTGACTGCTACTTTAACTTTAGCCTGCCCTGTCTCTTCCCACATCTACTTCGACGGCTCGGTTGCTGTCAATGGGCGCCTACAACTCCCTTACGGAGTTGACGGAGGCCCATCGCATGGCCGAGCTCCTCCGTCTCGCCCTCACTCGGACTGGTCCCGCAGTTCTCGCTACCCTTAAAATTTCCACTCTTACCCCTCTTCCCACCTCACTGCCCATCCCTTACTACGTCTACTCCCTCCTAACCATTAATCCCTCCCTAAGAATATGCGCCCTGAACACCACCCCTCCCGTAGAGCAGCGCGAGCCTCCGCGCTCTGGCGTGAGTACGAACGGCAACCCGCCGTGGCTTATGTGGATGCCTCCCCCTACCGCCACTACCCAGGCCATGCCCTTGCAGTCCCTGACAACTCTTTCCGACCCACTCTTACTGCCTCAGTATACACTTCGACCTCTGTCGAGGCCGAAGAGGCAGCTATTGGCCTTGCCATCACGCAAACCTCCGCGGAATACATTTTTAGTGACTCCAAGCCTGCAGTGTACAACTACATGGTTGGATGGGTGGCACTCCCGGCCTCCAGTGTCTTGCGTTACGACACTGTTCCCTCTCGCCTAATCCAAATCATCCGGGTGCCTGCTCACGCGGCCCATCCTGGCAAAAAGGCGGCCAATTCTAGTCGCTCGCAATTCGACTGACAGAGCAAGCCCGCCCCCGCCGGGAATGGATACGCGCGACGCGCTCCTGAGGTACCACGATATCACCTTGCACTACAGCCTCTGTCGTCTCACCTTCCCCCCACTGCCCAAATCCCTTTGCCAGCACCACCAACACTTGTGGCGCCACCTTCAAGCTCACACCTTTCGTACTCCCGCAGTCTTGCCCCATTCCAACCCGGGACGTACTCGCCAGCCTGCAGCTTATGTGACAGTTCCCGCGCCGATTAAGATCTCATCTTATTCTCCTGCCCGACACACTTGCCCCCTGCCTCTTGGCACCTAACCAGTCCGCAGCAGTGGGAGGCTGCTTTGTCCAGCACCGAGCCAGATCTCCAACTGCGGCTGGTGACCTGGACAGAGGACGTCGCGAATAGGCACGGCCTGGACACAACCGGCAGCCTGACGGCCGCCCACAACGCTTCTTTTTCATTTTATTTACTTCGGGCCTTCTCAATAACAGTTTTCCACCACCACCACTTAACTGTCGTTGCACACAAACGAAGCATTTGTTTCAACAGCAACACGAAGCGCAGCTTCAACTGTTCTCTTGGAAGCTACCTTGGCTTGCACAATTATCTTGAAAACACCGATTGGCTGTTACTAGATGGGACAGCTGACGCTCCTGAACACGTTAATTTGTTTATCAATATCACAGAAGATGACATGCGGATATTCATACCAACACAATCGCGCAAATAGTCAAAGTTCCCTCATTGGTTAGCCCAACAACTTAAAACGACAATAAAATTGACACTCTACACACAGAAACACGGGGAAAACAAGCCCAGATAACGGTAACTTCGATTTTGGCGCTGTCATTGCTTTGCAAATGTTATTATGGCAACGATCACTACAACCACATTGAACGTGTTGAAGTTAGTATGACACGTAACTCAAAATATTTCAGGAGCTACGTGCGTTCGCACTATCTCAAAAGAGCGCCGTATATGTATACCTTGTTCATGAAAATGGCGATGTTGTCTCGAACACTGCTGATGCCTTTGCAGAACATTTCTGTTGTGTCATTTGGGTAAAAATGGTTCTATATCAAGTAACAATCCTTGTCAATTTGACACTAGTGTATGCTATCGCCTAATAAAGACCTTATTTTCAAGTGTATGGAGCGCCTGAAACGTTCCCTTTCGTGGGGCGCTGATGGTATGCCTTCCGCACTACGCAAGCGGATTTGTGCCGTCAGCGTCATTGTCGCCGTCGCTATTGCCGTCGCCGTAAAATTTCGTATAATGTCCACCGGCGATGAAATCGTCTTCGCGCGCCGTATGCTGTATGTGCTAGTGAAAGCGCGGAAGGGACACGCGCTTTCAGGGGAGCGAACGCACGGTGGAGAGCAAACGCGACTTCTTCCGTCGCGCGAAAGGCCGTGACCGAACAGAAGGGAGGGTGGAGAGGCGACGTTTAGGTGCGGCACGAAATCCTTATTTTGTAATGGAGAAGAAGAGCACAAGGACAAGGTCAGCAAGATCGTCTGTTCAATCCCTGCAGTGCAACCAGTTGGCCAGCCGGATCGCCAGTGCTTAGCACGAGTGTGAGCCGTTCGGGAAACCAGCTGTTTCTGCTCTCCGTCACCTGCGTTTTCGGTTACGAACAGAGGGTACCATCTGAACTATTTAGTACACCCCTTTACAATTGGTGGAAGGTGCTGGGTATTCAAGAACAACTTCATCACTGAACTCCTGTCTCGGACTCTGCCTCCCGTGATGCCTGACTCTCCCCAGCCGACGTCTCCGCCACCCTCTGTTGCCTGTTCTGGCGCTCCCCCGCTCCGCCATCGCACGGTTTTCAGCGGTATGGATGAGCAGGATGTCAATGACTGGTTGTCTGCCTACGAACAGGTGAACTTGCACAATCGATGGGACGATACCGCCAAGTTGAATGCCGTTATCTTCTACCTTGCGGGAGTGGCTCACCTGTGGTTTGAAAATCACGAAGCCGACTTTCAGTCGGCGTTCATGACTAGTTTCGCTGAAGTTTTCGGTCGCCCCGCCGTCCACAAGTTGCGCGCCGAGCAGCGGTTATAATCACCTGTTATATAGAAGCGGTTCTCCACCTATGCAAACGTGTGGATGCTTCTATGCCCGAAAATGACAAATTGAAACACATTTTCAAGGGCATCGCCGATAACATTTACCAAATGTTGATCTCCAAAAGTCCGCGCACCGTAGCAGAGCTCATAAACTTGTGCCAAAGCTGCGACGAGTTGAGGAGGCAGCGCGATTTGACCAGGCGCCCCTCAGTGAATGACGAGACCCTCTCCTCCATAACAGTCTTCTCTGATGGTTCTCCCCTGCTCACACAAATCCAAGCTTTCGTGCGGGAGGAAGTTGCACGGCAGCTTTCTCTACTACCCTTCGCTGAGCTACCACAACAGCAGACGCTGCCGCAACAATCTCCTACACAGCTGGCCCCGACGCTCCGGCGGGTTATTGAAGACCAAGTTGCTGAGGCTCTACCAATGCAGCATCAGCAGTACCCTGTCACCGCGCCACTTACGCATCCGTTGCCGCGCAGCCTCCTCGTCAACCACTCATTGCGCTACATCCGCGGCCGCTACCACCCGTTCAACATCCCGTTCATCGACCTGCTGCTGCCTTTTCTAATCCTTGGTGCACGCGTGACAACAGGCCCATATGTTATGCCTGCGGTATTCCCGGCCACGTTGCACGCCTCTGCCGCCGCCGCATCTGCACTCTGATGACGTTGCGCAGTCGCCTCCCTACGCCGACATGCAACCTTTCCACGACACTTCTTTTAGTCGGCAGTCGAACAGGCCAGCAGCCGAGCGCCCGGTCATTACACGTCGTTCACCTTCCCCTCGTCGCCGCTCGTTCTCCCCCATGCGTCGGCGCCCTTAACCCACGCAAGAAGGAAACTAAGCGCCGCAGTTCAGGAGCCAGGAACTGTGTCGCCATCGATCTGTACAAATCCTCCATTGTCACCTTCGAACGTTGTCGACCTTAGTGTTGACGGCGTCCCAACCGTTGCGCTAATTGATACTGATACTAGGCACTGTACCCGTGTCTGTAGCCGTGTCTGTCCTAAACGAACGCCACTCTCGCGCTTTACGAAAAGTTACGACGCCACTTTCTGAGTTTTCTCTTCGCACAGCGAGCGCCCAGCCAGTTCAGCGTTCAGCAGCATGCACAGCTATACTTATTATTCAGGGTGCTCTCTATATTGTGGAGTTCTTGGTTCTGCAGTCATACTCTCACGACGTGATATTTCGGCGGGATTTTCTTTCGCGAAATAACGCCGTCATCAACTGTGAGCGTGCTGAAGTCGAATTATCGCCTATGTGTGACGTGCCCCTCGTCGGCGCCGCTTCTCTTCCCGCTACGCTAGTCCTTCGGGAAGACATCGCCATACCAACGTACTCGTCTGTCATTGTTGCTATCTTCTGTGGCGCTGTATCTGAAGGCATTGTCCTCTTCACTCCTTCGGAACTCTTTATAACCCGCAAAGATGCCCCCCCCCTTTCGCCACGCTTGACATTTCAGCCGGTTTCCGCTCCATCGTTGTTTGCAATCCGCTTCCTACAGCCCTGAAAGCTCTTTGCGGCGAAGCACTTGGCCGTGTTCAGCCTCTTGCTGACATGTTTATTACCGACGTTCCGGATGCTTCCCACGCAGACCTCACTGACTTCTGTGCACTTTCCACTTCTGCTCCGCCATCACCTGACTTATTCAAACCTTTCATTGCCGATGACCTTACTTCTGAGCATCGCTCCCAGCTTCTACACCTGCTTGCCCAGTTCCGTTCTTCTTTTGATGTCACTCAGCCTACTCTGGGTCGCACGTCAACCGTCAGCCACCACATTGACACTGGCTCCAACGTGCCATTGCAGCAGCGCCCGTACTGCAGTGCCTAGAATATACTTCTAGGCACTGTACCCGTACCGCGTCTTAGCCAAGGAGCATCAGGTGATCAGTGAGCACGTCGACGACACGCTTCAGCGCGGCGTCATTCGACCTTCCTATAGCCCGTGGGCATCACCGGTGGTTCTCGTCACAAAAAAGATGGTTCCATTCGGTTCTGCGTCGATTATCGCCGTCTTAATAAGATAACGCGAAAAGACGTGTACCCTACCGTACTCTACCGCGCATTGACGACGCTCTGGACAGCTTGCTCGGGTTACTGGCAGGTCCCAATGTCAGAAGTTGAGCACCCTAAAACCGCATTCATTACTCCAGATGGTTTATACGAATTTAATGTTATGCCATTTGGCCTATGCAATGCGCCTGCTACGTTTGGAGGAATCATGGACAATATCTTGCGCGGCTTAAAATGGAGCACGTGTTTATGCTACCTCGACGACATCGTTGTGTTCGCCCCTGATTTCAGCACGCATCTTCTTCGCCTTAGGAAAGTGGTGACGTCTTTCACCAACGCAGGCCTGCAAGTGAACCTGAAAAAGTGCGAGTTCGCCGCGCGCAAGCTCATGATTCTAGGTCACGTCATATCCCAAGACGGCATTTGCCCCGACGCATCAAAACTTCGCGCTGTGGCAGAGTTTCCGAAACCTGAGACACTCAAAGAACTCCGCGCCTTCATCGGCCTCTGTTCTTACTCGAGACACTTTGTTCGCAATTTCTCCTCGATTATATCACCTCTGACATATCTCTTAAGTGGTGCCAACGACCTATCGTCCTGGTCTCCTGAATGCGACACCGCGTTCGTGACCTTACAGCGTCTCGTGACGTCTCTGCGTATACTGCGACACTATAACCCCACCGCCCCAACTGTAGTGCATACCGATGCCAGTGGTATTGGCCTTGGCGCTGTCCTTGCACAGCGCAAGCCTGGCTACTCCGACTACGTCATTGCTTACCCCAGTCACGCGCTGACCAAAGTGGAACGCAATTGCAGCGTCGCAGAAAATGAATTGCTCGCCACCGTTTGGGCACTCGGGAAGTTTTGCCCTTATTTATACGGCAGACCTTTCAATGCGGTTACTGACCATCACGACCTTTGTTGGTTATCCTCTTTAAAAGACCCGTCTGGACGTTTTGCTCGCTGGGCTCTTCGCATTCAAGAATACGATATACGCGACCTACACCACTCAGGCCGCAAGCACACTGACGCTGACGCCCTGTCCCGCTCTCCGTTGCCAGCCGACACTGCCTCCCTCGCCACCTTTGAGACGGTGTTACGGTGGCTAGATGGGTAGGTGTGCCGACCGAACGTAGTTCACCACTTCTCCGCATCATGAAGCAAAATTGGCGCTGCAGACAGTAGAATGGTTCAGCGGCGCGCAACGGCGGCTGCGCTGTGTAGACGAGCTGCGTGTCTGATAGTATCGCTTGCCTCTGATTGTATCTTTGAAGTGCGCGTTATAATACCGTTCTGGGCAGTGTAGGCCAAGCCACAATGAGGAACTTGTTGTTGTCGTCTAGTCAGAAAAAACGAAATGCTGAAGTAAATTTTCTAGCTTGGCAATCGGTCACATTTATTGATATAAACGCGGCGCTCCAGCCAATTGCATTAAAGACGTAAATGCATTTTTTCCATGCATAAAACAATACTGCAATAGTTTTATACGGTATCTGGAACCGTGTTTACATGATATTTAGCGAGTTCTAATGTTTCAATTTCGAGAAATCCAGCTATTGGTTTTATTGCTGCGTCAGTTACGGTATCTAAATTGGTGCGAGAAGAATTGTGTTGGTAAGTGCATATATGGTTCACTGTTTCATTGTAATAAAATAAAGCAATATGTCTTGTACTAGATTCGTGAATATATTTAAAATACAAGAAAAGCTCTCGTAACTTGAGTCAGCAGACACACCAACATAAGTTAGCTAGCGCCAGCAAGGCCGCAACGTTGGTCCACCACATCATAGCATTGTGCACAGCACACGCCTCATCTTCAGGTGATTCTTCTTCTCCCTGTTGCTTTCGCGCGCCATGTTCTTGCCCTTTACAAGAAAGTAAAGCCGTGTAATCGTATATAGAACTTCACAACATCGTTTGTGAGCTCTTTCTTGTGCCGCTTACAGCCGATCAAATTCGGGGGATTCAGCTGCAGAAAGGATGCAAAGTCGGCGATACAATGTTCCTTCGTAACTCATTTAAACTGAAGCACAGCTTGAAGGCGTCTTCGAGCGATTGATTGATTGATTGATTGATTGAATAACTTTTATTCTTTCAGTCCTGCAGAACGCGTATTAGCACGTCGCGGGCCGCTCCCACGTCGGGACCGACAGGCCTAGCCCGCCGGCCGCATCGTGGGCCTGCTGGACAGCCCAACGTTGCTCAGCCAGGAGTGGGCTGCGGAAAGCCGCCTCCCACCTAGCTGAGCTGAGGTCAGGGCTTGCTATGAAGATACATCCCCAGAGCATGTGCGAAAGTGTTGATCTATTCCCGCAAGCAGGGCACGCATTATCAGTGTGAATCTCCGGATATATCGCATGTAACGTGAACAGATTAGGATAGGTCTCTGTCTGCAAAAGTCTGATTGTCAGTGCCTGAGGCCTGGTGAGCTTGGGGTGAGGAGGAGGGTATTGTCGCCGCGAAAAATAGAAGTGTTTAATAAGTTCATTATAAGTGGCGGGCGCGTCCCTACCATCCGTAACTCTTACCTCGGCCGTTACAGCGCCAGCGCGGTCAGTCAGTGCGCGCGCGGCAGCGTGGGCCGTCTCATTGAGGTTCGTGGGGACACCCACCATGTGCCCAACGTGGGCTGGGAACCAAGTAAGCAAGTGATGCTTGATTCTATCCGGACCTGCCTTACGAAGCAGCCCAAAGGCCTGTTCTGAGATCACTCCACATTGAAATGCCCTAATGGCCAACCGTGAGTCACTGTAGATGACGCCGCTGCTGTCATCAAGCATCGCCAAGGCAATGGCCACCTGCTCGGCTATCGCCGGATCTCCGGTTCGTACAGATGCACAGTTCGTGAGTCGCTGTTTGGAAGCCACCACTACCGCAGAAAAGGAGCACCCCTTCCAATATGCAGCCGCGTCAACAAAGCAGGCTCTACGCCCCTCTGCCTGGATCTGTTTGAGTATGGTGGAAGCTCTTGCTTTCCTTCTATCCTTGTTATATTCAGGATGTACATTTCTTGGTATCGGCGATACGGAGATCAAATCTCGTATGTCCCGTGGTAACTGGCATTTTCTTGGTGCCTCTGCAGATGGTGGGTAGCCGAGCTCTTGTAATATTCTCCTACCGGCGGCGGTCGTGGAGAGTCTGGCAAGTTCCGCTCTTTCCTGAGCCTCTGCAATCTCCTCTAGAGTGTTGTGGACGCCTAGCTGGAGGAGACGATTGGTGTTGGTGAAGATCGGTATACCCAGGGCTCGCTTTGTGATCTTCCTGAGCAAGGTGTTTAGTTTGTTCCTCTCTGCTCTTTGCCATCAGTGCATAGCCGCCACGTAGGCAAAGTGGCAAAGCACAAAGGCATTAATCAACCGTAACAGATTGTCTTCTTTAAGGCCATGATGCCGGTTAGCCACCCTTCGGATAAAACGTACTGCGTTCTCCGTCTTGGTCGTGAGTTTGCTTATCGTTTGCGCGTTAGAGCCAGTATATTCCACTACCATGCCGAGTATTCTTATTGCGTCGACCCTAGGAATCTTGTCTCCCTTGCCCGTGCGAAGAGAAATGGTGCTGTCAGACAGTGGTACCCAGCCCATGGGCTTGCGACCTCTTCTTATGCGGCGATAGAGTAAAAGCTCCGACTTCTTAGCCGAACAGTTAAATCCCGTGGGTCGAAGATAGTTCTCCGTGACTTCGATGGCCTCCTGTAACGCACTCTCAACCTGTCCGTCACTTCCTCCAACACACCAAATGGTAATGTCATCGGCATATATGGCATGCCTTGCCCTCGACTCGTGAGAGTGTCCTGGAAAGGCCGATCATGGTCAGGTTAAAAAAAGTCGGCGAGATCACCGAGCCCTGTGGAGTGCCCCTTGTTCCAAGCTCCACCTCTTCCGCCATCATGTCTCCTGCGCGAAGAGTCGCCCTTCTTCGGTGCAAAAATGACCGGACGTAATCATGGAATCTTACTCCCAGACCAAGTTCGGATATAGATTGCAGTATAAATGGATGGGATATCTTATCGAAAGCCTTCTCCAAATCTAATCCGAGGATGGCCCGAGTGTCCCGCGTGTCATTGTCGATTATCTGACACTTGATAAGCTTCATGGCGTCCTGTGTGGACAGACCTGCCGTGAAGCCAATCATCGTGTGGGGGTAGAGTTCCTCGTGTTCGATGAACCAAGTGAGCCTGTTGAGTATGACATGCTCCGCGACCTTGCCAACGCAGGATGTGAGCGATATTGGTCGTAAGTTGTCCAGGCTCGATGACTTGCCAGGTTTGGGGATGAGTACTGTAAGCGCCTGCTTCCATGCTTCCGGAACCTTGCCTGCCTTCCATGCCTCGTTGATGACTTCTGTCAGGTATGCTATCGAGTGATCGTCCAGGTTTCGGAGAGTCCTGTTTGTGATGCCGTCGGGACCAGGGGCAGACTTGCTATTAAGCTCATGTAGCGCCCTCCTAACCTCTTCCGTGCTGATGTCTGCATCCAGGTCGGAGTTGGGTGGCTCAAGGTAGTCTGCGTAGGCGACCGATGTCTCTTGCCGGGGACCAACGGGGAGGTACTTCTCCACCAGGCTGTTCAGGACTTCCTCAGTGGTCTTGACTCGTGTGGCTGTATGCAGAAGCTTTGCCATCACATGCTGCTGGTTGGACCTTGTGTTGGTGTCGTCCAAAAGATGCTTTAAAAGATTCCAGTTTCGACCGTTCCGCATTTGACCATCAACCGAGTTGCACACCTCGTCCCATTGTTGCTTTGAGAGGGTGTGGCAGTACTCCTCGATGGTTCTGTTGAGTTCAGCAATCTTTTTGCGTAGTCTACGATTTAGCCTTTGGCCCTTCCATCGATTGAGGAGTGACTGCTTAGCCTCTAGTAGATGGGCGAGGCGACTATCCATCTTTTTCACGGGAAGGTCCGTGCATATGTTGTGAGTGTTACTCTTGATATCTTCCCTGATCTGGTCCATCCACTGCTCCAGGCTCAGTCTGGTGGTTGGAGGTGGGCGCTCATTCCTTATCTTGCGGAACTTGTCCCAATCCGTGAAGAAGAACTCCTTCTGCCTCTTGGGGGTTGTCGGAAAGTGTGTAGCAAGGATATAATGATCGCTGCCAAGATCAACAGCAGTATTAGTCCATTGCGCCTTAGACAAATTCTTGACGAACGTTAAATCCGGAGTCGAGTCCCTGCAGGAAGATGTTCCCAATCTGGTCGGAAAAGACTTGTCAGTGACGAGCGTAAGGTCCAAGTCTGTAGCATTCTGCCATAACTCCTTTCCCTTGACCGTGTTGTACATGTAGCCCCACGTGTAGTGCGGGGCATTGAAGTCTCCGGCTATCACCAAAGGATTAGTTCCTGCGAGGCTGATTGCCTTCCTTAGAAGTGCTTTGAAACGCTAGCGAAGGTCATTGGGGCTACTATACACGTTAAGAATGAAAACGCTGTGGCGTCTCAATTGGCCTGGTAAGATTTCTATCATCACATCCTCCGTCTTACAGGTGGCCATTCCGAGGTCGTGAATGATGTACGTGAGCTTACGACTTACAAGGCTGCATACACCTCTCCCCCCACTTGGACCGATAATCGATTGATATCCCGATAAATTCACTTCAGCAGACAGGGTCTCTTGAATCAGGATTACATGCGGTTTTTCGGGATTGCTGCGAATGTACTGCTGCAGAGGCGCTTTCTTTTTAAGAAAGCCCCTGCAGTTCCATTGCCAAATGCGAAAAAAATCATTTGAGACCGCCATCTTGTTGCTCTCCACCTTTGCCCCCATTTTCTGCGGATGGATTGTCGCTAGTTATAGGGGGCCAAATGGTAATATGTGGTACGACATTGACACTAGGACCAGAGATTGGCAACATCACGTTCTCTAGGAAACATTCTAATTTCGATACCCGTTTGTTCATACTTTGAGCTTGAAAGGCCATCTCACTTTGTATCTGGGAGATCTTCTCCGCCAGTTGCCTTACACTGTCGCTGAGCGCTGAAAACATTTCGCGAATTTCTGACTTTACGCGTCCCGGAAGACTATCCTGCTCATGAACCACTGCTCGTTTCTTCGAGGGTCTCGCCTCATCATGTTCGCCCTCCGCTATGGGCACCTCCATAGGTTGGGGTGTTTCCAACGGAGCGGACGCAGGCGGAGGACGCGTTCCTCGCGTGTTTGATCTCCGCGATTTCGGACGTAAGCTTTTTAATAACTTCCCTCATATTAGCATTCTCGCGTTCAAGTTGTGCTATTTTATGCGCGCTTCCTGTCGCATGCTCTGAGGATGCCCCCGACCTCACCTCTGCTGGTCGTCCACGGATAATATCAGCCCAGGTGGTCGCTCCCGCCGATCCAGGAACCGCTCCAGTCTGGTTCCCTCTGGGTCTGGAACTGGACCTGGTGCGGCTGTCAGGCCTAATGCGGCTTCCGGAATTGATGCGGATTCTCGTCCCTCTGGACGCTGTCCGTCCTCTGGATCTGGAGCACCCCCGGGATATGGAGCGTCCCCGGGATCTGGATCGCCCTCTGGATCGGGAACGGCCTCGGGTGCCGGATGGGGCCGATGAGTCCAGTTCTTGAGAGCGTGGGTGCCTTTCACCGGAGATAGCTGGAAAGTGTTGATCATCCTTGAAGGGTGGTGATGGCTTGCTTCTTTCCTCCTTCTCAGCGTTGCGAGCGCGTTCTCCTCTTCTGCGTCGAACCACGTACGGCATCTGGAAGCGTTTCTTGCATTCCTTAGCTGCGGTGAGGTGGGCCTCACCGCATAACTTGCATTTTGGATCGCAGCTGTGTTGTTCATCGGGATTGGTTACTCCACATCCCCTGCATACCACTTCCTCTGGTGACGGGCAGACATCGGAGCGGTGTCCAAGGCGTCCGCAGGTGTAACAAACATCCATCTGTTTGCGGAAAAGCGTGCACCTGATCAGAGTGCCCCCATATGCAACGTAATTTGGGACCTTGTATCCCTCGAACAGCACCACCACAGTTCCAGTATCCTTGATTCTTTTGGCACCTAGCGCGAGTGGATTTCTCCGGTTGACTATCTTCCGGTTAATTACCTCAGGTCCGTCCTCGATTGCAATGCGCCGAATTACCCCCTTGCAAGTGGCGTGCGGCGCAGCAACATACGGGTTCACCTCATGCTGTTGCCCGGCGACTGTAATGTTCTCCACAGCGGTGTAACAAACCGCGTGTTCGTGGCTAGATGTGCTGATCACCATCACATTTTGAATCGGATTGGGGCACATAGTGTCCCATTCTCTTTCCGTCGTACTGATACCCGTCGCAGCCCATATGGCTTCTGCGACCACTGTGGGGCCTGCCTTGGTAATACTCAGTCCGCCTCTGGGTCTGACCACAATCTTCATTTCGTCCTTCGGTAGTGGTGGCATCTTGCTGCCCAGGAGAATCTTGCTTTTAGCATCTTTGTATCTATTTCGGCTCGGCAGCGTATCTTGGCCGTCAGGGTGGGCCGCGGACGAGTTGGCGCAAAGACGCGCGGCAGCGTTCTTGCAAACGCGCCGCTTGGCGACCGTTATCCAGCCAGAATCTTTCCCAAAACCTTCGGGGCTAAATCGTCCCCATAGTCCTGACTATCCATCGCAGAAGAAGTGGTGAACTAGCGCCTACAGGCTAACGCAGGCCAGCGGCAGCAGGCCCAGCGTCTCGCCGCGACTGGCACCGTTGCGTTTAGAGTTAGTGTTAGCACTCAGTTCGGCGTGGTCGGCACAAGATCGGCGATAAATTTTCAGAAAGTCCACCCACCTCCAAAAAATGGTATCCGCGTGTTCGGCAGCACTTCACTGAAATAATGCACTCAAAGTTCACGGGCAACCACTTCATAAACCTTCAAGAGATCGAGAAACAGCAGGAGCTGACCGGAGCGCATCCGACCTACTCGTTGCCATCCGCGTTCCATCAGGCGGGCGAGAGCCCAGAGAGATTCAGAAGCAGAGGCCGGCAGGGCTGCGTGCATGCGCTGCAGTGGGACTCTTCGAGCGATGCTACCAGTTTTTTTAGTGCTTCAAAAGGGAGCAACAGCCCTGACCTACTCATTCTGTTGAATTCAGTAATGTCCCTGAGCAATTGGAGCAGTTGGTTCTTTGCAGGAACTTCCTTGCTACATAGCCTGCTATATAGAATATCAGCCTAGAATCACTTTTCTTTTCCCTGTAGCAGCGCAGCGGTGCTCGATGTGGCAGGCGCTGAGCACCTCATGTGCGGCTTACAAATTTCCAACGTTGAGGAGCTCATGGACGTACGCTTTTCGGTGTACCGCTTGCTCATTAACGTCGCCGATACAATGTAGCCACAGTACCGATACTGAGCAAGCTACTGAGCAGCTCGGGGCGAACAATTCCGCTGTCCGACAGCGGAACAATTCCGCAGTCTTTCTCACAAATTTAGAGCGCGACTTGCAGTTCGGAGCGAAGCAGTAGGTCTCCTTGGTGGTCTTGATTGGTGGAGCAACGCCGCCGCTAATCTCGCCGGTCATTTTTCCTATCTGGAACATTCCACATCGCTTAGGAACTTACAAACAGTACGAGAGATGTGGAGCTTTTCACCTTTGAAACTGACACGAACAGACGACATACAACTATTCCAATACGGGCTTTATTTTTTTTTGCTCGCCGCCAGTCCGCCAGCCCCCTGTAGCAGACGACGCGAGCTTCGGAACCGTTCTACTGACCGCAGCGCCAATTTTGCGTCATGACGCGGAGAAGCGGTGAACTACGCTCTGGAGGCGCCGGTCGGCACACCTACCCATCTAGCCACCGCAACGGTGTCGCCGGTTGATATCGACGCCTTCGCATCAGAACAGCACCTCTCTTTTGGATCTCCTTTCTGGCTCTCCGGCATCTCCCATCTCCCGCTGCCTGCGTCGCCAGGCTCCCATTTTGCTGTCCGGGATAAGCTCTTGTATCGACTCTACTACCAGCCCGATGGTCACAAGTGGCTCCTAGTATTTCCTAGGTCTTTGCGTTCCGACATGTGCGCGTCTTTCCATACTGACCCACAATGTGCACACGCCGGCGTTTTGAAGACGTATGAGCGCCTGCGGCAACGTTACTATACGGGCGAGGAATGTTTGCTTTTGTCCAAAAGTATGTCCGCTCGTGCCCGCAATGCCAACGCCGCAAATCTCCACGTCATTCGGCCCACGGTTTATTACAGCCGCTTCCGTGCCCTGCTCGTGCCTTCGACCGTGTGGGAAGACCTGTACGGGCCGCTACCGCTAATACCTACTGGTAAACGATGGATTATTGTCGCAGTTGATCACCTTACACGCTATGCTGAAACTGCCGCTCTACTTGCAGCAACCGCCAGTGACGTTGCATCCTTTCTGCTCCATTGTTTCATTCTTCGTCATGGCCCACCTCGGGAACGGCTGAGCGATAAAGGCCACGTGTTTTTGTAGCAGGTGGTTGAAGCTCTGCTTGCTCAATGCCGCATAGTTCACCGTACCACCTCGGCGTACCATCCTCAAACTAACGGGCGTATGGAGCATTTCAATCGAACCCTTGGTGATATGCTCGCCATGTACGTTTCATCGAAGCTTACAAACTGGGACATCATCCTCCCATTTGTCACGTACGCATACAATACGGCTACCCAAAGTAATATAGGATTTTCCCCATACTTCCTCCTCCTCTACGGTTGCGATACTTCCCATACCATCGATACGGTTTTGCCTTATATACCAGACGCGTCAGAGTGTGCTCCTGTTTCAGCCGTCATCCGATACGCCGAGCAATGCCGTCAATTAGCCCGACATTTCACCTCCGGCGACCAACAACGACAAAAAGACAATCGTGATGGCGACGCTACGAGCCGAACTTCACTCCCGGCACACTTGTTTTGTTGTCCGTGCCTTGTACCACGCCTGGACTTTCGACAAAACTTCTCTCGAAGTATGATGGACCATACCGCATCGTCGAACGCACCTCTCCGATCAACTATGTCATAGAGCCGCTTACACCGACATCCGACAAGCGCCGCCGTGGACGGGATCTTGTCCACGTTCACCACCAGAAACAATTGTATGACCCGCTCGTCTCCGCGGCGTAAGTCGGCAGGATGGCTCCGCTTTTGGACCGGGGGTAATTGTAATGAAGAAGAAGAGCACAAGGACAACGCCAGCCAGATCGTCTGTTCAATGCCTGCAGTGCAACCAGTGGGCCAGCCGGATCACCAGTGCTTAGCACGAGTGTGAGCCGTTCAGGCAACCAGCTGTGAACGGGACCCTGATTGTAGCGTCTGTCACTCTCCCGAGACAATAGAACACATACTTTGCGTGTGCCCTCAATATGCGACCGAGCGAAGGACACTAAAACGTAGTGTTGACTCTTTGGACTCCCGCCCCTTTTCGGAAGCCAAGATTTTAGGCGCATGGAGAAGCGTTGATCATGCCCAGCGCACCATAAGATCACTTTTGAACTTTATGTGTGAGACGGGCTTAGACGGTCGTCTCTAGGACGTGTGCAGTGTGCAGTGCGCGAAATGTGTTTGTGCGATGACGTTCTGTGCGGGCAACACTACTCCTGCGTGTAGTGTGTGAAAAGTGCACGACCGCGTATTGGACAACGTGTGTAAATAGTAGCTCCTTGTACGATATCATAATCACCTGTCACCTACCTCTCTCTGTATCACCCACTTCCCCTTACCCCAGTGAGGAGTAGCAGGCTAGAGACACGCTCTCCAGGCCGACCTCTCCTCCCTTCTCTTCATTAAAATCTACTCTCTCTCTCTCTCAGCTGTTCCTGCTCTGCGTCACCTGCCTTTTCGGTTACTAACAGACGCTACCATCTGAATAGTTCAGTACACCCCTTTACAATTTATATAAAAAGGTTGCGAGGCGAGAAGGTGGTAAAGACTTCCGAAGTTCCTTGACGAGTGTCCCGTACTGATCTCGTCGAAAACCTCCGAGGCAGCAGTCACCAAAGCCGCGCGCGTTTGGTGCGAACGCGGGCAAAACGCCGACGGCGTCAGCACAGCTCTGCCCGTGGCTGGATCTGCTACATGCCCAACTCTATATAGCTGATTAAAATACTATCCTTACTCCGTGTAGCTCTCTACTAATTTGCTCTCGCAATTGATGCTTCGCCTTTCGGGTGAGACTGCGAATTTTTTTTCAATGCCAGCCAGATGCGGCTGTCATGTTCAAAGACTTATGGGCGCGTGTCTGTTGGGGCGGACGCCCAGTGACTATAAGAGGAAAAAAATGGTGGGATTCGGCGCGAGTTCGCCTAACGCGGCACCTCGGCCAACAGCCAATCACGAAGACACACGGGTGCCGGAAGAGTGAGCAGAAGAAGAGAAGGAAGGCAGCGTTCGAAGAGAAGGAACGCCGGTGTGCGGAGTCGACCAAGCGATGTTGTCGGACTGCGGGTTTGAGCCTCAAGATTTCAAGAGCACCGGGCGTAGAAGCGAGGTTGTGGGACTTTGCGTCCGAGTCTCAAGACTTCAGGAGCGCCGGGCGGATAAGCAAAGCTGCCGGGCTTCGCGCCCGAGTTTCATGACATTAGTGACGATCCGACCTCTGTCCTACCTCCACCTTTGGTGTTCCTGGCTTCAGGTGACATGGTGCTGAAGGCAAGCCCTTTCTACTCCCCTCCTGCGACACCTTGCCCGAGCTGCGGATGATCCTGAAGAAGCAAGCACCGTCTTAGCCTTACGTGACCGACACCCTGCAGGTGACTGGCCGTCGCAACGCCACCCCGTACAGCTGCACCCTCGCATGCCAAGTAATTGTGACCGGTCACGAACTTTACTGTTTTATATAATTGCTTATTGTGTGAGAACATCTAGAAGTGCATGAACCTTTCTATTAGTCTTGTTAACTTGCTTAGTTGGTTTGTGTGTGTGACAGTTTGTGTTAATTATATTGATACAAGCATATCGCGTGTTTCTTCTCGACGATGCGCGCGGGCGACCAGACGAAGACGAACTGCGCTTTGCTCTCGAGCTGTTGGCTGAACTGGCCAGCGCTGCAGCTAACCTTTATAAATATATTTTGTAAATAGTCTCCAGTACTTAATCCTTCGTTCACGTAACATTTTGGTGGAGGTGCTGGGTATCGATCCCCGTACCTCTCACTCATGTTCATGTCTCGCTAACGATCGGCTTCGGTGTTTCTTTTCCCCACTTCGAATTAGTATCAGTGGTGGCCATAATATTTCGAACCATGCAAGGGCAAATACACTCCCGGGCAAACAACCCCGCGTTGACTTAAAAAGCCAAATCATAACAAATTGGCGTCCGCTACGACAGGATGAAGCCGGTTGTTCACAGTTGCTTTAACGGAAAGTGAACATGAGCTTAGCAGAGCTTATTGCATTGGGTGAGCGCTTGGGTTGAAGGTCGCGTAGTTGATAAATTGAGCGGAGGAGCAAGTCGCCGAGGCTCGGGAAGAACGGGCGGCGGAAAGAGAGGCGACCAAACAGCGCCTTCAGCTAGAAGAAAAGAATTTTCGGTTGCGTCTGAGGCTCGTGGAGGTGGGAGAAAGCAGTGGGAGTGGGAATGGTGCATGTCACACGAACGAAGCGGAAGTCTCGGCCCCCATCAACCCACATATTCTTATCCCCATGCTTGATGATTCTCGATATGACGTCGACGCATATTTAAAGCGCTTTGTACATGTAGCCATGGGACAGAGCTGGCCAAAAGAAAAGTGGGCCACCGCTCGCAGCTTTTGCCTCGGTGGTTAAGCACTGAAAGTGTTTGGTCGTTTATCGCCCGAAGAATCCCTGGATTATAACAAAGCAAAGCTAGCCTTGTTGAAACGGTTTCGGTTTACTGCTGAGGGTTACCGAGAGAGATTTCGGCAAAGTAACCGCAGGATGGAGAAACCGGCGTGCAGTATGCTACTCGGCTGCTCAGCTACTTCGACCGTTTGGGGGAGATGGCAAACCAAAGGAAGACGTTCAATGCGGTTCGAGACTTGATAGTCGCAGAAAAATTCTTGAACAACTGCTATAGTCGTTTGGCGCTTTTTCTTCGTGAGAGAAACCGCAAGACCGTGGATGAGGCCTCGGCAGCGGCAGATCACTATTTGGAGGCACAGAGGCAGCAGAATTCGCTGGTGTTCAAGGAGAGGCTAGAACAAAATCCTGGCAAAGAAACGAATGAGAAACAAGGTGTGAAGTCTCAAGTCTGTTGCTTCATATGTGATAAGATAGGACACACGACATCGGATTGCCGTATGAAGACAAAACGGCCATATTGTGAATATTGTCGCAGATATGGACACGACGTGCAATATTGCAAACGAAATGAACCGGGTGCTAAAGGCTCATCAGCATGCTGCATACAACCTGCCGGCAAGGTTGTATGCAAGGAAGGCTTTGAATGTGGTACCAAGCAGCAAGATGAGACATTGTCATATGCTATGGGAGTCTGGCCGAGGAAATTTTTTGACATGCCGGTGTTGAAAGGCGAACTTTTTGGAGAGACCGTATGGGTTCTGAGAGATACAGGAAGCAACAGTATAGTGGTGCGACCAGCTCTTGTACCGGACGCAGTAATGATAGACACTGAGTCTACGATACTACTTGCTGATGGTAGCTCCATTAATGTTCCGGAAGCAGAAGCAACATGCTGTTTTGTATAGTGACACGAACCACGTCTTGTCAGAGGCGGCGAGACCGCCGCAAACGTAACAGTGGCGACGAGCAACCTAGAAAAGCCGCAGCTGCCCATATCAGACAGCGACAAGACGCTAGTGCCGAGAAGCAGCAGCTGTGCGATGAACCCATCTACGGCCATGGCGCATAGGCTACAGGATTTTGACCAAGAAGCAGATAAGTGGCAGGCTTATCAGGTAAAGGTTGAGGCGTATTTTGAAGCCAACGAATATGTTTGGTCTGAGAGTTGCTTATCAGCTCAGGCCGTGGCTAGAACGCATAGATGGACGAATCATAGCGAGGATGGATTTGAATCGAGGCGCGTCATCAAGCCCACATCTTCCTGGTAGCCCGCCTACACACCTACACACCTCACCACTCCCATTTGATATTGGTATTGCGGAGGCAGTAGAAGAAGAGCCGAAGCTCCAGCCTGCTATTTATTTAATGACCTCGAGAGAACTAATCGTAAGTTGCGTCCAAACACGAGGAATAGGAGTAGGTAGAGATAATGAATAAGACCCTTGCAAAAATAATAGGATGTGCCGCATTCGACAGCAGTAGGTAGAAGACTATATTGGCCGAAGGAAAGCACTGTAAAGTTAAAGCAGTCTAAAAATTAAGCCAAAGTACAGTAATGTACGCAGACAGGAAATATTGCAGCAAATTTCTTAATTGTTATGAAGTGATCACCAAAACAACTGTGCAGATCCGCGCACTGTGGCAATCGATGCTATGCGACATTTTCATGGTACCTGGGTATTCCAGCATTGTATGGCGTTGTGCGAATCATTACCCGATATACCTACGTGTTTGTGTAATTTCTTTAGTATTGTGTGTTGGCCTTGGCGTACGTGGCTGTAACGCTAGCAGTGCGACTAGAATTCTGTCGAATAACATCGCACGGGAGTAAAGTCACATGTACGCTAGCGTCCGACGCGACTTTACGACATAAGGATAGTCGGCTTCTTCATGGCTAGTATACGAGTTTGAGCGAAGGAAATGTGAGTTGTGAGGTCATCAGTAACTACGTGCTGTACGATCGTACATACCTATGTCTATGTCATGTATTGTATGTTGAACTTAGAGTGACATTTGAACTACGGAGAACAAATTTTAAAACACGAATACCTCGGGCTATCATGAAGTTAGTACAAAGTCGCACAGTTTCTACGTAGCGCGAACTGCTACGACGAAAGTGCTTGGGAAAGTGGGCCGGTGCTGGAGATTGTGTAGTCCAACACAGTGCTCCAATGTGCTAGTTATCGCCCAGAATTAAGACAAGAAATGGCACGTGGCGCACGGACTGAGTGGTTCAAAGAGGTGCCTTCCTTTTGAACAAGAGGAAGTTACGTGAGATCGTTCCTAGAGGTTAAAGCACGGGGCTGCTGGGCTTACAGCAGATGTTCCATTCCACCATTGGTCATATATTATTCTATTTTCAATGGAGCGGGTCGCGACAGGAACCTGACTACATATCTACCTACAGCAAAGTGCAAAGAATGAAGCGAACAATGTTTCGCAATAAAAAGAAAGACGCGGAGTTAACCATTATTATAGTTTGGTTATTTACGAACAAATAAACCATGAGGGAAAGACGAAATCGACCGAAAGGTGGCTTAGCATTGGCAGGAACAAGATTGTTTTGTCGTGCTTAAAGAGTTTTATGTCGTCAGCAAATTCTGTGTCATATATGACTCTATTTATGCGGAATTGGGGTTATATTGAGGCCCAACTTGTTTTCATAACTTGTGCTGCCCTTATTTGCAATGCATTTAAATGCATTTACATACTATTATGGAAAAATGTGGGCTGCCAAAAAATGTGGGTGGATCATTTACGCACTCAGAAGAAAGTGCCCCAACTACATGTAATGAAGATGATTTCTTTGAAAACACAATATATGTTTATATTGTCGGATAGTAGCATTAAAGCACCAGCATGTATTAAACTTGAAGATACGTCGGTCAAAAATTGACAATTGTAGATAATGGACAGTGTCTGAAGCCAACGTTTCGAAAAAGGGGCTTGTCCTTGTCGAATGCTGTCCCCGTAACGAAACGTTGCCTTCAGCGACAATCCTTGTTCTAGCATTGTTGATCTCTTCAAGCCTCGGTACGGCTGTAAAACTCGTTGTTGTTGTGGATTGCCTGTGTTTTTTTTTTTTTGTAGCAAGGGCGGGCTGTATATGCAGAAAAATGTTGACAACGTCGCTTACCTTGGTGAGGTTGAGCTGTTCATTCAAGCCTTGATTTGTAGATTCAACAACGCAGCAGAACAGTGAAATGAATATGGCTGTAAACGAGCCCCAGTGCAAAGCGCCATCATAAAAATATTTCATGACAAAAGAAGCAACACGTTTGTCACGTGTTTAAATAGTCTTAACTTTCGAATTATATAGAGCGTTGTGTACTGCCGTGGTGTACAGCGTGTTAAAGGCGCCGGCTTCCCATCATGCATATATATGATTTGCTCACATGATTTTTTTTTCTTGTTTATTTTTGGGGGGGGGGGGGGCGGTCATCTACATAACGGATTCGAATACGTGTTCTCAGCTTAACATTTTCTGCATACTGACATTTTCTGGAGCCACAGGTGTAAGAATAGACATTTGTTTGGCTTTAACCTTATGACGCTTCCTTCGACAGCAAATCTCTTTGCTCGGATGCTATGTTGGCTCTTATATTGCAAACAGAACCAACTATGAAATGAGAGAAATATTCTTCGCCTCTAATATCAGGAAGTTGACGTAGGTGCGTCTTCATCGGAATATTCTCGTTTATGTTGTAATAAATTGTGTTGCAAATTACAGCACGCCTGATTGGTGAGGTTGAAGCAGTAGTAGAAAGAGTGTATTCTTGAATACAAGATTTACCAGAAGGTAATACTCAATCCACACTACGCTTCTATATGTTCTCTCTCCAGGCGCAGTGTTCATATTTTTGGACTCAATTTGTTGCTGCCTCTTCTGTGTAATTGTCGTAAAGAATAATAAACAAAAATTGCAGCAAGGTAAAGTGCAAGCCCTCTATGCTCTACGTGCCTTGATTTCACTTCAGTGTGATTCGTATTATCAAGCACTATCATGTTTGACTATATGTTCGCCATGATGAGATATGCCGAAAAATACTATTTTCTGTAATGCGCGCTGGGTGTAATGAAGGTTTGGTACACTGGAAGACTATTATTCTACATTTTTTCTTACATATTTACAATGGCTCGATAGACAATCTACAAAACAACATCCGATCACCTCGACGTTTTGCGATGGAGCCTACAGTGACCTGTTAATAAATGTTTACTAAACCGGCCCAGTTTTGACTGCCAATCATAAGTTCCACCTCACGAGAAAAGCAACAATGACACATATCGGATATGTACGCTGGTAAGCCTGAGTATGCACAAACAGTAGGCGGTATCTTGAACGAATCAGAAAATTGATTGTCACTGGATTATGGGATAAAAATATGGTGTTTAATATAATTTCGCTTTTTTGTGTTTGCTATGGGGAAAATAGTGCTTGTAAGTATTCGTGCGTGCAAGTTTCTGTTGTAGAAAAACTGTCGCAGTTGCGCCCGAAATGCGAAGTATCGATTGCAAAAGCAAATAAATAGACGGCTATTACAACTAAGAATACTAGTTTTATAGACCGTATTAAATGGTAAACATTGGCTTACGTACTAAATTAACAAGCACGGTGTCTTGCGCGCACAGGTAAACATGAACACATCTCCGTTGATGATCGCGGAAACTCGTTGACGAAACGCTTAAGTGAGGAAGCGCAGCTGCAGCAGCGTTCGAATTCACCTTCCTGCTGCCTCCATCTTCAACGGGAACGAAACAGCCAAAGCACGGCGCATACGAAGCTACCGGCACTAGGTGCACTTCTCCGTGCACACCGCAGATCACTTTGAAGATGAGAACTGCGCGGGCGCGCTCTTCGCCCACGTCTTAGATCGCTTTCAAGATAGGAACCCACGTGGCCGCGCCGCAAGCAGCACCCGCTGGAGTAGGACCCCGCCCGCACTCCTTCGCCTCCCCCGCACCATGCCTTGCGCGCCACAGAAGAAGGTGCGCTTCCGTCGTCCTTCCTCCCTCGCACGAGCGATATTGAGCCGGGATCGCAGGCTGACCCTCGCAAGCTTGCACTCGCACATACAGCGTACGACGCGCGGCGACGGCGTTACCGTGTTTGGACTATATACGGAAACTCACGGCGACGACGATGGCAGCAATTCTTTTGGCGTATCTATTTGATTCCTATCGCAATAAAAGGCGTTAGATAATAAATGAGGCCAGCCAGTGTAAGGAAAAAAATTTCGCCTACGGAAACATACTCCCTAACGCGATATTTCAGCGCAGCTCTATACGTGTTTTCATGTCGCGATATATTCACTGGCGTGGACAATCTGTCTCGCGCGGCCCGTTGCAAACGGAGCGAAGTGTGGCGTGACTGCCTCGCTAATCGAGAGATCACAAGAGGGAGTGGGTGGGTGACGAGTGGCCGCGATTCACAGCCGCTGCCGCAGACAGAATTCCACTCATGCAGCTCTTTGTTTCCGTCTATGGTATCGGTGGCATCATCGGTGAACAGACGACGAGCACTTTTCTGGCACCATGTCGTAGCCATCGTCACTGCGGAGCTTGTCTTGAGCGGCTCCTGCTAACGATCCTGCTCCACTCTCCTCCTCGTGCTCTCTTCGCTACGCCGTCTTTCATCTCCCGCTGCGCTCCGCTTCGCTTTTTCACCCTTCGCTGTGCTAGTTCGCTCGGTTACGAGGGACGCTGACGCCGACGCTCGCAGGCAGGGACGGGCGCCTAAAGACTGCACTCTAAAAAGACAATGAAATACGCTGGTGCGGCGCCATGGCTCCCATCTCAGTTTTCTTTTCTAACCTGTTGCTGTCTAAGCATATATATTTGGTGGCAGAAACTACGCGCGAATCCTTCTCTTTTCAACGCATGCCTGACCAGACGCTACTCTCGCTTTGGGTTGCCGGCTGCGAGGAATCGTCCGATTGTGAATGTGAAGATCGCCGCGTGCGCAAGAATAGTAGCCAGCTTAGAAATTAGCCAGACTTGGACAGAAACGACTGCGCGCTTATTACTAAGATCATTCAGCAACACTAACCCTGTTTTAGTCTCGTCACGTCGACATCGCCAAACAAGCGGCGATCTCCAAGATCGCCGCTCCGAGAGCAACCGATGAGGTTTCAAAGATTAACATCCAGTACTATGAATGTATTGTCACCAAGCAGCTCAAACAGGAGTGTGCTGCGGCAGGGGAATGCAGCCATCAAGCAATTATCGTGCTTACTGAGCTTCCTTGACCAATTGTCCCGATAGAGAGACCACAACGCCGTATTGCCGTATCGTCCAACATAAAACCGAACCCCCTTGTAGCGCCCAACGTAAAACCTGACCCAAGCTTCAGCGACACCTCGACCGAGCTACTCGAAAAGCTGCTATCCGGAAGTTCGAATTCAGCCGGAAGGTCCCCATTCCTCTCCGAAATACGTCAAATAAATGTCCATCTACAGGAATTACAATCTCTACCTTAGCACCAACAAAGCTCTAATCGAAATGTGAAAGTGGACGTCGTCGTTTTACTGCAAGAAGACAGAAAAGGCCGATGTTTCGGTTACTGTCTCAAATATTCTCCAGCATATGCCGGCAGCGATGAATTGATGCAGGTTGGTTCCGTGGAAACGCTTAGACGGCAAAATATTTAAAGGACCCGCTTAAGTTTTGGATCAATTGGAGACTCGTACTGCTTCTTGTACGGATAAGACTAGAAAAAGAAGCCAAATAATACACGTGGCGAGCCACTCACCATCATATTATTTAAAGAAGAGTTTGCAATACGCTGGCGCTGCGCCATGGCTCACGCCAGAATTTTTGCTCGTTGCTGTCTACACATCTACATGGCGATAAACTGTGCGAATGGTGATGCAGAGGTTTCCTTGTTGACAGTGGTAGCTGATCAGCGATGGAATTAGGTCGAAGACGGGATGCCATGACCAGTAAATTGGGCTGTTTCAATAGCGGGATTTCCCAGCTTATTTGACAAGAATATTGGAGAAAAATGATCATCGAATATATAATCTTCTGTTGAATATTTACGATTTCCAAACAGAGTGAAATGTGAGCTTCTCCTGGGGTATGTTTGTTAATAAAAGACATGCTTATGTTATTTGTTTATTCTGACGCTGTTAGGAAATTGATTTAAGAACAACTAAATAAGCTCTACATAAGAAATATTAAATGTTATCGTATATGGCGCGCTATGAGAAAGAATGCAATGAAGAAAAGGAAAAGCACGTACCAGATGCATGCAGTTGATCGTAGCGCTCGGTGAAGGCGCTATCTGCCATACTGCACAACAGTTAAATAATTTTCAATGAATACATGAACATAATAAATTATAGTTCCTTAAAACACAGCAAATTCACAGGCTGCTAAAGGCTAGATATGCTTATTTGACGATTGGAAACTTTAACACCCTAGACGAGGTTCGTCTGCTCAACAACCATGGTTCTACTGTGTCAGAACCGTTGTGGGGAATCGTCATTTGCTTACTATTCCTCATTGTAGATTGCAACATATGTTGCTCTTTGTTGTAATATTCTAGCTGAACCAATATTTGAAAAGGTCAAATAGTCAGTTGTTGAATCGAGTAGGAATCAAATAGCAAACTTTATTTAACCAGTATTTAAAATGTCGTGTATTCCTACAACCCCACTTCTACGTGCTCTGAGAGCAGCGGTAATACTAGTTTTATTGCGATAGCAATTATATGGACACTCAAAAGCAGATTTCTGCCGTCGCCGTCGCCGTGAGGTTCCGTATGACGTCATTTGGAGATGAAATCGTCGCCGCGCGCCGAACGCTGTATGTGCGAGTGAAAGGGCGCGAGGGGCGCATCTTTCACGAGGAGTGAACGCACGGCGGAGAACAAACGCGCGTTCGGCGCCGTGCTCGCTTAAGGGCTGCAGAAGTAGGCGTCTCTTTTCTCCTTTACAATCACCATATATGTAGAGCAAACGCGCCTTCTTCAGACGCGCGAGAGGCCGTGGGGGAGGGGGAGGGAAGGGAGGCGACGTTTAGCTGCGGCACCAAGTGCCTATTTATATCAGAGGCTCCAGCAACAGTCACTAACGCCGCACGAATTTTGAGCTAACGCGGGCAAAACGGCGATGGCGTCGACAACAGTTCTGCGTGTTGTTGCTACCAAAGCCGCTCACCTTACTTCGTATGACATTGCTGTGTTGCTATCGCATTCATTGCTTCGCCCTTAGGGCGAAACTGAGACATTTTTTAACATTGTAGCTAGTAGATCAGCGACGTTTGAACTTTTGAATAAGAAGTGAACGGTACACGTCTGAATTTTTGCAGCTTGTTGAACACGCATTTTGTCTTCCAGCCGGACGTATTGTCATGGGTGCATCTCTTTCAGTAACAATAGTTAATCCAACTATGGAAATCGTCGAAAATAGTACCCTCTCAGCGTTCACCCCACCACCTAACACTCTCTCGTTTTAAATCCATGACTGTTCTGGTGTCACGAAGATGAACTGCCTGGGCCAATTCACGTCGCCCCTGAGCGGTATAGAAGATGCCACAAAACTAACTGTCGAAGAGGAGATAAACGGCCATTTGCTTTTGATAAATGTTCTTGTTAAACGAAAATGCCGAAAGATGGCGTTTCCGGTGTACAGGATCACTACTTCAATTTAATTCCGTGCATCGCACTGCGCACAAAGCATCCGTTGTACTCACGTTGCGACGAAAGAGAATTGCTTCTAGGACCGCGAGAACGCGTCACGCGAACTGGTAACTCCTAGCTCTCAGGCCCATTTTGTCGCAACCGTTTAGCGACAATTGGCTTGTGCACCGTACACCTCTTGTACATAGTCTGAAAGAGGCGGCAATGCCTTCGGTTCTGGGCATGAGCATGTATCTTTCACATATCACGCACCATTATGGTGAGCAGGTAGCCCACGTTCCCCAACGCAAGATCAACGAATCCCTCCTGAACTACAAAGACATCTTGTCTCGTTAGAAGTTCCTTGTGGCTCAGAATTATACCTTCTGCGTGTATTACAATATGTACCTCGGATAAAGCGGCATACTTTTGAAAGATATGACGACACCGAGGGTCACGAGTCAGGTTGGTAACAGCAAGTGTCCTTGGAAGAAAACTACAATTGGAATTAGCGCATTTATATGGAGTCGTTTCATATGCAGACATCTGCAGATTCTTTGGAATGAAAATGACGGTATTCCTACCATAATCTCGCCGGTGCCTAATAGATACACCCAGTCACAAATCCTCATAGCGCTAGCGTGTTGAAAAGTTTGGTCACGATTTGTGGCATTTCTGCATCAGAAAGGGGTACTAAATAGAGAAACTAACTTATGAGATTACCAAAAGAGAAGCATACTATAAGCTACAATCCAAAGAACAAAGAGGAGAATATCCCAACGGTTAAACCCAAAACTTAGAATGGACGATAGGACTTCCACAGGCCTGTTCATATTGGAACGAACTTCAGTGTGTTCGAAGCTTTGCGCTGAGTTGAATGACGATATAGAGGTTTCATTTCATTTCACCTTTATGTCCTTAAAGACCCCCGAGGAGGTAGTACATAAGGGGTTGTTTTTTATACACAATATTGTTGACAGAACGATCAGTGCGATGGTGTCATTTCATATGCTATGCATGAACCTTGATGGGCAGGTGATAGTGGTGATGCTGTGAGAAAGGCCGTTCCAGTCTTTTGCTGCTCAGTAAAAAGAATATTCTCTGATCCAGTATATTCTCGGATCTTCAATGGAATGAGTCAAGCTCTGTGATGTGTTTGCAAGGAGGGTTTTCGCAAGGTTGGGAACAATACTATTATAATAGTAATATTTATTATGCAGACATTAATAATGAATTAACAATTCCGCAGTCACCATACCTCGCTGCGGACGACGAGCTAATAATACCAACTTGTTTAAATTGCCCCACAAACAGATATATATTCAATTTCACTCTAGTGCTGTTCAATGACGCATATTTTCGTACTACTAGCAGTGCGATTTAGTAGTTCTGTTACTTTTTTAACAAAAAACCGTTAACAATAACGTTGAAATAAAAAGTATGCTTACTGACTGAATACGCTTTATGTACATTGTTTAATTCCTTTGTCTATAAAGGATGCCGATTGTCACATCATCTTTGCGATGTGTACAGATATGACTCTCGATTCCTTTTTTTATTAGTCTTAGTACACTTCTATTATGCTTACATTCACCATGCGCGATATCGGGCTTCGAAATTATTCAAGCCACATGATTTTTAGCCCAGAAATACCGTAAAGGAAAAAAATGCATCAACAGACACAGCAGAAGAGCAGACTGAATGTCATTCAGCAAGCACTAACTCATTCAAGAAGAAATGTATGTTGAAGTGTAGTTCAAGATTTGTTTCATAGATTTTTGTTTTCAGGTCCCTCTTCATATATGGTAATGATAACATTAGAAGAAATGAATTAATAAATCGATAGCGTGATGACGCTAGCTGTATTCAGTCCAGTGACGTCCGCCACAAATGATATTTGGGGACGTCATGGGCAACTGCATTCCATAATTGCAGGGCATTTACATTTATATTTTTCAATGTTTTCTGAATTTTAGCTGAATTTCTTTTTGTCCAGTAGCTATGTTATTCAGAACCAAGAGATTCCCACATATGTTTCAAGGATCACTGACGTTCTTGTGTAATGTTACGGAAATAGGCACAGGAACCACGCTTCCTTTAAGCCACGCCGCATTCGTTATTTTTTAAATGACGGCAAATAACAAGCCAAAACATAGCTAGTGATGTTACAAGTAAGAAGTCGCAGTTTATTTACACCACCTGCTTTTCTTCACGTGCAGAAAATTTGGCTGCACGAGCATTTAGGCAGTCCAGGTACATCGGTATTCTGCTGGTTCCTGCTAACAATCCCATGACGTCAGCAGAATATGACCTCAGCCAATGTTTCACCGCGGTGCGTCCTCTCTTTTTCGCAGGTCCTCGTCTGCCATTTGCATGCACGCTACATGTTCGGTCTGTGATTAGGATTGGACCCAGCGCTATAGTTTTGCAACCTTATTTATGTGAATATTGCCCTCAATGTATTTGGGGCTATAACGTTTAAATCTAGCTAAAGTGCAGCGGCCTGTTGAAAAGGCGGCCACCACTGCGCAGTCATGCATTTTCTGCATGTGTTTCTGCCTGCCGGGTTGAAACTTGGTTGACCTCTGGAATGTTTAGGCTAAACCTGCTTAAAGGTGATCCTATTCCGGCATACCTTTCTGCTGACGACTAGCAAATACGCCAATATAACACGCTGACGCCAATTTGATGTACCGAATTGGCCTTTCATGGACGTCAAACAACATGCGGGACACGGGGGGGGGGGGGGGGAGGCTGCCTCCAACGGTAGGGATTGCCTGACACGTTACAATGATCTTGTGAAATCCTTCTCCTTAGAGCGTAGAACAATGCCCGGCCCGCACAGCAAGCTATCCCGAGCACAGGCTACAACTTTCCGCCTGCTACAAACCAATACTTACCCCTCGTTACACCGTTACAAGCAGATACAAGATGTGTGTGTGTGTGTGACAACTTTAATGAATATCCTGAAAATTGATGGCCTAGGTCTAGGCCGCGCCGGGGGCAGCAGAGAGACCCTGCCTCTCGGTAGCTTCCCGGACTTGCTGGATGGCCCAACGTTGGTCCTGAAGATCAGAGCTAGTCAGCGCGGCTCTCCACCGCACTCTTAGTTCATCCGGGGAGACCGCAATTCTCCTCTGAAGTATTTCGCAATCCCAGAGCATATGCTCTAGGGTGGCTCCTCTATCATCACATAACTTACACTTGGCCTCAGGGTATAAGTCCGGAATCATGCGGGTAAGAAATACCAGGTTCGTGTAAGTTCTGGCTTGAAGTCGCCTCCAGTCAACCGCCTGAGACCCGTTTAATTTTGGGATAGGAGGCGGATATATATACCTCGACCATGTATAGAACTGGGTAATGAAACTGAAGGCGTAAAGTCTAGCCCTATCCATCCGTTCCATCTCCTCCTCGGCCAGAGCCCCTCGTAATCGGGCGCGGTTAATGAGTCCTCGCGTAACGCGATGGGCAGACTCATTAAGGTTGGGGATAGCGGTGGATTCGCACTCTATATGGGCTGGGAACCAGATCATTTTCTTGTCGTAACATTCCTCAGATGATATGAGTTTGGTTTTACTGTTTAGAATTCTTGCAGCTTCGACTGGTATTCGTCCTCTGGAATAATTTCGTACAGCCGATTGAGAGTGGCTAATAATATATATATATATATATATATATGGGAGAAGCGATAACCAGAGCAATGACAACCTCCTCCGCAACCTCAGAGACACTGGCTTTGATTGAGCACTTGCGTACGCTTTCTTGCTTTGTATTAATTGCTACTGCTGTAAACACTTGGTGATTTGAATATTCCGCGGCATCCACGAACAGCATTTCGTCATCTTTGCCATAGGCTGTGAGTAGAGCTTTAGCTCTGCTCGTTCTCCTGCCCTGATTGAATTCCGGGTGGATATTTTTGGGTAAATTGGGGATTTGAATCCTGCTCCTGATATCTCTGGTCAGCGTAACCTTGGGTCCTTGCTAGTTGTGGTTTTTATTCGTAATTTATCGAGTATACTTCTGCCAGTCCGGGCGCTGGCGAGTCTTTCCAGCTCAGCTATCTGTTGAGCTTCAATCAATTCTTCTAAGGTGTTATGCATGCCCAGCTGCATTAATCTCTCTGTTCCGGTGCTGTCGGGCAAGCCTACGGCCTGCTTAAAAGCTTTTCATATGAGCGTATTGATTTTGTCATTTTCTGCCTTGTACCAGTTGAGGTACACAGCTACGTAATTGATGTAGCTTATAGCAAAAGATTGAATGCGCCAAACAATGCTAGCTTCCTGATTCTTCGTGAACTCCCTGCTTCCTGAACTCCCTACTTCCCGATGCTTCCTGAACTCCCTGATTCTTCGTACAATTCTTCGTACAACAAGATCTACCCGGACGTTTACTCCAATCCCACGTGCCATATCTGTATCTGTTGCCATAAAGTTCGTTAGTTTCGAGTAGGCGGAAAGATGGTCGAAGGCTGGTGAAAGCTCGGGAGCGCAATGAAGCCACTGCTTTTGCTGCGGCTTGGATTTTGGCAAATTTCAGGCGTGCAAGTATTCTTTAGGCCAAGCACTCTTCGAAAAGGCATGAAGCTGTTCAATGCTCAGTACGTTTACGACGTGTAGGAGGTCGCAGGGACTATTTCGGCGTGCTGCTGCAAGCGATGAGACATTTAAATACAGCAAAGTTCTCTGAAGCATGTTCGCGCAATTAGCGAGAATGAATGGATGAAGAAACCCAAAATTATCGGCAATAAACGACGAAACCGAATCATGAAAGGTCCACCGACGACTGCTGGCCGCGGCCGTCGGCGGCCCGGTTTCGGGGCGCAGTGGGTCTATGCCCTTTCTGCAACACAGTCAATCGTGCAAGCACTTTTGGAGCATGCACGGCAGTTACGCGTAATTTTCAACATTTTTCTCCACAAATTTTTTCAAATTGTATATGCGCGCGGTGGCAGTTCGCAAATTCGCATGCTGACAACCGCGGTTTTGAAAGCGGCCTGGTGTTGGCTGCGCGCTCAGAAAGTACTTTGGGTTCACTCTGTGTGCACCGTTGCCAGACCAGCACAAACTTCGTGGCGTCCGCCCTCTTCTTATCAAGAGCAACGATTCGCCACTCGACATCGCGGCCCTGCTGCATGGCGAACCTCTGACGATCGACCGATATGTTTTACTTGTCACCGTATCGGCCACGTCGCCCGTTACTGCGCACCCGCTGGTCCTCGGCGCCTCGAACGCTGTCTACCCCGCACCTCCACCAAAGTGTGACGGAAGCGAGATGGAGGCGAAGGATATATTTACAAAATATATACAGAGGAGGCTAGGGCAAGAGATGTGCTAGCGTCTTCATCGTCGTCTTTGTCGCTCTCTCAAGCATCGCGTTGATCCATATGTATGGATCTCTCCGTAACAGTATTGGCTGGCCTTGACGAAGCCCTTTGTTAACCTTGCCTGGTTAACCTCATTAATTTGTTCGGGGCATTCGGCAGGTGAACGAACCGAGTTGCTTACCCTTCATGTATACGTAGCATACTGCGTTTCTGTTGCGTACTCACTTCACACGTCGAACAGACCCTAACCAGCGTTCCCGTAGATCCGCTTCATAGGGCCTTTCGTGGAACCGACCGAACCACACATGGGGAATACGACCCTCACGTTCATTACAATTTACCAAGCAACAATAACAGTGGCTACCCCGCTTCAGCGCCGCGCGTTGCTCAGCGTCATCGTCAGGTCCCCTGCTTTCGACGCGGTTTGTCGAAACAGGGAGCACTCCCTTTCCAGGTCCGACGATGCAGACGGTAGCACGAAAGGTCGTGCGTACATTTCATGGACGTTTCGAGTTTGAAAATTACTCACAGAATTCAATACAACGCACAAAGCTTGCGAGATCTCTGTAACTCAAGGGACGCCGTCCATGTTAACCTACCCAGCCAACTTCGTCGCATGTCACCAGGCTGCGCCACAGTGCTTTCAAAACTCCAGCGCGTCAGCCCCACTGACAGAACATGACGCCACTTGCACGGGCCCTACGATTGCATGAAAGTTACGACACCTCCACAGACCATACGATTAGAGGAAAATGACTACACCTGAACGGACTCGACGATTGGCTGTAAATGACGTGACCCAAACAGACGGAAGGGGTTATAAGCCAGAGACATATAGAGAAGAAAGACGTTCATCTTGCCGCGGGCCGCAGCGTCCGATTTGCTGCCGGCCGTAACGATGATTCTACTCTTGTACATAATGTAAATAATCTTTCAGTTCTCAAAGTCAACCTCCACGTCGTCTCACTCTCGCACTCAACGGCAGGATCCAATAACTTGATACACAGTTTAGCGCGTTGCAGTATTCACGCGTGTTCTAATATTGTAGTGCTGGCACCCACTTAAAGCACAGCTAGTCGATGGCATTTTGTATCTCACAGCAAGACCCCAAACCTCTGGGTGCTAATTCGCAAACACGGATGCATACAACAGGATGTGCGCCAGTATGCGCTGTGGGACGCGATAGCCGCTTGTTAGCGTGGGCTTTCTTTACTTCGTAATACGCATAGAATGAAGCCACAAGCGTATAATATATTGTCGGGAAGCAAAAAACAGGACAAATAGACATGAGAGGAAGACAAATAAGTGTTGTCTGCTGGCTCTTCCACCGCTATGTTCTAGTACCAGCTACTGCGTTCAGCATTCGTCTTGCATAAACGACTTTTGTGCTTGTTTCCACCTCGCAACATTTTTGTCGGAGGTGCGGGGTATCAACGTGCCAACATGGAGCTCCGCAGTGGTCGCCGCATGATCCCTGACAAGATGACCGACGGCCAAGGTGCCACAATGACCGACCGCCCACCCAAGGTACCGCAGACTCTGACCTTCGTCATGTTGTCCCAGCCGCGAGAACCAGGGACCTTCAATTGTATTGATGGTACGAACGTTGAAGACAGAATTTTCTGTTATGGGCTTGTAAGCGAAAATAATCGGTGGGATGCAACGCTAATGCTAGCGAATGTGATATTCTACGCGCGAGACAAAGTTCTGCCATGGTACGAGACCCACAAACAGGGCACAACGAGCCTGGACAGCTGCAAGGAGAAGCTTCTACGCCTCTTTGGTAAGCCGTTTGGCCGTCAGCTGGCAGCGAAGAAGGAGCTATCAACCCGTGCTCAAACGTCGACAGAATATAACGTGACTTATATTGAAGATGTCTTCGCTCTCTACCATAGAGTTGACAAAAACATGAACGAGACGGAAAAGATTGGCCACATCCTGAATGGAACAGCAGATGACGCATTCAACCTGCTTATCTGCAAGAACTGTGACTCGGAGGACGCGATCATCAAATAGTGCCGCAATTTCGAACAGATGAAGAGTCGCCGCATTACTCAGCAGTTCAACAGGTTACCAAATACAGCTTCGACGTCTTCGTGTGAGGAACAGCCTCGTGGACCTCATCTTTCCGGGCAAGAAACCTTGACGCGCTTAATTGTTCGCGAGCTCGAAGCAATGTCTCCAGCCATTCCTCGTAAGCATTGCCAAGACAACGAATGTTCTGTCTCGCTTATACAGCCCGTTGTCAGACAAGAGATGGCAAATTTCGGCATCCCGTCTTTTTGCCCCATTTGTTATGCCACTGTCAGTCAGTACCCGCCCCACCCAACCACAGCGTCCCACTTTTCAGTGTTTCTAACTCACCGTCGTAACCCGGCCGACTTGGGAACAGCGGATAACAGGCAGATTTGTTTCAATTGCATGCGTGTTTGACATATCGCTCGTCATTACCGCAGTCGTTGGTCATTGTACGCTACGTGGAGCTTCCCATCCAACCGTCCAGCTCATGGTTCTCGCCATTTCTCTGTGTGTCCTCCGTCTACGAATACTGACAACGTACTGCCGACATTCTGCACCAGCCGGTCACCATCGCCCCTAAGTCGCTGGTCTCGTTCGCCGCAGGCCCACCACTTTTCTTCCCCTGCGTTTGTGCCACCGGAAAACTAGTCGGTACAGCTCCCAGAGGAGACGCTGCATCAGCAACTCAGCCTAGAAATCCTCTGATAACTTTGCCTACCCGTGGAAGTATATGAGACGTTGAGGTGGATAAAGTCCCAGTCAAGTTCGTCGTCGATATACCGGTGCTCAGATATATGTAATGAGTGCCGCCCTTCTCAAAAGACCCAGAAAGGTCCTCACACCTGCCGTACCGTGCACAGCACGCGTTGCCGACGGCAGTACGCCACCGGTTGTAGGCATGATTACAACGCGAGTAACTATTGTCGGCCATCAAACCACCGTCTTATTTGTTGTGTTTGAGCGCTGTCCGCGTGACTTCATTTAGGGGTTGGACTTTCTTTCGACCCATTCTGTCCTAATAGACTGCGATACCGGTGTCGTGCAGTTGGACCTCCCTTCGGACAGCAACTTCGTTTCTGATGTACATCCTCCGTCCCTGTGTGCGGCCCGATTCGCCCGGTAGCCGCCTTAAGCCGCTACTACTGTACTTTTTGACGCTCGACCACATGTACCTGATGACGGCTACATCGTCTCTCCGCTTGTCGACGTTATTCTTCAGCATGACGTCGCGCTCCCAAGTACCGTTGTCACCATTGTGGACAATTGTACCTGGCTTCCCGTTCGCATTTATTATTTGTCTGTTTTTGTTGTGTCTTAATTCAATTGCGTCAGGCAGACGTAAAGTAGCACTTTTTTTAGTCAGTATTCCAAGCTTTCAACTATTCTTTTTGATGCTTGTTTCAGTTTATGCGACGCTCGAGTACAGTGGCCATTGAACGTGAATATGAGAATTGCACTTGTTTAATTACGCCAAATGATCGCCATTAGTCCAGCAGTATTATGGTACAATTGCACGGCTATGTTCAACTGTTGGCGCCTTTGTGCCATCACAAACAATTACATTTCTTGTTTCCTGTCGTACATAGAGGTCGCAGACGTCTTCGTTCAAAATTATTTGCATATATGTAAAAATTTATTGTGCCAATATTTACAACGTTGGAGGCCTAAAACGTTATTTTGCCTGCGTAATTTTGGCGCCTAAAACGCGCCTTTTTAATGCCTAAAGATCCGGCCTCTAGCGATGAGTCATCTGGTCTGCCTAACAATCACCTCGCGTATCGGCGTGTTCTTCTCCTCTCCGTGCCGTGCACAGGTTGCCTTGACATGGGAAGTTAAGGAGAGGGAAAGACAGCATGCCCACGGCGCATGTAGTCTCGTTGATGGGAATATTGCCATCAATATATTGGAGGCTATAGCGCACAAATCTAGCTAAACTGCAGCGTCCTGTTGAAAAGGCGGCCGCCACTGCGTAGCTATGCGTTTTCCGCATGTTTCTTCTTGCTGGCTTGACATCTTGGTTGACATTTGGAATGTGTAGGCTACGCCTGCTCAAAGGTGATTATATTCCGGCATACCTTGCTGCTGACGACTAGCAAATACGCAAATACTGCACGCTGACGTCAATTTGATGTACCGAAATGGCCTTCCAAGAGAGTCAAATAAAATGCTCTCTAAAGGGCATCATGCGTGTAAATGACCGAAAATTCAAACAATTGCTTTCTGAAACATATCAATTATCGCAAAGTTACTCTCTTTATACTCTGTCTTTATCAAAGCCACTCATTCATCGGCATTGTGCTGAATTCTTCGGAGATAACTGTAGGTTTCAAAACTTGCATATTCCTCAATGCTATGTGTAACTTCAATAATATTGGCACTCGATGCCTCGTATCCCTTCTTGCAGCAACCATGCCGATGTTGCCGCACTGAAATATTTTCGGTCCGATTTAAATGGCAGTGCAACATTGACGTCCAAAAACGTCACAGGGACTTCGCTGACGCCTTAGTGGAGCAATCAGAATCAAATTCGCCAGCACCAAATTCCTCATTATTCACCTAAATCTAAGCACACAAGCGCCTCAGTATACCGCCTTCAGCGAAGTTTATTCGCCGTTGCTGGGTGTAGTGGATTCGAATCAGTGCAAGAAGTGTTTTTCCGAGCGTGAAAGGTGCCCGCGAATACACGCACGGTGCCTAGAACAGCCAGTCGTGTGGAAAATTTGCGCGTATTCGCGGGCTACTTTCACACTGGGAAAAACACTTTTATGTAACACGAATTGAGCAATAGAAAGCTGTATGGGGAGTTTTTCATGTTGCTCCACAATTTTCTCACTGAAACTTTTAATCTTGGTATAAGAATTGAGCTGTTGATAAATAATCAAAACTAATTATCAAAGTAGGCGGAATACAAAAATAGTCTGAGTATCTCAAAGCGACGACAAACAACATAACCTTGGCTTTGTCCAGCTACGTAGCGTGTGCATGATTTTAAAGTTTGTCCCAAGCTAAGTGAAACGCCCTATAAGCAGATGGTACATATTCTACGAAGAAAAAGCCGGCAGATTCCACACCCTGTGGTAATTGATGTTATGCGAAGCTGTATGCGGGGAGCCTACCAAGTTAACGAAGCGACCATGGAAGCACCAGGACGTAGGCAGCTGTTTCATTCCCTACATGAAACAGAGTCGCAAATGTTCGTCAAGAAACGCTTCGCATTTAAAACTGTCAGCCCTTCCACTGGGGTGGAGATGGAAGACCAGCGAAGCTGTACTATGGTGGGAATTATGTATTTGAAGGTGTAATTGGTTATTTGATCTATTAAAGAATAAGAAATATATATGATCCGGTGGTTTTCATTTATTTAATGACTACAGGGATCATGGCCTTGTGGTCGCTATGGTACATCGCTACAGGGTCCACGGCAAAGGTTGGCACGTTCTTCACAAACACGTCACCAACGCCGCGCGCGATCGGCGCAAACGCGGGCAAAACGCCGCCGCCATCGACAACAGTTGTGCGCGTTGTTTCTGTGACCGCACACAACCGCCGTCAAAACGCTGGCTACGTGACGAGTAGTAGTTGTAGAGGGTAAGGAAAAGAGAAAAGGTGCATGTTTCTGCAGCCCTTATAGGGAACACGGCTCCGCATTTGAGGGGCGGGGAAAGGGGGAGAGAAAGTAGGAAAAGTGGAAGAAGAGGAGGGACAGGGTAGTCGTCATCGTCTCGGGCAAGGTGCCCTTACAGTCGGTCAGCCAGCATCGAATCGGCAAGGTAGCAAATTACGACCTTGAATACCCAGCTGGAACTGCGGGCTGGGAAGAGCAGGTCCGTGCTGCAGGCTGAAGACAGGCCTATGCGGCGTAGGTAAGCCACCATGGTGGCTCGTTGTTGGTTGAGTGCGGAGCAGAGACATAGGAGGTGCTCCAGTGTTTCATCTGCCCCGCACTGTGAGCAGGCTGGTGAGTCAGTTCTACCCAGGCGGAAGCTCCGGGTGGCTGTCCAGCAGCAGCCAATCCGTAGGCGTAGCAGGAGGAATCTCTCCCTCCTTGTCACTCCCCGGTCCGGCAGCCGTGTCGGGGGATTCCGCCTCTCCACGCGTGCGTCGGGGTGACAGCTCAGCAGCAGTCGCTGCAAGGTGCTCCTGGAGTAGTCTGAGGCAATGCCTGTAGGGCTGATCGCCGTGTCCATGCCGTGTGCTTCCTTTGCCAAGGCATCTGCCTCTTCATTGCCAGGGATTCCCACGTGTGCAGGGGTCAGAGTGCAACGAGACATCGGTGCCACTGTCACGGAGGGCGTGAAGCTTGGTTACCAAGAGAGTGCACTAAGGCCAGCCCTCTCCGGGAGACACACGGCCTGGAGAGCTGCTCTTGAGTCGCTGGCCACCACCACAGGTACTCCAGAAGAGTCTGCTGCCAGCAGGTCTGCTACGTGACGAACTGCTAAGCGCCGTTGTCGACACTGTAAGAAGAGAGGCGGGCGAGAGCCCAGGGAGAGTAGGCGGCAGAGGCCGGCAGGGCTGCGCGCATGCGCTGCAGTGGGAGAGCGGGCACGCACACGCACAGTCTAGGGAACGCCTCACAAAGCTTCGAAGCTTTAGGAGGCGTTGGTATAGGGTGCCTAAATGCCCTCCTCGCCCACCACTTCCCTTCCATTGGGAAGTCGCGTTTGCTCTCCGCCGTGCGTTCGCTCCCCGTGAAAGCACGCGTCCCTCACCCTCGCTCACTTTCACTCACACATACAGCATTCGGCCAATGGGAGTTTTTTTCTATTGCCGGACGCGACGATCGATAGGTGAGCCCTTAACAGCTTCGCTGTAAAAAGAGAAGTTGTTCGACAACGAAGAGGAGTTTTCCTGCAACCACACCATACATAATTATAACATTATATGAAGCACTCATGAAATCATGTAACCTAACACATGCTGGGTACATAGCGAAACATGCTTCATTGCTTCCATTTTGTAAATATCAATATCTGCAAAGTGTAGGAGATGAAAAAAGTCGCAGTTTCGCCCGAAAGGCAGAGCATCCATTGCGATAGCAAATTAGGAGAGAGCTATACTAATAAAGAATAAAACTTTAATTGCCCGTATAAAGTTGTAAACATTCCCTAACTAACTAAATCGACAAACACGGTGTCACGCGCGAAGGTTAACATGAACACATCTCACTGGGTAACCGCGTAAACTCGCTGTGAAAACGCCCGAGTTAGAAAGCCCGCCAGCAGGGACGGGCAAATTAACCTTCGCGCTGTCTCTCGTCTCGCTTCAATGAGAACTAAACGCGGAAAATTGTGCGCATAGAAGCTACCGGCACTCGGCGCATTCACTTTGTCCCGATATTATTATAGTAACACATATTATGCAGATAATCAGAATATAAATAATACTAATAATGAATTAACAATTCCAGGGCCCCCATATCTAGCTGCGGACGACGAGCAAATTATACGAACATGTTTACATTGCTCGGAAAGCAAATATGTCTTCAATTTTACCCCAGAGCCACCTAACTTGCTATATTTTCTCAAAACTATCTTGACATACTAGTACTGTTCCTCCGTTTGTACCAAAGAAACCGCTAGCAATATCGTTGCTGATTGTGACCTCATCTTTGTGACGTGTACAGAGATGACGCTCTCGTCGTTTTTTATATTAACATTCGTACATGTCTGTTATGCTGACATTTACTCTCCGTGATGTCGACTGGCGGCTTGGTAATTACTTTATTGAGTGTCCGGCAGGGTTTAGCGCGACCAGGCCTAGGTCTCCCACATGGGGACGTCGTGCTCCTGTCTCGTCGCTACCTCAACGGCCTGCTGGACAACCCAGAGTTGGTCGTCCCGAGGCTGGAGCCGCACAGAACGGCGGGCCACCTCGACGAGGGGGTATCGGGATTAACACCAGAAAGTTGCGCCTTACACTGCCACAGTATGTGCCTAAGCGTGGCTACGTCTGTCTTGCAGACCTTGCACGTGTTGGTGTTATATGAATATATACCGGGGTAGATCACCCGTGTACTTAGATTTAGGTGCACGTTAAAGAACCCCAGGTGGTCCACATTTCTGGAGTCCCCCACTACGGTGTGCCCATAATCAGTTCCTGGTTTTGGCACGTAAAACCCCATAATTTAATTTTAAGAATTACGCTACCTGCCACAGGCGATTTAGAAAAATTCCGTAAAACTTAAATATTGACGCGTAGTAGTTACGGCGAGACCCGCCCTGGTTACTCAGTGGCTATGGTGTTGGGCTGCTGGGCACCAGGTCGCGGAATCAAATCCCGGCCACTCGGCCGCATTTCGATGGGGGCGAAATGCGAAAACACCCGTGTACTTAGATTTAGGTGCACGTTAAAGATCCCCAGGTGGTCCAGATTTCCGGAGTGCCCCAATACGGCGTGCCTCATAATCAGATCACGTTTTTGGCACGTAAAACCCCATAATTTATTATTTTAGTAGTTACGGTAAAGAAAACAGTCGCAAAACTGTGAGTGACGAAACGGACTCTTTATTGTGGGAACCTGTGCCCACAAAAGCAAGTTGCACTCGGAGCACAACGATAGCGGCGAACACAGTCGGCGATTGTCGAAATATGATCAGCGGCGAAACGCGTCGGCTTCTATACATGAGCCATCGAAGGTTCCAGAGCAATCCCTTGTGCCCGCGTGTCTTCCAGAAGGCCCTAGACAATTCACGTCGCCCTTACAATCAGATTAGATAAGCGTCGTTGACAACAGACAACGGATAGAAGTATCGATAACGTTCGATAGACTTCCGATACATGCAGGCGCTACCTGCGCCGAGCGATAACGTTTAGCATTTGTTAGCCGGTGAAAAGCGGTCACCGGGAAAAGGTAAACAAGTACACATGATAGTCAATATCAACACTCTGTATATTGCTTATTCCTTCACTAGTCACTAGTGGCAATCATAGTTGACCTCTAACAAATTAAACACTATTTTTATCAAAATTTATAGGCTTGTATATTTTATCCTGGTTTCGACCTTTCAAACGTTAAAATAGGTACTTACGTGAGTAGATAACTGTGTTTCAGCCTTTTTAAAGCACGCGAAAGAAAAATCGATTAATAGAATAATCAAGTAAAAACCTCGCATGAAAACGATTAATCGATTATACGCTAAACCGACGAAAGATTAATCGTTAATCAATTAAAACATTTTATCAACCATCCCTATACGAAACCTCACGGCAATAACGACGGCGACGGCAGAAATGCGCCTGGAGTGTCTATATAATTGCTTTCGCAATAAAATCGTTGTTTTAGCTATAGTGCGGTAGTGCCTATAGTGCGCATATTCGCGACTCAGGCGACTTACGTTATAAGCGGTCTACATTGAAGCAAGAAAGTCACAGAAACATTTATTTACTTCCTCTTTGGGTTTCACAAATGCTACCGTGTGTGTGTCCAAAAGCCAAATCCAAATGCAATTTCTACATCAGCACTGAGTATAAAAGCGTTTGGAGTAATTTGGCATTTCTGTTACGACCAGAAAGGGCGACGAAATATACAACTGACGTATACGGTTGCATGTGCTTGCAAGAGGGTTTTCGCAAGGTTAGGAGCAATGCTATTATAATAGGGATAATTATTATGCAAATATTGATAATGCAATAACAATTCCGCAAAACCCACAGCTAGCTGCGGACGACGAGCGAATAATACCAACTTGTTTACATTGCCCCAAAACAGGTATACTAGTATATTCCATTTCACTCAACAGCTGTAAAACGGCGTATATTTTCTTGGTACTAGGAGTCTGACTTAGAAGTTCTTTTTTTTTTTAAGAAGAAACTTAAATCCTTAAATAATGTCAAATCTTTCTTTTCTTTTATTGGCTTTCGTACACTTCTATTATGCTGCCATTCACCGTGCGTGATGTCGTGCATGGAAAACGTTGAAGCAACATGTTTTTTAGCACAGAATTACCGGGGAAAAGATGCGTGAACAGACAGACGTGGAAGAGGAGACTTAATGTTAATCGGCAATAACTAACTCACCCAAGAAAAATATGTATATTGTAGTTCAATGCACGTTTTATAGTTTTTTTTTTGGTCAGGTGTCTCCTCATATATGGTAATGATAACAATAAAAGAAATAAATTCATAAATCGATAGTGTGATGACGCTGCCGTATGCGCTCTAATGACGTCTGCCGCAAATGATATTTTGTGGACGTCATGGACAACTGAATTCCATAGATGCCGGGCATTTGTATTTCTACTTTTCTCTCATCTGTGAATTCTAGCTCAATTTCTTCTTGCGCAGTAGATTTCAAAACCAACACATTCCCACATAAGTTTCAAGGACCACTGACATTGTTGTTTAATGTTACGGAAATTAGCACAGGAACAACGCTCCCTTTGAGACACGCCGCATCCGTTAGTTTTTAAATGACTGCGAATTATAGAACTTATACATCACAAGCCAAAATAAGGCTAGTGATGTTACAAGTCAAAAGACATGGTTTATTTAGACCCCCTGCCTTTCTTCACGTGCACCTAATTTAGCTGCACGAGCTGTTAGGCAGTCGAGGTACATCGGTATTCTGCTGGTTCTAGATCACTATCCCATGCCGTCAGCACAACATGATCTCAGCAAATGTGTCACCACGGTGTGTCCTCTCTTTTTCGCAGGTCCTCGTCTTCCATTTGCATGCAGGCTCCATGTTCCCCCTATGATTAAAGTTAGACTCAGCGCTGTAGTTTTGCAACCTCGTTTATGTGAACATTGTCATCAATATATTGGGGGCTACAGCATTTAAATCTAGCTAAGGTGCAGCGGCCCGTTGAAAAATCGACCGCCACTGCGCAGCTAAGCAATTTATTCATGCGTTTTTTCCTGCCGGCTTGACATTTCGGCTGACGCCTGGAATGTGGAGGCTACGCCTGCTCAAAGGTGATTATATTCCGGCATGCCTTACTGCTGACGACTAGCGAATACGCCAATATAGCACGCTGACGCCAATTTGATGTACCGAATTGGCCTTTCATGGAGGTCAAATCAAACGCTCTCTAAAGGGCGTCATGTGTATAAATGAGCAAACATTCAACCACTTAAACCACTTGGATTGGTAAACATATCTATTGTGACAAAGCTTATCTGTTTATCTGCAGTTAATTGATCCCTCCGAAGCCACAAATTCATAGGCATTGCGTTGAACTCTTGGGATATCACTATAGGATTCAAAACGTGCATATTTCTGAATTTTATATGTAAATTCAATAATTATTAGCACTAGATTGCCCACATACCTCCTTGCAGCAACCATGCAAATGTTGTCACCCTGAAATATTTTAGGTCATATTCAAATGTCATTATAATACTGACGTCCAAAAGCATCACAGTGGCTTAGAACGCCTTAGTGAGGAAATCTGAATTAAATTCGGCAGCATGAGATTCATAATCATTTACCTAAATCAAACACACAAGCGTCTCACTGTACCGCCATGAGCGAACTTTATGCGTCTCTGCTGCGTTTAGGACAAGCGGCCTCATACACAACAATATGGCGTCATTGCCACCGAGCCATTGTGACAGCTTCTTTCACAACACGTAGCATCAGGTGCCTACGTTTCTTGAGTTAGGCATAGCTAGGTCGGTTGAAGCTGCGCAGGCTCCACACAACCAGTAGCTTTCTAAAATATACGTCTGCCAAGAAGACATCTCAAATCGTGTCCTACAAATGATCATAGTAAAGCTCCACCTAGATGGGCAGAGACGTATATAATCATTTAAGGATATAGGGCCCATGTAGCGCCTAAAACCTAGCTCTGTCATTTCTCCATTCTACTAATTTCAAAAAATAAAAATAAAATGGTAATATTGTTTTGATGATTACAACTGTCAACACTTGTACATAATCAGAACCTTGTTTTTTTTCAAGCATAATAATTACGAAAATATAAGCGTGCGGGTGGCAAATGTATTTTGAAGTTTTTTTTGGCACAGGTTCGCCAAACAAGCAGATAGTTTCCCGACCTGCGTTTTGCAACTATGGTTATTTCCCGTCACTACAGCGTCACAATATACGCGACAAGCCGCAACCATCAGCAACCCTGCTAAGTAGGTTGCAATGGATTGCAAAGAAACCTTAGCTTCATTACGACACCGGAGAGCAGCAGAATTGTTTACTGTGTTGGGTTCCAATGGAGGTATTCAGGCGTCCTCCATGTGGCAATTACCCATTCTCAATGACAGACTGCACGGGGTATCGACCATCCTGTGAAACTGTCGACTGGACACTATCGAGTGGCAGCAGTCGCAGGTGAAACTCGGCAGCAGTGCAGTAACACCTTAAAGGCGCAATGCTAACCACTTGCCCTCTTTAGTGCAAATACTACTACGACCCTTCATGATTTCCACGAGCCTTGGTGTGCTTATGTCACCTTCTCAGTCGTTCTTCCGCTGAAGATAACATGGGGACAACCACTTCAAAAGCTGGAAACTTTCAGTGGCAGCAGTGATATCGGCAGCAGTGAGAGATGACCGGCGCAACGCTAATGGCCTGCCTCTATACTGCAGACTAGTCATAGTATGTACGTGATCTGCTGGTGAAAGCTTACGCAAGTTTGAGCCTAGGACGCCTGAGAATTTTGTTAATGAGCACCTCTGTCCGACTCTGAAGCGTCGTCTTTCGGTCGCCATAGCGAAGAAGCGGGAATATCAACGGCGTTTTAATTTCACACGAAATGTTAAAGTTCTCGCACGCAGACGAAGGCCAGCAGTGTCATTCACATCCATTCTGCAGCTGACCTTCAGAACTTCGTTTATATTTATATTACAGCGTGCGCTGCTTGGTCTCTTCTACGCTAGGCGATGTGTCGGAAGTATAGTGTGCCGTCGGTAATTGGTATGCCAGCTCACACAAGAAATATTTCAAGCCTTTCATTTTTCGCGTTGCCTATAAATAAGCAAACACACACTGATAATGATCCTAGCGTAGTTTACTTCTTCCTTTGGAATAATTATTTTCTCTGAAACGTGGTATCAAGAACAAAGTGATATGCCGATCGTAGATGGCTATACTCACTTTTTTTTAATTAATCGCACCATCAAACGAGAGAACGATGCAGCACTAATTGTTATGCGTTGCATGCCTTGTGCGTTGCTTGAGGAATTCACTTGTCACGTCACAGTACAAATTGCTAAGCGCAAATTCTGACAGCAGCGTCTTTGTTGTGGTCTATCGACTACGTTCTGGGAGCGTATGACATTTGTTAGAAATTATTGGGAAACCCTTAGAGCGTGCTACATTCCACAATTAGGAAGCGCATTTGTGTAGTGAATAAAACATAAACATGATTGACGACAGTTCATCGACTCGCGAATTATCTAACGCAGTCAATCCTTCTGGTATCTGTAGCGTTATTACAACACACACGCATGTGGCACTAACTCGTCTGTATGCTGTTGACGATTTAATTGTTCACCCAAGTACTAGGATTCACACAGTCTGTATTATCAATGATACGAGCAATCGCTGTCCAACTTTTATTATATGTTCCTTTTTTGTCCATGAAAGATGTTTGCCTTTTACCACGTTGAGCAACAGATGTTTATCCAATACAAAGTCATAGTTTCGCCATGAGGGTGCAGCAATGAATGCGATAGGCACATATTACAATGTTACACGAAGTGTACGGCTCGTAGCTGTAGTGGCAGTATAAATTGCAAAAAATTTAACCTATGTAAACAATCGTAGTGTGGCGTGTATGAGCATGAACAGAGTGAACTGGATGACGACGAAAAGCATCATGTCGGCGTTGTGGTCATGGGTTGATCTCACCTTCCCGTACCGCGGCATGCTCTCAGCGGGCACAATGTCTGCAGGATTTTTTCGACGTCGCCGCTTAGGCTCGGCCTCCTGTACCCGCAGCACCATGTAGGGCGCCTCTGGCGTTGAGCTACAGCGTGCGTCGCTTACGCATCAGAACATTGTTTCTGCATCTGAACTAAATTAGTAGTGTTTGCTCATATGCGGGCCCGCTTTCCTATGTTCCAATTAGCGTTTTGCTGGAGCATCTCTGCCAGTGTTTTGACAACATGCGGATGCACGTTTGCGCAATGTGAGGGACGATGTGCTTTCCTGCCGAAACATGCACGGACAGGTACTATTCTAGTACCTCTCTACGATGTCAGAAAACGATGTCGCAAGCCGAAAGGGTCTGCATGGCCTGCATTGTCTACGTAGGAAGATCTACAGTTCGTTCAAGCAAGCAAAGCTGTCTAACCTCCGGTGTTTGAATACAGCTTTTCTGCACCAGTTTCTGCAACGGAAACATAAACAAGCCTAGACATATTTCGCTACCTGGCTTTCAAATTCTGACGCAATAGGAAATCGTGCACTTAATGTGAATAATGTTCTCAAGAAAACGTATTAGAAGTAAAGTTATCAGTTTTTTATGTGGAATTATCGATGAACTCGAACAATCTTGTGGAGTGCTCGTATACACTCCAAGCGTTTCAACGTGCTGGCTTCCACGCGGAAAATTCTTAAGGATGTTTTATTTCGCGGCGAAAAACTGAATGGTCGAGTATGTGAAGATCGGAGCGTGTGCAATAGTCTAATGCTTAGACGATTCAACAGGATTGAACCTCTTTCTTTGCCCGATCGCGGAGATTGTGCGGAGCCCCGCTGGTAAGATTACACCATTTTCAGACTTGATTCCTGATATTGTTTCGCAATTTTGTTATTTATAGTCTCAGAAGTTTTAAGATTGAAGGCATGCGTGGTCAGTGTTATCCTTCATTAGATCTCTTTCTGTGCTTCCATGCTCACTGCCTTAGCACGGACAAATGGTAGAGAATGATATTTTTTCGATTGCCTAATATTGCCTTCAAAAGTGCGATGGAATCAGCATAACACGATTCGGAAGTGGGCAAACCAGCGACAGCTCATGCGTTATTACCAGGCAGAAAGCTTTTCAGGTAATACATTTTGGTGGAATGCATCAAATTGGAGTTAGGATAAATGCTCTGTTCAAATTGTTCTCAGAAGCCTCTCCACTGATTAAGGTCCCATTGAACGTCGAGATATACAGTTCTAGCAATCGGGGTCCCACTAATCTGACTGGAGTCTCATTTCTGTGGGGCGATACGGCCATGTCATTTACGTTCGAAGCTCGCGATTAAAGAATGCCTTGTGTCCTTTTTATCTGGGCGATTCGGCAACGAAGCTTATCAAGCATGCAAATTTTTTGATCGCTATGTTCCGCTACGGCCGTATACTCCTGTTGAAGCTGTTAGTCGGAATTTCGGAATATGGGCGTTAGTATGTAAAAGCGCGTCGCTGCTCGCGGATAGACGATCATGGACAGGTGAGAGTGTCGCGATGTCCACGGTATGAAAATCAGAAAGAGATCAGCCTTTCTAAATGATTCTATTGTTCCACGCCCGTTGTGCAAGTCGCTCGCTTATAAGATGATCCATCTGGGTAATTTCGAAGCTGACTGATGTTCTTGCACCATCGCCGATCTTCACATACACGACCATTAGATTTCTCGCCGCTCGCAATATACGAAGCGAGAGTAGAGTCCACTCAGGCCTGCGTAGAAGAGGTACAGGACCGCACGTAGATTCTCGGCACCAAATAAAGATTCATAGAAGGCAACGGCTTCTATGCATTGGAGACGAAGACACGTATAACAAAACCAGCTTATTTTTGTAAAGGAGCGTTGATACGTCCTCTTTGTCTTCTCTCACTCCTAGTCCGACACACGAGACGAAGCTTACGCAACTGCCAACCTTTTCTTTGTCGTTGACATAAGAGACGCGCATATATATATATATATATATATATATATATATATATATATATATATATTGTAATGAAGAAGAGGAGGGCAGCCAAAGCGCAAGCAGGATTGCCGACTCAGTGCGCGAGATAGTGGTTGAACTGATGCAGTGCACTTCACGGCGCACCTTTCTTTATTCACGGCCCACGTCCAATTAACCTATTTTCAAGTCGTGCTGGGGTCTCCAGAACGCCCGCGCCCTGGAACTCCGATCCCTACAGTCGACCATGCAAGGCAATGCGGCCCCACAGACGCCACCATTTCCGGCCGTCTTTGGCTCCAGCGCTCATTGCCAGAGACCCCACAGTGTTGAGTGGCAAAGAAGACGAGTACAACGTCGATAACTGGCTCACATGGTACGAGAGGGTAAACACGCAAAATCGATGGGATGACACCCTGAAGTCATCTTTTACCTCTGGGACGTGACAAACTTGTAGTATAAGAACCACGAAGCGGACTTTGAGACCTGGCCCGCTTTCAAAGTGTCGTTCTTGGACGTTTTCGGCCGCCCTGCCGTCCGGAACCTATGCGCAGAACAATGTTTGCGCGCTCGGGTGCAACATCCTGGTGAGACATTTACCATTTATGTCGAGGACGTTGCCGACCTTTTCAAACGTGTCGACTCTTCAGTGACAGATGCTGCTAAAATTCAGCACATAATGATGTGCATCAGCAATGACGTCTTTCACATGCGTCTCGCAGTCACCTCTTATTGTGGCCGACGTTGTCACGCTCTGTCGCAGTTATGGTAAATTACAGAAGCAACGAGCTTTTGACCTGGTGTCCTTACGAACGCGACGAGTCACTAGCGGAGTTGTCAGTTGTCCCTGACCAGTCGTCCCTCTTTACACCAATCAAAACATTCAGGCGTGCAGAGGTCGCTCGTAAAATTTACCTACTATCCACCGTCACTCAGCATCCGGACCCCCCACCGCAGCTGCCGCATCAGCCGCAGCAGCAGCCCGCTTCTTTGGCTGCTATGCCCTTTCACGCAATTCAGGAGCAGATCGCTGAGGCCCTACCGACGCCCGTTCAGTAGCCTGTCGCCGCGCCGCTGAGTACGCTGAAGCAGCGAATGGCACCGGCCATAAAGTTACTTACCATTTCCTCCAGCGTCGCCTACGACAGACCCTACTACTGCTGTTGCTTGGCATGGTCCCGTTGCCGCAACAGCCTCCTCTGCACCTAATGCTTGACGTCGTCCCGTGGCCGCTGCAAATCCTTGGCTTACGCCCGATAACCGGCCGATCTGTTTTGCGTGTGGCGGCCGAGGCCACATAGCGAGACCCGAAAGTCGTCGCATGCAAACGTTTGGGGACAGTCATCATCCAATATACTACCTTGACTTGCCCCGTCCACGCTACAACTCTTCGGATCCGAAACCCGTTTGCCCCAAAGTGGTCATCCACTTTCTGAGTCCCATCGCTCACCTTCGCCGAGTCGCCGCTCGTCGTCTTCGATGCGTCGTCGTTCTGTCCCTGGAGAAAAGGGAAACTGACTGCCGCAATTTAAGAGGGAAGAACTGCGCTGTTGTCGAAACACCGGAGTACTCACCCTTTTTCGTCGAACGTTGTGAACATTTTTGAGGATGGCGCCCGTGCATATGTTCTTCTAGAAACTGGAGATGGAGTTTTCTTTATGGCGTAACCCTTTGCCGTAAGCTTCGAAAAGTGACAACGCCTCTTAGTGGAATTTCACTGCACACAGGAAATAGAGAACCCGCTCAGGCTCAGGATCTGATATGGCGAGTGCGATGGCTACTTCCTCTGCCACTTCAGCGTGTCGGTATTTTACGCTGGCGGAGTAGACGAGGGTTCCGCCGGTGTCTACGACCGCAGCGGCGTATCCTCGACCGTCTTGATATTCTGCAGCTGCCACGAAGCGCGATTCCTTCTCTTTCCCGTAGGCTTTAACAGGGCCGCCGCTCTCGCCTGTCTTCTGTCTTGGCTATACGTCGAGTGTACATTTCGCGGAAATGGGACGACTTGAATGCCATCCCAAACTTTCCTCGGGATTATTTTCTTCTCGCCGGGTTGGCGGTGGTAGCCGATGCCGAGCCGCTCGAGTATGTTTCGTCCAGCTTCGATGGTCGTGAGTTTGTCCAGTTGGGACATGTGCTGCGCCTCTGCAAGTTCGTTCAGCGTGTTGTGGATTCCCAGCTGTAGCAGGAGCTAGTTGCTTATCGAGTATACTGTCTTGTATGCCTTGTGTATAATCACGTCGATCCTGTTATTCTCCGCCTTCTACCAGTATTGAAAGATGGCCACGTTTGTAACGTGGCATATGACGAAGGAGTGCACAAGTCGTATCACGCTCTCCTCCTTTGTGCATTTTGTCCTGTTAGTGACTCTCTATAGTAACCTCATAGCATTGGCTGTCTTGTGTACGAGCTTGTTGGCCATCTCGTGTTTACGCCTAGGATTCGACAAGCGTGTCCAAGACTTTGATTCGATTGACGATGGAGATCGTTCAGCCGTCCCTCGTGTGCCGACTTCTTGCTTCGTATTCTCTCTCTCGCTTGGATCTGTTGGGTGGTCGTGCCTTCCAGGTGGGGCGGCACAGCAGGAGCTCCGACTTCTTGGGCGAGCATCGGAGCGCCGTATTTCTCAGGCGTTCTTCCACGACGTCTATCGCTTGCTGCAACGACGATTCGATCTGGCCGTCTCTGCCACGGTTGACCCAGATCGTGATTTCGTCGGCGTAGATCGTGCGCTGGACGTTCTCGTCTTTTTGGAGTTAGCGCGCGAGTCCGCTAATTGTCAGGCTAAATAGATTTGGGGAAATTACCAACCCCTGCGAGGTACCGGTGCTTTCCAGCGTTTGCTCTTCAAACTTCACGTCTCCCGCAACGAGCAGCGCCTTTCCGTTGGAGAGAAAGTATCTGACGCAGTTGCAGGCTCTTTCGCCGAGGTTCAGATGAGAGATTTGGGCCCGGACCGCCGAATGGGCGACCCTGTCGAATGCGCTCTCTAGGTCGAGGCCGAGGATAGCTTTGGTGTTACGGGACTTGTCGTCCAGAATCTGGTATTGTAGCTGGAGCAGGGCTTCCAATGTCCAGAGTTGAGCCTGACAACCGATGATGGTGTCCGGGTAGACACCCGTCAGTTCGAGCTGGGCGTTTACTCGATTGAGGAACGCATGTTCGATCACTTTGCCCACGCATGAGGTGAGTGAGATCAGGCTCAAGTTTTCCCAGCTAGGAGCCTTGCCGGGTTTCATGATGAGTACAGTCTTTGCTGTCTTCCACTACTTCAGTACGGAGCCCTTTCTCCATCGTTTGTTGATGTAGACCATGAGTTTCACCACGGAGTCATCGTCAAGGTTTCTCTGCGTGTTGTTGGTGACCCTGCCCGGCTCGGGGGCCGACCAAACGTTGAGGTCGTGTAGGGCCACGCGAATCACTTCGCTGCTGAAGTCTTCGTCTAGCGAGGCGTTGGTCTCCCCGCGTTCGGGGAGGTACTAGGGGGAGATACTTCTGGCACAGTATCTTCGCATAACTGCGAGTCGGCCTAGTTGGAACAGATTCATTTTTAAACAACCTTTTGAGCACAACACAAACAGGGACGAAGAAAAGGAGCAACACATGAACGAGTGTTGGTCCCTGTGTTGCTCCTTTTATTCGTCCCTGTTCTTCGTCCCCTTTCATCGCATTGCTTCTTGCCCTCAGTGTGTAGGAGTCTGGCGAGGCAGTCCCTCTGGCGCGACATAGTCTTCGTCTTGTCTAGTAGTTACTTGAGTAGTTTCCAATCAGTCTCCACGATTGGTTGAAACATTTTCGGGCCACTCCCAACTTCGCCTGTCTGTCACGCGACGTCACAAACACCACGATAGCTCCCCATCTGATATAACCTGTGCACACTGATTATGCATGAATAAACCGCAAACAAGAAAAAATGTAGTTGATCCCTCTTATATAGGAATCGGTATAGAACACGAAAGTGAAACGTGTCTTCACAGAAGTAGTGTAATGTTTATTGCACATTGATATATAATGTCTATTGGTGTTTTGTGGCTAAAGCGCCCTTAGGCGTTGATGCACCCACGCTGACGCCTGGTGGCACGTCTCCTCCATCACGACTACCAACGTCGATGACCATGAGCAACCGTCGTGCATATGGAAGCTGCACTACGCTGCACACGCTAGCACAACGCGAAAGACGAAGCACGTAACTGACACACTAATACAACGCGCAAGACAAAGCACCTAACTGAATCGTCACCGAGTCAAATCAGCGCGTACAGCGCGTCGTAATTGCAGCCTCCGCGATCAACTTCAGAAACATTTTCAGAGCTAATTGCGGAGGCCACGCTCCGCTGTGCTGAGTACGGTGAACGCCACCTAGGTGGCGTTGGTAGTGCTTCTTGATGCCAGCGTCCCTTCGAATGCTGGCATCGAGGCGTCGTAGTGCTGAGACCACCGAAGCGTTCACTGTCGGTGCGCGTTAGTGTCATAATGCAGTACTTCTCTTTTCTGCTCGTAGGCGGCGGCACCGCCCCGAGCAAGAGCGCGGGTACACGGAGGAGTGTTAAGCCCAGACCACACGTACGCTTGCGGACGCGCGTAAGCTCGCGTCTACGCGCCTTGCGGTTGCCGCGCCTAGCGAGGAATGGCGGTTTGCATCCACAAATACGCGCGACAGCGCGCGCTCACTGGCCTCACTTGTTTACACCTTGGCAGACGCCACTTCGTATTCCGTTGTTGGCAAAATGCTTCGATATCTATAAACGTAATTGTTATCTTTTTGGAGCTGTTATATCAGCACAAAAAGTGAAGAAGAAGCACTTTCTTGCATGATATAATTCTGCTTAACTGAGAGTTGAATGTACCGCGCCGTCGCTGCGTAGCCAGGCTCGCCGACGCGAGGCAGCCCAGGCGCGCGATAACTGAGAGGAGCTGATCACCGAGATCGCGCCGCATTTCGACGCGTACGAGCCGTGCCGCACCATCTGCGCATGCGTGGGCGCGCGGACGCGAGCTTGCGCGCGTTTGCAAGCGTACGTGTGGTCTGGGCTTTAGATATATAAGGCGCGTCTGTGTAGCTCTCTGCGAATGCGTTTGTGGCGCAATGGGTTAAACGCTCGGCGATCTATCGTCGCGGACCGAGAGGTCGTGGGTTCGATTTCCAAATTTTGCATGTTTGTGGAACTTTTTCTTCTGGTTTCTTTCTTTGTATTATGTTCTATGACGTATTTCCGTGACGGAAATACGTCAGTGAAGTCTTGGTGGACCCCGGCATAAAACACTTTCGTGTTAAAATACTCATTCCTGATTCGACGCCTTTTCACCATTACCCCTCTGCTATTGGTTCAATGTTTTCTGGCTACGCCCACTTCGCCTTTCTATCACGCGACCTCACCAAACCGCGAAAACTCACCACGTCAAAGTGACGTGTACGCGAAAAAAATGCGTTAATATGCCGAACAAAACTGAATAATTTTCTGAATAGCCACAGACTGCCCCGTTCCCAAAGGACTAGAAGATGGCTGTCCGCCGATCACTCAGGCCCTCGCTACTCGCACCTGCGGGTGAGCATGTATTTATTTGCGCATGATAAACATTTTGGCGTGGCAGAAAAATGTTATCGAGCCCTTTTGGCACGTATACGACATCGGTCTGCCAACTCTTCCTTGCTGAGGATCCGTTTTAGCGGAATTCTTATCTTTCCGCTGCACGCCGCCGCGATTTTCAACCAGCGACCGCAAGCTAAGTAAGGCGAAGCGGACCAATCGGAGAAGACGGCACCACCCTCTTCATGCGGTTATCTATTTTGACTGCTGACTCATCCCCATCGAATCCCTCTACACTGGAGCGTTCTCCTCACCTCTTGTATGCCAATTAGATAAGAAAAACCGCTGAGTGTAGAAAATGTTATTGGTTTTGAAAGTGAACAAAGGTAACCTACTTTAAACGAGGAGTGTTTTTATTGGGTTGTTCAGACAACCCTGCGGGTCACCGCCAGATGCTTGCGTCGGTGGTTACGTAAATTTGACGTCAGGGGTTTGGAATCAAAGCAGTTTGGAATCATTTTACGTTACAGCGCCCCTGGACCGTGCTGTAGCAGTAACCCCAGGTGCTGTTGGGGGAGTTAATATTGCTTCCAATCACTAGGTCGTTGTTGCCGGCTTGAAGAGGGAAAGAAAGCACTGATTCTGGTTAGCGGGATTACTGTATAGATTGAGGACAAATATGCTTTCTTTCCTAAACTTGTGTGGTATTAGCTCGACGAATAGGTGTTCAATCTTGAGTCCCTTGAGTTCGTCAACGATGGTCGTCGTCTTCTTGCCGACCGACCAGCGTGGACAAACCCCTGCCTTCTACCTTGGCGAAGAATTCCTGGTAACCTGGGACGGATGCCGGCGCGTTTAACATTTCTTGCAATAAAATGACGTCCGGTTTACGTGTCAGGTTTGTAACGTGCTCTTGGAGGACCGGCTTTTTACTGGCAAGTCCAATGCAGTTTCCTGTCATATTGTGATTCCTTGTTGATCGGGGGCCATGTTCATTGATGGGGGAGACTCCTATCGGTCCGTGGTTACCGTGAGAGACGTCTCTCATTTCTGTTTCTGGGAAATGCTGTGGGTACTGCTGGTGTACAATCGCCATAATGCTGTTCATTTTACTTTCGAGGTTTGTGACGCTGTTGGCTAAACCAATCACCGTCGCGTGTAAGATTTCGATGGCGCTCTGCGTGGTAGTTATCATGTCCATGATTTCCGATCTGACCTGACCCGTCTTACTTCCCTCCTGCGGTTGCAACACCCGCGTTTCGGATGCAGGAGTTTCCAACTCCCCTACCGAGCTGGTGGTGGAGGCGTCGGCCGGTTTGGCGTAAGTTAACGTGCGTTCCTCTTTGTGCTCCTGAACTTCACGCGTTAATCTTTGGATTTTTCCCGCATGACGGCATTTCCTGTTTTCATCCTCTCTAGCGCCGCGTTCTCGGCGGATTTGTTAGACTCTGGGAGTGTTACGTATACCTTTCGCGAGGCGCCCTTAACCGCATCTGCCCAGCTCACCTTTTTGGCGGTGCAGGACGGCCACCTTCCGGGAGCGGACCTGGATGTGGACCTGACCAGGGTGCGGCTGCAGGATCTGCTTCTCAACTTGGATCTCGATCGGCAGAGGGACTGGCGCGCCATGGCTGGGAAGTCGGTGGCGTCGAGGGGTTATTGTTATTCCGCCACTCTTCGTTCCAATCTTCTCTTCTTAAAGACGTAGGGGTCTTGTATTTGGCTCTACACGTTCTGTTGGTGGTGAGGTGAGGGCCGCCGCACAGAGTACACTTTGGTGAACACTGGTGTCCTTGGTCGGAGTTGCGAATGCCAAGGCCCCTGCATATTCTGCTGTCTGGGTTCGGGCATACATCCGTTCGGTGTCTGAGGCGTCCGCACTGGTAACAGACGACTATCTGTTTCTTGTATAACGAGCATCTGACGAGGGTTGCCACGTACCGCACCAGGTTGGGTACCCTGAGACCCTCGAAGGTGACGTTCACTGTGGTTGTGTTGCGGATTCTCTTGGCCGCCAGCACCAATGGGCTTCTTCGGTTGACTATCTTTTCGTCGATTTTCTTGGTCCATCGATTTCCTTGTTTCCAACGGGGAACCCCCTGATCATCCCCTTGGTCGTGTTCTTGCGGGCCGCTTCGTAGGTATTGACTTCGTACATTCTCTCGTGGATTTGAATTTGCTTCATGTGGACATACCTATCCGCGTTGGCTCGACGTGGCGTACTGATTATCACGATGTTCTGCTACGTATTCAGGCATACGGTGTCTTCCGTTCGCTCTTCCTTCTTGGATGATACACGTGGCTTGTGAAATGGCCGCCGTGACCGTAGGGCTGCCGACCTTGGGTATGTCGAGGCCGCCGTCAGTTGGGGCATCCTACTGACTTCGATGATCCGTATCTTGGAGTTTTTCTTCTGCATTGCGCCGTGCTGATTCAAGCTTGCTCGGTCTTGCATCAGACTATGCTCGCCCGGCGACGCGGCACTGCCACGTGGTGTTCCCGCGTTGCGAGCTCTGACGGTCCTCCATCCCGCATCTTCGGTGATCTCTTCTTGGGAGATGTCTTCTCCATTCAGTAGAACGTTAATTTTCAGCCTCTTCGTGCACAAATCTTCGACGTTGTATTAAAGATCGCTAGGGCGCACCTGGGCTGGCGCGCAGCTGGCGCGCCGGGTGAGCCTAGCGTCTGGCCGGCACACCTGGGCTAGCGCGGCCGTGGGCGTAGACGTAGTAGAAAAGTCCCCGTAAAATCGTCGAGAATGATGGCGCATCTCGAAATTGGCTATCCGCAGATTCCCTGTAACCTCACGGAACCAATGATGCATAAATTGTGGCAAAATTTGATCGAGATCGCTGCAGAATCACTGGAAGAAGACGGAGCCGATGTAGGCACGTCGACACACCTCGGTGACCACAGCGCCACTCCGCGTGACGTCGCGCTTAGAAAACTTTTAGGTCACATGATTTTGTAGTGCAGAAATACTGCAAAGGTAAAAATTAGCAGCCACAGACAGAACAGAAAGAGCCGAATTATTTCATTCAGCAAGCACCAACCCGTCCAAGAAAAAAGGGTATATTGTAGCACATTTCATGCTGCGTTTTACGTTTTGTTTTTGTTGTGACATCCTTCTTCATAACTGGTGACGTTCATAATAAAAAATAATAAGTCGTTAGCGTGATGGCGCTCATTTTACGCTCTAATACTGTCCGCCGCAAATTATATTTTGTTGACGTCATGGGTAACTGGATTCCATAAATGCTCCATCTCTGCATTTCTACATTTCTCATTTGCGAAATTTACTTCATATGGTATTCAAAGCCAACAGATTCCCACATATGTTCCAAGGATCACAGACGCTTTTGTTTAAATTTAGGGATAGGGCTACTGGAACATGGTTTCTAAATGACGCCGCATCAGTTACTCTTTAAATTACCGCAAATGCTAGAACCTAACGTCGCAAGCCAACATATAAGCTGTGAGAGGCTGTAGTGAAATGTCGCGTATAATGAAGACCACCTGGCTTTCTTAACGTGCACCTAATTTATCTGCTCGAGCATTTAAGCATGCCAACTACATCGGCATTCTGCAGGTTCCCGTTAACGAATCCATGACATCCCCAGATCATAACCTCTGCCAATGTGCCAGAACGGCACATCCTCTTTTTTTCGACAAGTCCTCTTAAGCCATTTGCGTGCGTGCTACACTTTCGCTCTGTGGTTTGGTATAAACTCTTCGATGTAGTTTTACAACCTCGTGTAAATTAATAAAGTAAATGAAGCCGGTGCCATCAATATAATGGAGGCTATAACATTCAGCTGTAGTTAAAGTACGGCAGCTTTTTGAAGCAGCGGCCGCCACGCATGTGACCTGAGTAAAGGTCCCTACAGCCTCAACACACATCATTTTAACATGTATCCAAATTTATCATAAAACACGACGTCTGACAAATGTTCGGCACATAGTGAAACATTTGTAATTGTTAGCATTTTTGTAAACATCAATATGAGCAAAATGTGTAAGATGAAGAATTACACATAGTCATATGGCCATATGTTTGAAGCGCCAGTTCGACTGTAACGAATTGTACCACCCATATTTTCAATGTAGCTGAATGTCTTTCAAGTACATTGCACGTAAAATATTCTCTTTGGTTTCTGCGCCATTACTGGGCCTCTTCGATTATACAATCCCGGACTGTCCGCAAACCGTCCGCGGCTTCCGGTCTGACTAGCCCTGACAAAAGAGCGCGTCACAGTCACGTGATTCAGCTGTCGGGGACTGTCCGAGATTTCGGTCGAAGCACCGCGACCGGAAGTCACTCTCCTCGCTGCCGTCGTCTGCTCTTTGCTACTCGTAGATAGCCCCCTACCCAGCGTTTTTATCAGCGTGGCCTCCGCAATGGTGCAGTCTCAGAGGCGTACGTCGCCGACGCAACCATGAGGTAGCACAGTGTAATCGTAGCCTGGACGCGTAGAACGTTTTCGCAAAGCGCAGTTTATTACGTCGCGCTAGCCAGCTCATTGCCTGAGAAATTTAAGTGGAATTCCCACACGGACGTAAGCAAAATCGTGGTGGTGGTGAAATATATTTATTGGCCCTAAAATCGCTGTGGAGAGACTCCGAAATCATGATCGTGCCACGTCGCTTTTCAGGCAGAAAGCACTCGCCTACATCCTCAAAGCTCGCGAGACCGTCTGCTAATTAAAGGCCCGACGCGTGAGGGAGCGCGTGTACACCGTCTACTAATCCTGCACGTCAAAAATCAAACGCTCGAACTTGGTTGCAGAAAATTAAGGAATCAACGTATATGTCAACAGCAATCCGCGAATCTCCTATACCACCCCAGCTACCGGCATGAAATAGCCACATATGTAATATATGATTCCTTGCACGTACGCTAGTTTCACTTACCTGAAAAGCAAAATTTACCGGCAATGAGCATGACAGATTTCGTGAAACACAGTAAGAAAAGCAAGCATGTGCGCCTGATCGCTGTGCTTCTTTCTTCAAAAAAAAAAAAAAACACGAAGACTAAAGCTACAGCTTCGACGGCTCGTAAAAAACTTGCATTATGGCACACAAAGCACCGATGTAACAGAAGCGATAACTCAATGCACAGTAGTTGCCGTCTCGAGCGCGCAAAGTACGCAGAAGCACACGGAATCTTTCACAACATGGCGTCAAACACCGCGCGCGTTGCCGTCGCCTGCTAGCTACTTGCGCTTGTCCGAGCAAACATCTGCTGACAGCTCCAACAGTCCGCGGGCAGTCCGCAACTTCCGGTCCGTGAAAAAACGAACGCGCTTCTGACAACACTCGGACTAGTGGGCGGAGCTTCGGAAGCTGTCCGAGCAAAATCGAATGCAGCACAGCAGTCCTAAGCAGTCCGGGACTGTCAGGGACTGATAATCGAAGAGGACCACTATTTCAATATTTAAAGCTTGAAGTCAACACCTTCAGTAAGTATAGACCACTTATAACCGTTAATTTTCCCATAGCACTGTATATATACGCGTATCGCTTATTGTGCAGTTGCGGGAGAGGAAATACCGATTACAATGCGGCTGCCTGGAAGTTGGGCAGTCAACCGAAACGGCGAACACTTCCCTAAAGCCGCAGTATATTCCGACGTAACGCGCGAGCGTCAAGCTCTGCGACGTCACGGTGGCGAACAACCGGCGTCTGTACTCCAACGACACGACGCAACCGGTGTGTCTGGCGCCGACGGGCGCGTTTCAACGCGTTGGCACGTGAAAAGCCCCGTTCCTATTTTTCACTCGCCATGCCGAGCCGCGCCGGCCACGCTTCCTTGCATTCCTCGAACGGAGTGGGCAAAATGACGCAATGGCGGGGGCGCGCGAAAGCGCGTCCGCCGCCGTGGCTCTCCCCGGTGGGTGCGCTCGGCCGCCTGGGCCGCCCGGAGTAGAGCCCCGCCGACCGGTAGCCTTGCGTGCGCGAGATTCAGCCGCGATCACCGGCTCACCCTCGCACACGTTCACTCGCACATGCAGCATACCGCACGCGGTGACGATTTTATCGCCCTTTGACTTCATACGAAACCTCACGGCAATAACGACGGTGACGGGAGAAATGCGCCTGGAATGCCCATATAATTGCTCTCGCAATAAAAGCGTTGTTTTGGTTATAGTGCGGTACCGCTTATAGTGCGCATATTTGCGACTCCGGCGACTTACGTTATAAGCGGTGTACACTGAAGCAAGAAAGTCACAGAAACATTTATTTACCTCCTCTTTGGGTTTCACGAATGCTCCCATGTGTGTGTTTAAAAATCAAATCCAAATTCACGAGGATTTGGTTTCTTTAAACAATTTCTACATCAGCATTGAATATAAAAGAGTTTGGAATAATTTGTCATTTCTGTTGCGATCAGAAAGGGCGACGAAATATGGCAACTGACGTATACGGTTGCATGTGCTTGCAAGCGTGTTTTCGCAAGGTTGGGAGCAATACTATTTGAACAGTGATAATTATTATGCAAATAATGATAATGCAATATCAATTCAGCAAACCCCAAACCTAGCTGCGGACGACGAGCGAATAATACCAACTTGTTTATATTGCCCCAAAAACAGGTATACTAGTATATTCCATTTCACTCCAGTGTTGTAAAACGGCGTATATTTTCTTGGTACTAGGAGTGTGACTTAGAACTTATTTTTTTTAAAGAAGAAACCGCTAACAATAACATTGAAATAAGATGGTATGCTTGTTGACTTTATACGCTTTATGTACATTGTTTATTTCACGATTCCTTTTTTTTTCTTTCATTGACTTTAGTACACTTCTATTATGCTGCCATTCACCGTGCCTGATGTCGGGATTCGAAAAGGTTGAAGCCACATGTTTTTTAGCACAGAAATACCGTGGAAAAATGCGTGAACAGACAGATCAGAAAGAGGAGACTTAACGTCATTCGGCAAGCACCAACTCACCCAAGAAAAATATTTATATTGAAGTTTAGTTCAATGCACGTTTTATAGGTTTTTTTTTTGGTCAGGTCTCTGTTCATGTATGGTAACGATAATAATAGAAGAAATAAATTCATAAATCGATAGTGTGACGACGCTGTTGTATGCGCTCTAATGACGTCCGCCGCAAATGATATTTTGTGGACGTCATGGACAACTGAATTCCATAGATGCCGGGCATTGGCATTTCTACTTTTCTCTCATCTGTGAATTCTAGCTCAATTTCTTCTTGCGCAGTAGATGTGTTTTTCAAAACCAACACATTCCCACATAAGTTTCAAGGACCACTGACATTGTTGTTTAATGTTACGGAAATTGGCACAAGAACCACGCTTCCCTTAAGTCACGCCGCATGAGTTAGTTTTTAAATGACTGCAAATTATAGAACTTATACATCACAAGCCAAAATAAGGATAGTGATGTTACAAGTCAAAATACATGGCTTATTTAGACCCCCTGCCTTTCTTGACGTGCACCTAATTTAGCTGCACGAGCTGTTAGGCAGTCGAGGTACATCGGTATTCTGCTGGTTCTAGATCACTATCCCATGCCGTCAGCACAACATGATCTCAGCAAATGTGTCACCACGGTGTGTCCTCTCTTTTTCGCAGGTCCTCGTCTTCCATTTGCATGCAGGCTCCATGTTCCCTCTATGATTAAAGTTAGACTCAGCGCTGTAGTTTTGCAACCTCGTTTATGTGACATTGTCATCAATATATTAGGGGCTACAGCATTTAAATCTAGCTAACGTGCAGGGGCCCGTTGAAAAATCGGCCCCCACTGCGCAGCTAAGCAATTTCTGCATGCGTTTCTTCTTGCTGGCTCGACATCTCGCCTGACCTCTGGAATGTGTAGGCTACGCCTGCTCAAAGGTGATTATATTCCGGCATGCCTAACTGCTGACGACTAGCGAATACGCCAATATAGCACGCTGACGCCAATTTGATGTACCGAAATGGCCTTTCATGGAGGCAAAATAAAACGCTCTCTAAAGAGCGTCATGTGCATAAATGACCGAAAATTAAACCACTTGGTTTCGTAAACATATCTACTATCACAAAGTTGGTTCGTTTATCTGCATGTAATTCATCCCTCCGAAGCTACAGATTAATAGGCATTGGGCTGAATTCTTGGGACATAACTCTAGGATTCAAAGTGTGCATATTTCTGAATGTTATGTGTAAATTCAATAAATATTTGCACTAGATCCGCCACATCCCTCCTTGCAGCAACCATGGAAATGTTGCCACACTGAAATATGGAAGTGTCATTACTATATTGACGTCCAAAAGCATCACAGGGGCTTAGAACGCTCAGTGAGGAAATCTGAATAAAAATCGGCAGCATGAGATTCATAATCATTTACCTAAATCTAAGCACACAAGCGTCTCAGTCAGTGTACCACCTTGAGCGAACTTTATTCGTCGCTGCTGCGTTTAGGACAAGCGGCCTCATACAAAACAACATGACGTCATTGCCACCGAGCATTGCGACAGCTTCTTTCACAACACGTAACATCAGGTGCCTACACTTCTTGAGTTATGATGATGATGATGATGATATTTGGTGTTTTGTGGCGCAAGGGTCAAATGTGGCCAAAGAGTGCCAAGACAATGAATGGTATGTTTGCGATGATTGGTAAGTTCCGATTATAGGATGCTATGTGGCTGTAAAGGACCTAAGAACAAATCGCGGTATATACGCGTAAAACATACATCGAATAGAATTATGGTAGTGGCGTGTGGAGTGATCTGTGGGCCGTGAATGTATGAGAAGTGGTCATGGGTGCTAAAATTAAGGATATAAAAGTAGCACGACGCCTACCGAAGGCCTTTGTGGACAAAGACCACGAGGCATGTGCTTTATTTGATAAGATACTGCAGCAGCGGCCTCTACAGAGAGGCCGTGCTACACGTCACCTGGATAGATAACACGGAAATTATGTATGGCCTTTAAAAACGTGAGAAGTGATTGATATTTAAAAAGATCTTCATTGCCGAAAACATTGAAGGATATAATGGGAGATTTTGCCGTGATGGTAATGGAAACTGTTTTTTGCTCTGAGGCTCCAGTTCAGGGCACTGTAAGAGTACATGAAGTACACTGAGTGGCTCGCCACATTCATCACAGACAGGCGGATCGCCACCGGACAATAAGTATGCGTGTGTACTCTATGTGTGTCCTATCCTGAGTCTGCAAAGTGTAACCTGTGTGCGGCGTGTCTTCGATTCTGGTGGCCAACGAGCGACATGAGGCTTGATAGTGTGTAATTTGTTGCTCGTTTCTCTGTCCCACAGATGTTGCCAGTAGGTCCTGACCTTTTTCTTGATAAAGGGCTTTAGGTCCATTACAGGGACGGCTATGGGTGAAGCGGCAGCGTCTGTATATGAACGGATGTGGCTAGCGTGTCGGCCAACTCATTCCCTTCAATCTCGCGTTGCCCTGGCACCCAGCAGAGGACAATTTGCTGCTTGGATACATACACGGTGCAAATGGTGGAATAAAGAGCTATAATTACGGGGTTTCTGTGCCTACTTAGAGTTTTTAAACATTTGAAGACGCTCAAAGTGTCAGTACAAATGACTGCCTTGGGTATATCTAACTGCTTGATGTGTTTCACCGCCGCCAGGATGGCGTAGGCCTCCGCTGTAAAGATGGTTGTGTTTGGGTGTAAAACTCCCGCCGCCGAAAAGGATGGACCGACCGCCGCGTAAGACACGCCAGCGTGTGACTTTGAAGCGTCAGTAAAATATTCTGGGCAAGAATATTTGTGCTGCAATTCGAGGAAGTGCATACGGATATGTACGACCGGCGCATGCTTTGTAACCTCAATGAAGGACAGATCACAGTCAATCAGCTGCCACTGCCATGGCGGCCGCTGTACAGGAGGGGGCATGACATCGTGCTCGTGGAGTGACACATCCATTTCTTCGGCAAGATATCTTACTCGCAGTGCGTAGGGCTTTCTAACGGACGGGCGGTTCTGAAAGGTTTGGGCATTGCACAGATCATGTATGGTTGTGTAGGTAGGGTGTAAATTGTTTGAGTTCACTTTTAGGAAATAGACAAAGGATAAGTACGTTCTCTCCAGATGGAGCGACCATTCATTTGATTCAGCGTAGAGGCTTTCTACAGGGCTTGTTCTGAAAGCACCCGTAGAAAGGCGGATGCCCAGATGGTGGACAGGGTCTAACATCTTCAAGGCGCTCGGCGTCGCGGAGTGATATTTAATGGAACCGTAGTCTATACGTGATCGAATGAGGCTCTTATAAAGAATCAATAGACATCTTGTGTCACTACCCCACGTAATGCGAGCAACGCTTTCAAGATGCTCATTGTCTTCATGCACTTGTTTCTTAAATACTTTAGATGTGGGATAAACGTTAACTTCGCGTCCAGAATTACGCCTATGAATTTGTGTTCACTTTTTACAGGTAGACCCTCACCCTGTATCTCGATTTTGGGATCAGGGTGCAGACCTCTCTTTCTGGAGAAGAGGACGCATGTGGACTTTTGTGGGTTAAGCGGAAACCCAATCTCGTCGGCCCACTTGCACACTTTGTTCAGACCAAGCTGAACCTGCCGCTCACAAATTGGAAGGTTACATGAGGTGAACCCTATCTGTACATCGTCGACATATACTGAATAAAATATGTTGCGTGGGATATACAGACGCAGAGAGTTAATTTTTATGATAAAGAGGGTGCAACTAAGCACGCCACCCTGTGGTACTCCAGTTTCCTGCATATATGGTGTTGATAGGCATAACCCACACGAACACGGAATCTGCGGTCGGACAGGTAACATTCAATGATGTTCAGCATATTGCCACGTGTTCCAAAGTGTGCGAGGTCTCTCAGTATTCCGAATCGCCACGTGGTGTCGTATGCTCTTATTGCAGTAGCAATTATATGGACACTTCAACCGGATTTCTGCCGTCGGCGTCGCCGTCGTCGTCGCCGTCGCCGTGAGGTTCCGTATAGATAAAATCTTCGCCGCGCGCCGTATGCCCGAGCGGAAGCGTGCGGCGACGCGCGCTATCACGGAGAACGAACGCACTCAATCTCCCACGCGCAAGCAAGGAAGCGGGAAGCCAGCGCCGGAGGGAGCGGGGGGGGGGGGCACTTCTACTCTGCCAACGACCGCGCTCGTCGCTCGCACGCACCGTCTCTTATCTCCTCACGGCTCTGACCTTTATGCGCTGTGCATTCGCCGCTCAGTTTCTGTTGAAGCGATAGACCGCACGTACTTTCGCCCGCTGCGGCGTATGCGCTTCCTGCCAGCGTTTTGACAGTCGTTGTCTGCAGTCATTCAGTGTGATCTATTCATGTTTGTTTGTGCGCGCTCACACCACGTTTGTTCATTCAGTTAGTAATAGTCGGGCCACATTTTCTAACGCACGCTTCACATGTAATGCTGCCCGGATCGGCAGTGCAGCGCTACAGGTGTGTCACTTCGCACGCTCTGCCCACGGGAAGCGCTTGTCATCAACACCACCGTTTCACATGCGCCTTCTCGTGGTCATCGAGTCTCTCTTCATGTCGGTCTACTTACGCCGCAGCACACCTGCTTACTTAATCAGCTCATGTTTACTAGAATTCATATTGCTACCAAAGCCGCTCACCTTACTTCGTATGACATTGCTGTGTTGCCATCGCATTCATTGCTTCGCCCTTAGGGCGAAACTGTGACATTTTTTTCCTTATCAAGGAAAACAGACAGGAAGAATTGCTTGTGAACAAAAGCCTCACGAATCTGAGCCTCTATGCATATCAGATGGTCTGTGGTGGATCGGCCGTCGCGAACTCCACACTGGTATGGGTGAAGCAGCTTGTTTGATTCTAGGAAATGTATCAGACGGCGGTTTATCATCTTCTCGAAGACTTTGCAGATGCAGCTTGTTAGAGCTATGGGCCGATAGCTGGATACGGACGATGGATCCTTGCCCTGCTTCAGGATAGGAATCACCATGGCCTCTTTCCAGGCAGAGGAGATCTCGCCGGAGGACCATATAGAGTTATACGGACAGAGAAGGGTTTTCTTCGTTTCAGAGGGCAGGTTTTTCAACATTTCGTATAGTATGCGGTCAGAGCCTGGGGCAGATTGATTACAACAGGTGAGTGATGCATGCAGTTCCGCTAGAGAGAAAGGTAGGTTGTATGGCTCGTTCCCGGTGCTCTTTCGGTCTAGTTTTTGTTTTTCTATTTCTGATTTGTATCTTTTAAATGCTGTATACTAGTGCGATGAACTGAACACATGTTCAATATGTGCACCCAGATGGTTCGCTTGGTCCTCCAGGCTGTCTCCCTGCGTGTGTACCAGAGGGTGTGGATGTGTTTGTCGTCCTCTGACTCTATTGACCCTGTTCCAAACCTTAGCCTCACCTGTGTATGAGTTGATACTTGATAAGAATATTTGCCAGCTGTCTCTCCTGGCTTGTCTGCGCGTTATCCTACCTTGGGACTTGATTTTCTTGAAATTGAGAAGGTTTTCAGCAGTAAGAGAATCGCGAAGCTGCCTCCATGCTTTGTTTTGCTGCCTACGCGCGTTCCGGCATTGTTCATTCCACCACGGAACACGGCGTTTGCTAGAAAGCCCACTTGTTGCGGGGATACACTTAGAAGCTGCATCACTTATAAAGGTGGGAAAATACTCGACGGCACCATCAATTCCTAGCGAAGATATGTCTGTCCACGAGATCGTACTGGTAAGTGTTTGGAATTTCTCCCAGTCCGCTGCATCGACCTTCCACCGGGGAGTATTTGGTGGAGATTCGTATTGTCTTGTTGCTATCAGCAGTACGGGGAAATAGTCGCTCCCATAAGGGTTTTTTATAACTTCCCATTCAAGTTCTGGTAATATGGATGGAGAAGCTATGCTGATATCTATAGAAGAAAAAGTTTTGTTTGCAAGACAATAATATGTAAGTTCTGTTTTGTTTAGAAGACACGCACCGGATGAGAAAAGAAAGCCTTCAATGAGATGGCCTCCCGCATCGATGCGAGAGTCGCCCCGCAGGCCGCTGTGTGCATTGAGATCCCCAAGAACGAGATAAGGTACTGGCAATTCGTCTATAAAGGACTGAAATTCATGTTTGTGTAAGTGGTTATGTGGGGGTATGTAAAGCGAGCAAATGGTGACTAGTTTATTTAGGAGAACAAGTCGAACTGCCACTGCTTCAAGTGGTGTTTGCAGCTTTAAACGTTGACACGCTATGCTTTTGTGAATTATAATGGCAACACCGCCTGAAGATGCAAGAGCATCATCGCGGTCCTTACAAAACGTAACATACTGTCGAAGAAAGTTTGTATGTTCCGAATTTAAGTGGGTTTCCTGTACACACAGCACTTTTGGATTGTGTTCGTGGACAAGTTCTTGCACATCATCGAGGTTCCTTGGAAGGCCTCTGACGTTCCATTGCATGATTTGTGCATCCATACTGAAAGTAACTTGGTGCTGTGTGTGCTAAAAAAGGAAGTGTTGCCTTAGATTACAGAGCCCTTTCCAGGCCCTGTAACGCGGGATTTGTCCTTTCTGAAGCAGTCGAGGGAGCCTCGCCGCTCCGTAGGCGCTTGGTGCGCCGTCGGGATGGGTGTAGTGTCCATTGCCTCTTGTGAGGCGCTGGACACGTGCTCTTGCGAGCGAGAAATCTCGGGAGAAGGTCTCGCCGCGAAGGACGAGACATTTGCGCCCACCAGCCCGGACGTCGATGGGGCTGCCTTTGAGCCTGAGCTGCGCCGGCTGTTGCCAGCGCCAGCAGGGGCCGGAGAGGGTGACGCAGCCTTGACTGCACCCACCGTGGGAGCTGCCGGCGGTCCTTGCGGGTTCGCTACGCGAAGCGCAGGCTGTCGCCGAGGACTGTTGCGGTGCTGGAAACCCTAGGGTAGCCGGGCCTGTTTGCTGGTAGGGTGGAGTATGCTTAGCTCCTACCAACCCGGGGGCAGGGGCCACAAGCCACAGCTCGCTGCGTGCGGGCTTGGCAGGTGGCAGTGGCCGCTGCGACGCTGCCCCCCGAAGCGCCGCCGCAGCATAAGGTGTGCTGTGGAAAAGGGAGCACCTCTTACGGGCTTCCTTTAAAGAAATATTTTCGTTTACTTTTAGGGTGATTATGTCCTTTTCTTTTTTCCAGTTCGGACAGGAACGTGAGTAGTAAGCGTGGTCACCACTGCAGTTCACACAGTGAGGAGTTCCGCTAAAGTTGTCAGAGGAGCGGCCCTGGACTCCACACCTTGCACAAGTTATTTGACCACGACAGCTCTGCGAGCCATGGCCGAATCTTTGGCATTGGAAGCACCGTCTAGGGTTAGGGACATAAGGTCGGACAGTTAACTTAATGTATCCTGTTTCGATCGTTTCAGGCAGAACGCTAGATCCAAATGTGAGGACAAGATGTTTGGTTGGGATTTCTTTGTTGTCTCGTCTGATGATGATACGTTTTACATTGGTAACATTTTGATCTTTCCATCCTTCTAGGAGTTCAGCTTCCGATAAATCTAGGAGGTCTGCTTCTGATACGACTCCGCGTGAGCTATTCATTGATCGGGGTGGTGATATTGAAATTGGTGTGTTGCCAAACGTCACAAGACTGCCGAGTTTCTCATATTGATGTTTCTGAGGGACTTCAAGAAGAAGGTCTCCGCTAGCCATTTTGATCAATTTATAACCTGTTCCTAAAGCTTCGGTCAAAGATTTGGCAACTATGAATGGGGAAATGGATCTGGCCGGTTTTCCAGAGTTCTTGCTGTGTACAACATGATATTTTGGATAGTTTTCTTTTAGTCGGTTGAAAGTTAGGCTAGTTCATCGGTGCGTCCCCTCTTTAGAGGATGACGATCAAGTATGCGGGGAAAAGCTGGTCTCATAACGGCTTGTTTTATTTCGGCGGCAATGACGGCCACCCACCACAGAGCCCAACTAGGGGACGCTGCAGCGCTTAACACGTAAGGCTGCAGGCGCCAACCGTACATTGCCACTATAACCTAATATATTATTCCCAAGGGAGGGCACATACACAAGCTTATGAAAATTAGGAAGTGACAGAAGAGAGAAGATGATAGGATAGTAAAAGAAAGCAGACAGGAAAGTAAAAGTTTGGAGAGGGGGATAGGAAACGGCGGCCGCCGATTTCCCCCGGGTGGGACAGTCCGGGGGTGCCGTCTACGTGAAGCAGAGGCCAAAGGAGTGTGTTGCCTCTGCCGTGGCGCCCAGAGGTCCAAACACCCGGCTTCGGCTCAATTCCCAGGATCCCCTTTTCTCCGGACACGGCTAAGCCGCGCACGTTACACGCGGGAGGGTCCAGCCCTCATGTGCTCGGGTACGTGGTGTCGCAACGCACCAAACGCCTGCTTGCGCAGACGCCCCTGCGGGGACTTCTTGAGTTAGGCATAGCTAGGTCGGTTGAAGCTTCGCAGGCTCCACACAAGTTGTAGCTTAGTGAAAATATACGTCTGCCAAGAACACATTTCAAATCATGTCCTCCAGATGACCAGAGTAAAGCTCCACTTAGATGGGCAGAGACGTGTATAATAGTTTAAGGATATCGGACCCATGTAGCTCTTAAAACCTAGCTCTGTTACTTGCCCGTTCTACTAATTTCAAAAAAATAAAAATTGAATTGGTAATATTGTATAATACTTATTTCGACGATCACAACTGTCAACACTTGTACGTAATCATAACCTGGTTTTTAAAGCCTCATATTTACGAAAGTATAAGCGTGCGGGTGGCCAATATATTTTGAAGTTTCTTGGGCACAGGTTCGCCAAATAAGCAGACATTTTCTGAACCTGCGTTCTGCTGCTATGGTAGTTTTCTGTCACTACAGCGTCACAATATACGTGACAAGCCGCAACCATCAGCAGCCCTGCTCAGTAGGTTGCAAAGGTTTGCAAAGAAAGCTTAGCTTCATTACGACACCGGATAGCAGCAGAATTGTTTACTGCGTTGGGTTCCAATGGAGGTATTCAGGCGTCGTTCATGTGGCAATTCCCCATTCTCAATGACAGACTGCGCGGGGTATCGACCATCCTGTGAAACTGTCGACTGCAGACTATCGAGTGGCAGCAGTCGCACGTGAAACTCGGCAGCAGTAACACCTTAAAGGCGCAATGCTAACTACTTGCCCTGTTTACTGCAGATACTGATACGACCCTTCCTGATTTCCACTACCCTTGGTGTGCTTATGCCACCTTTAACTCGTGCTGCCGCTGATGACGTCATGGGGACAACCACTTCCAAAGCTGGAAGCCTTTCAGTGGCAGCAGTGATATCGGCGCACTGAGAGATGATCTGCGCAACGCTAATGACTTGCCTCTATACTGCAGACTAGTGTACAACATGTACGTGATGTGCTAGTAGATAGCTTTCGCAAGTTTGGGCCTAGGACGCCCGAGAATTTTGTTAATGAGCACCTTCGTCCGACTCCGAAGCGTCGTCTTTCGCTCGCCTAGCGAAGAAGCGGGAATATCAATGGCGTTTTATATTGTCACGAAATGTTAAAGTACTTGCACGTAGACGAAGGCCAGCAGTGTCATTCACATCCATTCTGCAGCTGACCTTCAGAACTTCGTTTATATTACAGCGTGCGCTGCTTGGCCTCTTCTGCGCTAGGCGACGTGTCGGAAGTATAGTGTGCCGTCGGAAATTGCTATGCCGGCTCACACAAGAAATATTTCTAGTCTTTCATTTTTCGCGGTGCCTTATAAATAAGCAACACACACTGATTATTATCCTTGCGTAGTCTACATCTTCCTTTGGAATAATTACTTTCTCTGAAACGTAGTATCAAGAACAAAGTGATATGCCGATCGTAGATGGCTATACTCACTTTTTTTATTATTCGCACCATCAAGCGAGGGAACGGTGCAGCACTAAATGTTAAGCGTTGCATGCCTTGTGCGTTGCTTGAGGAATTCACTTGTCACGTCACAGTACAAATTTCTAAGCGTAAATTCTGTCAGTAGCATCTTTGTTGTGGTGTATCGACTACAATCTGGGAACGCATGACATTTGTTAGAAATTATGGGAAACATTTAGAGCATGCTTCATTCCAAAATTAGGAAGTGAATTTGGGTAGTGACTAAAACATAAACATGATTGTCGACAGTACATCGACTCGCGCATTATCTAACGCACTCAATCCTCCTGGTATCTCTAGCGTTATTACAACACCCACGCGTGTAGCACTAACTCGTTTGTCTGCTGTTGACGATTTTATTGTTAACACAAGTACTATGATTCACACAGTCTGTTCTATCAATGATACCAGCAATCACTGTCTAACTTTTATTATATTGTTACAAGCGTGAAATTCTTGTGTTATTTGGGTATGTGCCATAAGGTGTTGTGGGACGCAGATAAGAGGTGTGGAAGAAAAGGGCGTTTGCAAAGGCATCACGGAACCTTAGCTGGCGCTCAAAACTGTCGGCTACGTCGTGTCCCAATAAACCCTCTCTTAACTAAATAACCCGTAACAGAGTCGTGGAGGTGCGGGGTACACGACGTCGACGTACTACCGAGTCCCAAGCGCTTGAATTTCGCCGCCAACAGTCCTCGTGCCACAGCACGGAGAACCAGACCCAGCGCCAGTTGCAACCGCGCAAGGGTCAACGGCAGCTGCACCCACACATCATTACATAGAACCACGCTCGTTCGCGCGAAGAGCGGGAGAAGACGTGGACCAGTGGCTTACGCACTACAATCGGGTGAGCCGATATAACAACTGGAACTCGGTCACCAAGCTTGACAACGTAGTCTTATTTATGAGAGAAACCGCAGTGATGTGGTTCGAGAATCACGAGTGGTCTTTAACAACATGGGAACGGTTTCTAGAGGAAATAGGAAAATGTTTTGGCGACTCTGATGCAAAAAAGAAACGTGCGGAGCGAATGCTTGCCCAAAGAGCTCAACGTCTGGGAGAGACAGGCACTACTTATATAGAAGAGGTGCTCAAGCTGTGCAAGATCGTAAACCCGCGGATGTCTCAAGAAGACCGAGTCGGACATGTTTTGAAAGGTATCTCAGAAGACGTCTACAATTTACTGATATGTAGAGAAAACCTCACCTCTGTCTCTGATGTCTTGCGTCACCGCCGCACATTTGAGACCTTGAGTACCCATCGTATCGCACCCAAATTTGGACGACTGGCAAATGTGACCATTGTCGCCAGCGTCGATACGAGCCCGTCCACCGACCTTGCCTCTACTATCCGGGAAATAGTACGCGATGAACTGCGGTGATACAATGAAATAATGTACAACACAGTTCAACCGCCGGGTATACGTACCCAGTATCTCACTCAGCGCCCGCAGCACCATGCGCTACTTTTCCACCGTCTGTGTGTGTCACGGACGTCGACTGTGGCTGGAACTACGTGGGCACATCCGGAGACGTGTCCGTCAGAACAGCGATATGGGCAACGCTTTCAACCCAACCGTGGTCCACAGTGGCGTACGGCTCCTGTTCAGCGTACTGACATGATGTACCCAGTTCGACGACCTCTTCCGGCTGAGCGCTTTGAACGACATTTCATCGATCGCCCTCCTCCCTTGTGCTACAACTGTGGTGTCGACGGCCACATTGCCAGGTACTGTAACGCGGCCCCACCACGCCGCCAGCCGACGAGGTACGACCGATCAACAATACCTGGTCAGCAACACGTTGGCCGTGCGTACACATATCCAAGCCGTATGTCCAACGAGACCCCCGGGAACACTGCGAAACTGTGTTCTGCCTCCGATCGGAGCTTGATACCACCGCCTGCTCCTCGCGTACACCGGTCACCGTTTCCCCGGCGCGGCTACCCGTCGCCTTCGCCGGAAAACTAGTCAGCGCGGCCGTTAGAGGTGAGGCCGCTGGACAGTCTTCGATTTTGACCGAAATACCTCTGCCAATTTGCATGTTTATAAATAAGGTGTGTGTGTGTAGACGGCGTCTCAACAATGGCCTTAGCGGACACGGGAGCGACCGTTTCAGTAATGAGTCTCGCATTCAAACGCCTGCTGTTTTCATGGGACCGTACCGATATGTTTCGTGGAGTGAGCGTTGAACTATTATACTCTGTAGGTCTGCGAAGTGTGAAAGTTAGCTTGGGCAGTGAAACATAAAACGAGAAATTCGTAGTTTTACGTCATGCTACGCATGACGTAATTCTGGGCCTCGATTTTCTGAAGCTGTGTGGTGCCAATGTTGGTTGCCGAACGGGTGAAATAACTGCAGATTCGAGCCTTCCGGCCGTACTTGTGGATCACCCGCCGTGTTACGAAAATGAAAGTGCCCTTTGTGTGTCTGCAGATACCGTCGCACCGCCGTTGTCTGCCAAATGTTTTCCAGTCGACTGTTCTCCTGCAACCGACAGAACATTTGATGCTGCCGTAAAGACCGTTCCCCTTAGTTGCATTAAGAAGAATGTTCTGGTTCCCTATTGCACACATTCGGTTATTGACGGCCGTACTGTCTTATGGACGATAAATTGCTCCAATGAACCCACAATACTACCAGAGGGTCTGAAACTTGCAGCTATTCGTGAACATCAAGTGTTGGCGCTCGCCATCCTCGCAGAAGGCCCCGATGCCACGGATGAGTCCCATTCAACTGCATGCGCGAGGGACACTTTCATAATGGCTATGGTAAACAAATCGCTCAGTACTAACCAACGTCAGGAGCTCGCGAATATTCTACGAAAGCACTTCGCGGTGTTCGACTTTTCCCAGCAAGACGCTCCACCATCCTTTCCCCCTTCTCGGGTACAGCACCGCATAGATGCAGGATCTCACCAGCCTCTGCGACAAAAAACATACCGGGTGTCCCCTTCGAAGCGCAAGGTGATCAATGACGAAGTCCGTGACTGTGAATCCGTGATTAATCGTACCATCAAGCGAGAGAACGGTGCAGCACTAAATGTTAAGCATTGCATGACTTGTGCGTTGCTTGAGGAATTTACTTGTCACGTCACAGTACAAATTGCTAAGCGTAAATTCTGACAGTAGCCTCTTTGTTGTGGTCTATGGACTACGTTCTGGGAACGCATGACATTTGTTAGAAATTATTGGGAAACACTTAGAGCGTGATTCATTGCACAATTAGGAAGTGCATTTGGGTAGTGACTAAAGCATAAACATGATTGACGACAGTACATCGACTCGTGCATTATCTAACGCAGTCAGTCCTCCTGGTATTTCTAGCGTTATTACAACACCCACGCGTGTAGGACTAACTTTTTTGTCGGCTTTTGACGATTTAATTGTTAACACAAGTATTATGATTCACACGGTCTGTACTATGAATGATACGAGCAATCACTGTCCAACTTTATTATATTGTTACAAGCGTGAAAGTCTTGTGTTATTTCGGTATGTGCCATAAGCTGTAGTGGGACGCAGATAAGAGGTGTGGAAGCAAAGGATGTTTGCGAAGGGATCAAGGAACCTAGTCCCCTTCCAAATTATCATAAACGCTATACTTCACCCTGATTTACTTTTTCGTCTAGTTTTTTTCCGTCTCTCCCTTCCCTTTAACCTTTAACCGCCGGCTTCATGGCCAATCCCCCGCAGTGGGTAAGCGCCACGGATGAGGATCAAGCAAGCAAGCAAACCTATAGGCTGGCGCTCAAAGCCATCGGTTACGTCGGGTCCCAATAAACCCTCTCCTAACAGAATAACCCGTAACAATATGTTCCTTTTTAGGGGCGAAGCTCCTTATAGCGGCACCCGTTCCGTCCCCGTAGTAGTAGTAGTAGTAGTGTGTAACCAGTCTGAGAAAAATGAGAAAAAAAATTCCGAAGTTGTGTCCGTAGCGCGGAATCGAACCAGGGACCCCTCGCTTCCGAGCGCGCGGCGTTAGCCCACTACGCCACGAAGCGGACATGGACAAACGCACCACGATGGCTATAAATACCCAACATTAACGAAAGGCAGCGTTTCTAGCGCGTTTCTAACGCGTTTGTGCTAGCGCGTTACGGCCCGTGTAAGAAGCTGGTGTAAGACGCTGTGGCCTCTCCACCTTACCTTCAACGCGTTTCGAACGCGCTGCCCAAATCGGTGGCAAGTCAAGTTGAAGTCGAGGAGCGTTTATGAATACGGGGGTATACTCTCTCAGCAGTCATGTGATGGCGTCGGCAAGCGCGGTGCACGTTCCGGCATGTGTAAATGGCTGCGTAAGACGCTGTGGCCGCTCCCCCTTACTAGAGAGTACTGCACGTTTCTAACGCGTTTGTGCTAGCGTCCCCTTAAGCGGGAGATCCGATGATTCCCTCCGGAGCTTCGCCCACTCATCATCATTCACCTCGTGGATCTGCTGTCATTTTTTTTGTCCATGAAAGAGGTTTGCCTGATACCGCGTTGAGCCACAGATGTTTATCCAGTACAAAGTCATAGTTTCGCCACGAGGGTGCAGCAATGAATGCGATAGGCACATATCAGAATGTTACACGAAGTGTACGGCACGTAGCTGTAGCAGCAGTTTAAATTGCAGTAAATATCACCCAAGTAAACACTCGTAGTGTGGCGTGTGCGAGCATGAAGAGAGAGAACTGGATGAGGACGAAAAGGATCATGTCGGCGTTGTGGTCATGCGTTGACCTCACCTTCCCGTACCGCGGCAAGCTCTCAGCGGGCACAATGTCTGCAGGATTTTGTCGAGTGGTTGCCGCTTGGCCTGGTCCTCCTGTTCCTGCAGCGCCACGTAGGGCGCCTCCGGCGTTGAGCTACAATGTGCGTCGCTTACGCATCACAACATTGTTTCTGCATCTGAACAATATGAGTAGTGTTTGCTCATATGCGGGCCCTCTTTGCTTCGTTCCAAATAGCGTTTTGCTGGAGCATCTCTGCCACTCTTTCACAACATGCGGATGCATGTTTGCGCAATGTGAGGGAGGATGTGCTTTCCTGCCCAAACATGCACTTACAGGTACTATTCTACTACCTCTCTACGATGTCGCAAAACGATGTCGCAAGCCGAAAGGGTCTGTATGGCCCGCATTGTCTGCGTAGGAAGTGTTACAGTTCGTTCAAGAAAGCAAAGCTGAAAGCTACAATCGAAAGACCAAAGAGGAGAATATTGGAAAGCTTAAACGCAAAACTTAGAATGGTCAAAGGGACTTCCACAGTGCTGTTCATATTGAAACGAACTATAGTGTGTTCGGAATAATGCGCGGAAACGAACGATGATATTGCGGTCCAGTTTATTGTCGGATCTTCTCTGGAAAGTGTCATGCTTTGGAATGTGCTTGCAAAAGGGTTTTCACAAGGTTAGGAGCAATACTATTATAATAGAGATAATTATTATCCACCTAATAATACACCTAATTATAATGAATTAACAATTCCGCAAGTCCTATAGCTAGCAGCGGACGACGAGCGAATAATACCAACTTGTTTACATTGCCGCAAAAACAGCTATACGAGTATATTCCACTTCACTCCAGTGCTGTTCAACGGCGTATTTTTTTAGTACTAGGAGTGTTACTTAGAAGTTCTCTTTTTTTATGAATGAAACGCTAACAATAACGTTGAAATAATAGAGTGCACATGTGCTTTTTGACTTTATACGCTTTATGTGCATTGCTTAATTTCACGATTACTTTTTCTTTTATTAGCCTTAGTACACTTCTATTATGCTGCCATTCACCGTGCGCGATGTCGGGGTTCGAAAAAGTGGAATCCACGTGTTTTTAGCGCAGTAATACCGAAAAAAAATGCGTGAACAGACAGATCAGGAAGAGGAGACTTAATGTCATTCGGTTAGCACCAACTCACCCAAGAAAAAAAATGTATGTTGAAGTATAGTTCAAGGCACATTCTATAGGTTCTTTTTTTTGCTCAGGTCTCTCTTCATATATGATAATGATAATAATAGAAGAAAAAAATTCATAAATCGATAGTGCGATGACGCTGTCTGTATGCGCTCAATGACGTCCGTCGCAAATGATATTTTGTGGACTGTCATCGACAACTGGATTCCATAGATGCCGGACATTTGCATTTCTACTTTTATCTCATTTGTAAATTTTAGCTCAATTTCTTTTTGTCCAGTAGATGTGTTTTTCAAAACCAACACATTCCCACATACGTTTCAAGGACCACTGACATTGTTGTTTAATGTTACGGAAATTGGCACAGGAACCACGCTTACTTTAACCCACGCCGCATCCATTATTTTTTTAAATAGGGCAAATATGGAACTTATACATCACAAGCCAAAATATGGCTAGTGATGGTACAATTCAAAAGACATGGTTTATTCAGACCCCCTGCCTTTCTTGACGTGCACCTAATTTAGCTGCACGAGCTTTTAGGCAGTCCATTACATCCGTATTTGTTGGTTCTGGCTAACGATACTATGCCGTCCGCGCAACATGACCTCAGCAATTGTGTTACCACGGTGCGTCCTCTCTTTTTCGCAGGTCCTCGTCTGCCATTTGCATGCACACTCCATGTTCTCTCTGTGATTAGGGTTCGACTCTGCGCTGTAGTTTTGCAACCTCGTTTATGTGAGCATTGTCATCATTATATTGGAGGCTACAACATTTAAATCTAGCTTACGTACAGCGGTCTGTTGAAAAATCGGCCGCCACTGCGCAGCTAAGCAATTTCTGCATGCGTTTCTTCCTGCCGGCTTGACATTTTTGCTGACGGCTGGAATGTTTAGGCTACGCCTGCTCAAAGGTGATAATATTCCGGCATGCCTTACTGCTGACGACTTGCAAATACGCCAATATAGCACACTGACGTCAATTTCACGTACCAAAATGGCCTTTCATGGAGGTCAAATAAAACGCACTCTAAAGGCGTAATGTGTATAAATGACCAAAAATTAAACCACTTGGTTTCGTAAACATATCTACTATCACAAAGTTGGTTTGTTTATCTGCATTTAATTGATTCCTCCGAAGCCACAGATTAATAAGCATTGGACTGAATTCTTGGGATATAACTCTAGGATTCAAAACGCGCATATTTCTGAATGTTATGTGTAAATTCAATAAATATTACCACTACATCCCCCACATCCCTCCTTGCAGCAACCATGCAAATATTGCCACACTGAAACATTTTCGGTCTTATTGAAATGTCATTACGATATTGACGTCCAAAAGCATCACATGGGCTTAGAACGCCTTAGTGAGGAAATCTAAATGAAATTTGGCAGCATGAGATTCATAATCAGTTACCTAAATCTATGCACACAAGCGTCTCAGTGTACCGCCTTCAGCGAAGTTTATTCGCCGCTGCTGGGTGTAGGACAAGCGGCCTCATACGGAACAACATGACGTCATTGCCATCGAGCCATTGCGACAGCTTCTTTCGCAACACGTAGCATCAGGTGCCTACACTTCTTCGCAGCTTCGAAGGCTCCGCACAAGCAGTAGCTTAATAAAAATATATGTCTGCCAAGAAGACATCTCCAATCGTGTCCTCCAGATGACCAGAGTAAAGCTCCACCTACATGGGCAGAGACGTATACAATCATTCAAGGATATCCGACACATGTTGCGCCTAAAACCTAGCTCTGTCATTTCTCCGTTCTACTAATTTCAGAAAAAAAGAAAATGGTAATATTGTATCAGCCTTATTTCGACGATCACAGATGTCAACACTTGTACGTGATCATAACCTTATTTTTCAAGTCTCATATTTACGAAAGTATAAGCGTGTGGGTGTTAAACTTATTTTGAAGTTTCTTGGGCACAGGATCGCCAAGTAACCTGATAGTTTCTCGACCTGCGTTCTGCTGCTATGGTTGTTTACTGTCACTACAGCGTCCCAATATAGGCGACAATGCGCAACCTTCAGGAGCCCAAGTCGGTAGGTTTCAATGGTTTGCAAAAAGTTCAGCTTCATTACGACACCGGATAGCAGCAGAATTGTTTACTGCGTTGGGTGCCAATGGAGTTATTCAGGCGTCGTCCATGTGGCAATTCACCATTCTTAATGACAGACTGCACGGGGTATCGACCATTCTCTGGAACTGACGATTGCCGACTGCCGAGTGGCAGCAGTCGCAGGTGAAACTCGGTCTGCATGACCTGCATTGTCTTCGTTGGCAGTTTTACAGTTCGTTCAAGCAAGCGAAGCTGTCTAACCTCCGGTGTTTGAATACAGCTTCTCCGCACCAGTCTCTGAGAGTGAAACGTAAACACGCCTAGACATATTTCGCCACCTGGCGTTCTAATTCTGACGCAAAAGGAAATCGTGCACTTAATGTGAATAATGTTCTTAATAAAACGTATTAGAAGTAAAGTTGTCAGTTTCTTTGTGCGGAAATAGCGATGAATGCGACCATTGTTAAAATTGAATGCAATTTTATTCTTTATTCAATTGACGGTCGTGAATACTGTAGCCCCCCAGACTTGTACCCGCCCTCAAATAATTTCATATTGCTTTCTAATAAAATTAACCTAATGCAAGTGAGCAATATCATAACTTAATCCGCCGCTGCTGCCTCGCGCAAACGGTGCGGGGCTAATACTTCGAGTCCACATCTAGGGAAGGAAGTAATGGGAGAGAGTACTTTCGAAGCTATTCTCCTTATTTACTCAAAATATACTTTTGCTGGGATAGCTAGCTTTTTCTGAAAACCATTAAAACGGACGAATTACATTTTTCAGAGCAACACCAGCTTCGCTGGAAAGCGCTGGCACTTGCTATCGGTACACGCGCAGCCTTGTATAGTCTGTTGATGGTAAATCGAAAAGCCAGCCTCTAAGCGCCGAAAGGTACGTTCTTTTTGTGACTAACACTCATCTGTCGCCTAATACGAACGGAATGAGACTTATCGCATGGTCTAGATTGCATGCGTAAATTTGGTGCAGTAGAGCGCAATGCGAAAAATTCTGTTTCCCAAACGAGACATAAATACTACAAACGGGACTTTAAACATGGCCTGTGAACTATATTAACTCAACCGCAAGTTGACGACAGTCTCCGGGTTAATCGTACCATACGTGCGAAAACCTGAAGTGCTGGCGTTTACATAAGCATCCAAAACTAAATTTCTGAACGAGAAAAGGTATTGTCCACCCGACTGTACTGCGAAGCTACAAATGCAATCCACATGGGATTCTCACAAAGAATGTTTTGCAGTCGTAGAAAAAAAAATGAAACGACTCTAATCCTTGACTTAGGTGTCTGCTAGTGGCACTCGCACCTCGGCGTTGGTGTACCCTGGTGTAGGGCGGGAAACCGAACTCAGAGGAGCGAGCGAATGGAACTGGCGGGAAACCGCCACGCACAGAGGAGCGGGCGAGGGTGCGAAGGAGGGCGAAGAGGGCGCGACGCGTAGCCCCCTAGCGGACGGCGTATGAAGCGCACCTAACGCGCCGCTCCGCTGCTGACGTGACAGCGTGTAACAAGGGCCAGCGTGCAGCTGGTGCGCGTGAGCAAGCGACGCAGCAGGTGCATGCCGGGAGAGGAGAAGCAAGAGGAGGAAGTCGCGCAACCCCTCTGCTTTGTTAAGCAGGCGTTTACTCTATGTCAAGTGGTGTGTAGCTATGATTAGCTTGTTTATATTTCAATTAGTAATGAGCGGGTACCCCTGGTTTAAATGTGACATTACTGATGACGTCACTTCTGGTCTCGGAGGTTTCACGGCAACCTGTACTGATGTGGCGGGTATCTAAAGTGTATGATTGTGTGCTGTGGTGTATGTCAGTTAGATTTTCCTTAATTGTTCTAATTATTCCGTACACCTAACTAGCTATTTACTGCATTAAGCGCGTGCTCTGATTATATATATATATATATATATATATATATATATATATATATATATATATATATGTGATCAACCATAAGTAGAACCATCAATATCGACCTCTTGTTATTTTTCTATGGTTTATTTTTAATTTCGTCCCACCTCTGTGACAAACCGGAAGTCGGTCCCTAACCGCAAGTGGCTGCGCAAGAAACAAAGAGTGTCACTGCTCGTGACACTGAAAAAGTCCTGGTCCAGGATGTCGTGTATCTTGGTGCAACAGTCGAATGAATGTAAATTTTTTTCTCTTTGATAAACTTTCATGCCACTTACGGGCTTCGTCAGAACTGATTTCTCAAAGGCAAATTTAGACCTGTAGCCACGGGGACGTTCAGTAAGTGGAAGGCTGCGGGCAACAGCCCCTTCCCACCGAAGCCTCCGCAGTGGAAGCCGTAGAAGAAGTAGACGAAGCACCATGTAGAGGATGAAGGACGGTCTTGGAAGGCCGATTCCTCCGCCACCAATGAAAAGAATTTAAAGAATACTTGCTGTGTAGTGTTGCTATTATGGGCTTCGTTACTTCCAAATGCATTTCAAGCCTTCATAAAGCATTGTTATTGGGCCTCTTCAGGATTACACAACCTGTCTGACACCTTGGTGCATTTAATACGGTGTATTGAATAATAATGGGCGTATGGCATTGTAACATATGCAAAGTCTAAATCCTCTGTTAAGGCACATAGCCAAAAGAACCTTCCCACTAACTAAAGTTGTCTAATGGGTTAGGTAAGGCTCCTCTATTTTTCAAACGTAGCGAAAACTACATGCGCGCCCTCTCGAGGGGTCCGAGGAGCAGCGCTAGCAGACGATGCGCCGATCGCTCTTGTGCATTCTGCGGACGCCTGAAACCGCACTCAATGCGCGCTTGAAGTGGTGAAATATTAACATTTGTGGCCTAATCTGCTCAGACAACTTCAAACGACACGGACAATAACTTGAATGAGCCCGGTGCACGTTAAAGCGGCGGTCATACAGGGCATCTTTATTTCACTCGTTGTTTGCAGGTGTTTAACTTGAGCGTAACTTGAAACAGATATTATATTTCGGTCAGCTTATAGTGCTTGCTTCCTAGTTCGCAAAAAGAGGGAGGTTGTAAGCTCACTGCAACTTTCAGAAATGTCAATGCGCACCGAGCGCTATAATAGTGCGCAGTGCATATTACGCGCGATTATCGGTTTTATTGCGTTTTTCAGTGTTCGGCAGTATTCCCACGGTTACACGGTCTTTTCAACCTAAGGTTGCTTTGTCTCTAAAGTACTCTAATAGCTTTACTTAGGAGAAAGTTGCACTGCATCTGTGGATTATCAGCAACCTGAGCACCTTCCAAGAACTAGGAAATACAGCATGTCTAGTAGTGTCTATGAGGCACCGATAATGATTTGTGGCGGTTTTTAAAGAAATTGATTTGTTGCTAGCCTTCACCATTTCACTACCCCGACCACCTCCATACCCATGTACCTTTGCAATCCCCGCAGATATAAAGGTATGTTTGCAATGTTAGCCAATGCACTTGCAAATAGATTTGAGGAATTCCTACTCCTATAGGCTCTAAAAGCAGATTATAGCCAGAAAAGCTGAGTTAGGTGGGTTTTTTCTAGAGATGCAGGAGAATGAAGGAACACATATTGAAAAATTGGCTTTTACTGCGCGAATGCAGAACAAACCTTTTCTTTGAAAGGGAAGCGCTGATTTGAAGCATGTCCTATAGTAGAGTACACTTAAGAACAGCAGTTAGCAAATAGCAACATTGTCCACAGCGTCCTGTAGCACTTCACTGACCAACACAATAATAAAAACAGGTCGCTGATTCTTAAGCTTATAATTTCTTATGACCGCTGGAGCAATGAAGCATGGCACGGAACCTAAGTACACGCAAGAGTAAAGACCACAGACAATTCCTTCTGCTGATATTGTTGTTACCGCAAGAAATGGAAAAGAACTTTTTCCGTCCTACGCATGGTTGCGGCAACCGAAGGCCCAGCAGCCCGGCATACTAGCATATCACGCTGCAAACGTTCATTTCAAACACATAATTCAAGCGTCCGCTCAAGCATCCCCCAGGTACACAGGCACTTCTAGTTTACTACAACAATGCAACATAGGCGCATCAAGTGCTGTCTGCTTACCAAAATCGTCCAAATGCACACTCGTAAACAGAGAACACCCGAGCATGCCGCCGGCACAGCGACCACTGCTGGACCCTTTGGGCTGGGCGCGAAGGCGAAAAGGTCAAGTGTCGCCAACCGGCCTATCACAGGGCGCGGCGGCTGGATCAAAACCCTTCGCTACATTTGAAAAATGGAGGATGCTTAAGGTCATGCAGGAACCAGCGCCAAGCTGTCTATTCCGGCACATCCCCAGCATCCCATGTGTACGCCAGAACAGCAGCCGGCACCTTGACTTGGTCAGTGACAGCAATTTCTTCTTAATCATGGTAACGAACCAGTCTAAATTTCGTCCAAATCGTGACTACATTCCCAGAAGATACGCAGGAATTAGGGACATTTCGTGCAGCTTCCTTCTTAAGCCATCACGTGGCCAAAAGAATTCCAAATTCGCGCCATGACGTACGCCATTACGCACAACTAAAGAAGGCAATAAAAATACGGACATCTTGACACTATTGCATTACATCGGCACTTGCAAACGAGTGCGGTTAAGGTGGCGGTCCCACTCCGGATTAGTTTTAAACCGCAGCTTCGTAGCTTTAGTACCTTCCCGCAAAAATGGGCAAAAGTAAACCAGAATTGTAAATGTTGTTTAATTTCGGCCGCATAATTAGGAAAAATAATAAAGGTACATGAATGAAATTTTTCGTAGTAGATGGAAATTCCTTGAACTCCAAAGTTTCCAAAATATAGCTTCCTTGAGTGTGTAGTTGCCGGGCTGTTTGCAACAGAAGTTTGCGATATTTGGCAATCTTCAAAAGCAAATTATGCAAAAAGTTAAAATTCAAAATTATTTCGTCTCGTCTAGAAAATAGATAAATATGTCCTAAAGCCACACGGCAAGCCGCAATGCAGTAAATGCGGTAGTTCCTTCTAAATATGGTCACAACTGAGACACAGTTCGCAAAAACCATGTATCTCACGCTTGTTCTGGAACATTTATTTCTAAATCACATTCATGAATTTCTTTATGTAATATATTGTTGGGATCTGCAAGAATTAAGCTTTTTCAAGGTATATACCACTATTTTATATCCCAAGTAGAAGAGCCATCGCGGTTGCTCCAAAAGTACTGAAAACAGGGGGCTCGTGCCGTCGGAGTGGGAATGCCACCTTAAGTAGCAGCCGTATCTCGAGGATGGCCACCCATTTGCTCGACTGGCAATAAATCGACGATTTTGCTACACACCGCGCCAGACAGCTCGTCGGCATTCCGGATGAGATGTCTGGCCGAGATAACTGACCCGCGAAGCTTCCGTAGAAATTTTTTTGAATGATTTTCTTTTTTATTTGTGTCCCATTGTGACGGAGGGCTTGCGTATAGACAGCGTTATGTTCCGTGTTTCCTACAGAAGCGGCGTCACGCATTAAGAGGAAGCTTTAGCTCGGGACTATTCCGATGCCGGCTGCTCAAATACATGAAAAACGCAAGAATGATTTTATAACAAAACCACTGATCCGATTTGAATTAAATTTGTTGCATTTAAGAAAGAAAGGTACCGTGCTCAGCGATTGAAACACGATCTCGGACCACATGGCGGCCGGAACTTTTTTGAGCCACCGGTGGGAGCTGAGATGATGCATTCTTGTGTCACATGAAAGCAAGAAGCTTTTGATGCATCGTAACTGCATTCGGCCCCCTCAGCGATCACCAGTGGCACAGCCAGCGGCTATGACCATGCTGTTTGAGATCCCGTTTCAATATCTGAGCGCTGTACATCAAATGGATTGCAGAAAATAGAATTCGTTATAGGGCGTGCCAGTTGTTTACAAGAATTGCCGGAAGTCAATTATCTGAAAAAAAAAGTTCACGTACGCAGTTTACAAATCTGTAACTCAGCATCACAAAGAACTTTTTCGCATTTATATAAACTGCATCCTTCGAAGTATCTAGATCGGACAAATTTGATGTACGAATTTACGACTTATGTGAATTTGGAACATTGTTGGAAAATATTTTGATGATAACGATGCAAGGGTTTTTTTGGCGCCCGGGCCAGGGATGGCCAAATGCAAATGACGCATTCAGTTTAATTGAATACTGGGGTGTTATGTGCCAAAACAAAGCTTACATTATCAGGCACGCCGTAGTGGGGATCCCGGATAAATGTTTTTTACCACCAAGGGATCTTTAACGCGACCCCAATGAACGGTCAACGGGCGTTCTTGCGTTTCGGCCTCATCGTAATGCAGGCACCGCGGCACTGACCTCCTGTGATCTGCAACCTCGTGCTTTGCAATGCAATACCACAGCTGCTAGGCCAGCACGGCGGGTAAATTTCATATTAACATGTTAGTGGCGTATGTGAGGGTGGCATATAATATAAAATTTTTCTCCGCTTTAGATGAAATATTAGGTGCAGTCCGCAGAATTGCGCTATCGTTGTTAGTTGCTAAGGTACAGAGTTGTATACTGCGTCTTGTTCCTTGAAATTTTGCAATCGTTATGAATTTCTGTAAAAAAAGCGTGCTAGCCCTAATAAAAAATTCGCTTGCTCAAATCACCACACTTTAACTTGTTCCTTTATGTTCAACATACCAATTTCGGTGCAGTTGTTGCTCAGAGAAAATAATTGCCGATTCATTTCCCATGAAGGAGCCCTGAGCTAAACTTACCCCTTAAGTTCGATTTAGAATAACATATTTGCTCGTAGGATATGTTTGTAAAGCAGCTTGGGAAGGAAGAAGAGCGAAGAAAGGGAGAGGGCAGGAATGGTAATCATAAGAGCGTCTGGTTGACTAAAAATCACTAAATGCTTACTTCTGGAATTCTATAAGGGCTATAACAAATAATTTAGTAGATGCTACTACCGTGTGCAACAAAACTTTCAAGGCGCTACGCTACAAGGTATCTTACAGACGTCCTGTTCTTCTCTAATTATTCTTAGTGTATAAAACCGTCGTGGTTGCTCAGTGGCTATGGTGTTGGGCTGCTGAGCACGAGGTCGCGGGATCAAATCCCGGCCACGGCGGCCGCATTTCGATGGGGGCGAAATGCGAAAACACCCGTGTACTTAGATTTAGGTGCACGTTAAAGAACCCCAGGTGGTCAAAATTTCCGGAGTCCCCCACTACGGCGTGCCTCATAATCAGAATTCGTTTTGGCACGTAAAACCCCATAATTTTTTTGTATGGCTGAAGTATCTAAAAAATTGTGCAGCCTTTGTGCGACCTTACGGAAAGCAGCAAATTTCCAGCGAAGCTCATTCTGTGGAGCAGTAGCAGTAGGAATATTATTTGCCTGTAATATTTTCACGGGGATTCACGTGTACACGAGTGGGACGGAATCGTATATTTCAATACTTACAGGCTGCTGATACCACAGAATGGCTGACAGCATCTCACGAGAGACGTCTCGTCATCTTTCTATTCGCGTGGTAAAGCGGTCCTATAAGGGCATGCTCATACTTAATGCCCCGTAACAATATTAACACTCAGCTTAAAACTATGCGCGCAAATATTCTTGCTAAGTATGCACGCTTGAACCTCCTTACCTCCACGATGAAATCCTGTGTTACGTCTCGTTCTCCCAAGACGCCTTAAAATGTGAGTATAACGCCTGTATAAAGCCGTAAGTAACAAACTATAACAAAAATTTGCACGCACAATCTCCCCTAACTTGCGTCATTTCTAAAAAAAGAAAGGTGAATTTGCCGCCTGAATGGATGGATGGAAAAAACTTCCGGTTCTGTACAGGTGTCATGAGCCACAAAATGAAGAAAGAAAGAAAAAGAAAAAACAGAAGAAGAGAACAAGAAGACACGTGGAGTCGGTGACAGAAATAAAGAAAGAAGTTAGAAAATAAGAGCGGTCTCAAAGGAATGCAACATGAAAGCAAAAGAAGAAGCACAAAAGTGCACGCGCAGCTACGTGGCCAATGGGATAAGGGACACGTAGCCGAAGAGAGCAGTCCAGCTACGCTCTGGGACGCAGGCAGGCAGAAGGAGCTGGAGGCCGAACAGGACGGGTGAATCGCGGAGACGGCGGCAACCCAATGGAAGCTGTGCTTCAGCTGCCGCGGCCACGACCCGCGAGCTGAGCGAACGCCCCATCGGAAGCCGCAGCTACGGGCTGACGGCGCTGCTTCCCGGATTCCCTGTGGCTACGATCCGCAGGCTTGCGGAGTTGACCGGGCGCTCCAGGCGCTCAGGTCACCCCACCATCCTGACCTCCTGACCAGCTCAACCGAGGGCCGAACGTCGGACACAGCGACTTCGAGCCTACGACGCATCGGCGGGCCCAACGACGAGTCGCCGGAAGCCGCGACGACGAGGTGACGTGGCCACGTCGAGGGACTTAATGTAAATATTTGGACTTATGAAGTTTGAAATCTGAGGACTCTGGGGAATTTCTAGAATTTACTCGTGCTGTATATTGTTTGTTTCGTGCTGTTGTCTTTGCCGTTAGTTTTTTCAATTATAAATGTTTGTCCTAAACGTACGACTTGTCCCTGTCTGTCTTTAGTCCACCGAAATCCGTGACAATTTGGCGAGCCTGGCAGGCTCGCCAATATTTTGTCACGGTCTCAGGGTGGTAAACACGACGCAAGGAGCGTTTGGGTTAAGAAAAGCCTTTATGGGGCATGAACACAAGAAAAATACAAATATTAAGAAAACACGCGTTATCAAACCAATATCTAAACCCTAACACACAACAAACTATATACAAAGCTGGATAATTACAAACACTAACTTAAGTCCTCGCACACGACGTATAAACAGTTCAAAATATTTACATGAAGTCCCTTGACATGGCCACGTCACGTCGTCGTCGCTGCTTCCGGCGACACGTTGTTGGGCCCGCTGATGCGTCGTCGTAGAGTCGGCGTCGCTGATTCCGACGTTCGGCCCTCGGTTGAGCTGGTCAGGAGGTCAGGATGGTGGGGTGACCTGAGCGCCTGGAGCGCCCGGTCAACTCCGCAAGCCTGCGGATCGTAGCCACAGGGAATCCGGGAAGCAGCGCCGTCAGCCCGTAGCTGCGGCTTCCGATGGGGCGTTCGCTCAGCTCGCGGGTCGTGGCCGCGGCAGCTGAAGCACAGCTTCCATTGGGTTGCCGCCGTCTCCGCGATTCACCCGTCCTGTTCGGCCTCCAGCTCCTTCTGCCTGCCTGCGTCCCAGAGCGTAGCTGGACTGCTCTCTTCGGCTACGTGTCCCTTATCCCATTGGCCACGTAGCTGCGCGTGCACTTTTGTGCTTCTTCTTTTGCTTTCATGTTGCATTCCTTTGAGACCGCTCTTATTTTCTAACTTCTTCTTTCTTTATTTCTGTCACCGACTCCACGTGTCTTCTTGTTCTCTTCTTCTGTTTTTTCTTTTTCTTTCTTTCTTCATTTTGTGGCTCATGACAACAGGGTGTTGCCACCTTCCTGGCTAGTCCCATGTTGGGACCGGGAGCTCAAGCCTCCTAGCCCTATCACGGGCGTACTGGACAGGCAGGACTTGAGGGATATGATCGTGGGATTTAATCATTCCTGAAAACCAATCCCGGGAAGTGCCAGGGCAGAGCGATCCACACTCCCAGAGCATATGTTGAAGTGTGCACATCTCCTTTGCGCATGGTGGTTTGCATATAATATTCATGTCTCCAATGTTATACCATGCCTTCATTTGTGAAGGGGAATAATATAAATGTGCTTGTAATTGCCTAAGTGTAGCTGCTTGTGCAATATTTAGTCTAATGTGAGTTCGGCTGACCAAAGACAATGTGGATGCCTACTACATGCGTTGCATTACGAATGAAAATAGGTAAAAAACAGCTGTATTCACTAATTATCTGCACAGCTCGTAATTAACCAAAATAATGCTGAGTTGGCGCTGCGGGAAAGCACCTGTGAATTTCTTTTGCTAAGCTGCTGTCATAAGTATCCACCAATTGTACCACTTTCGCATGAATGCGTGATTTAAACTTAAAGTTAATGAATATTTTAAGTATCTACCCACAATTTCTTCTTTGAAAACAAACAAGGCTAAAGACCACGAAAGGTGAAACGTGGTAAGTATTAAAATGGTTTAAATTCCGGCGTCTTTTGAATTCTTATAAATCGCCCGCCGTGGTTGCTCACTGGCTATGGTGTTGGGCTGCTGAGACCGAGGTCGCGCGATCGAATCCAGCCCACGGCGGCCACATTTCGATGGGGGCGAAATGAAAAAAAACCCGTGTACTTAGATTTAGGTGCACGTTCAAGAACCCCAGGTGGCCCAAATCTCCGAAGTCCCCCACTACGGCGTGCCTCATAATCAGATTGTGGTTTGCCACGTAAATACCCATATTTTAAGAATTCTTATGAATCCATCTATTTTGATTTGTTTAACTGCGACTCAATCAAGTTAGGCTTCAATTTTGTAACGCGACACCATAGTGCGATTACGTAAAAATTACTCAGCGTTCATCTGTTCACTGATGATCGAGTTATCTACAGAGAGAAAATAATTGCAAAGTTCTCTCAAACATTCAAGCCGTAACTAATTGGTGTAACAAATGGCTCACAGAAATAAACGCTGAGCAATGCACTTGGAACGAATTTCTTGGACTTTATTCTGCATTCATTCATGAACCGTAGCGCAATTAAGGTATTATAGCGCGTAGAAACCACCAACATTGTTCCGTACATCACATCCGCAGGTGGTGAATTTCAAGGGACATAGGTTCTTCGAAAAAAAAAAAATTCAAAGTGATCCGACCTGGACAGGCACGGCCTAACTTTCAGTGGATGGACTTTACGCGAACAGATGTAATAAGGGGCCTGATTATGAAAACTTGAATGAAACAGGTTAAGGCGTAAGCTGCTCCGTCGTTCAATGAATGGGATCGCTCCAAGTTCATTTTTTTTCATTGCTGTTACACCTAAAGAGCGGCCGTATCTCCCTATGACATATCTTGCAATGATGGGTTGGATTTCTTTTCTAATGCATAAATAAGCACACCTCAATACGTATCCCCTAGAGGGCAACCTACTCATAATGTGGTAAAAAATATGTTTTATACGCTGCATCTTTTACGCCAGTGCCTACGTGTCTTGAACTTCGATGCAAGAGGCCGAGGGCACGCCCAGCACTTCTAAATTCGGTATTACCGTCTTCTGACCAAGAGCCATCTTCTGACAGCATAAGAGCTAAATAAGTGACTGATGAATATTCTTTTTTTATTTCTAAGCCACTTAACAAACGCTTATATCTGACCTTGCTAAACAGTCTAGAAAAGCTAACGTGTACACGATTGTTTATGTTTCGGGACGTCCAATTAGTGATACGCCATTTTTTATGCGCTTCAGGTCGGCCATCATTGAAAGACAATCTGTCTGATCAGATATCCTTGCATACAATACACAATCATCCGCAAACATGCGTTTCTTGGTTTCCATAGCATCAGAATTATGATTAATAAAAAAACTTCCACCTGATTTCACCCTGTGAAAGTGGATGTACAGGGAAGCTGTTGCTGACGTCACACAAGCGTCACCACCACAAGGCGTCCCACCGTCGAGATCAATGTAGCCTACACGACCTCGTTTCGTGCCCTTTCCGTTGGTGCTTCGACGTCGCGTTGTACGATACGCTTTCGCGTAGCCCGAGTTCAGGAAGTGAATGTCACACATGTTTTAATGGTATTGCCCTGATGTCGATTATGGTCGCAGAAAAAAACTAGGCGGCCGATGCAACCGACAGAGCATGGTACTGTGAGGTGAGGTGGCCAATACGGCCCTAACCCGATCACCTCTCTGCAACAATTTAATGGTTAATAAATGTTTGTCACTACCATCACCACTCATGAAATACAGATACATCGTGTGCACACGTTCGTCACGCGCGCACGCAGGTGTGCCGGAGTGTAGCATATATCTTCGTTCTAGTAAACCCTCTGCCTTGCGCAAGTGGGTAATTGAACTACTTCAATTTCTCGATGTAAAATGCGTCACAAATTTTTTAAAGTACGACTTAAACACAACCTGCAGCATCGGACTTTATTTTGAAGAGACGAGAAAACATATTTCCGTTACGCGGAACTCAAAACAACACTAGCTCTAGAGACAAAAAAATCCACGCCATCTCCACGAAGTGAATGCTGATGAGTGGGGCGAACCTCCAACGCTTATCGGTAAAACCGTGAAACATTCGCCTACACATCATATAAAGACGTGACACGTTGGTACAGGGTGAATGTATGTAAACTTATATACACAATGTTTATTATTTACATATCGATGCAATTATGTACACTAATATACACAAGATGTAATCGTTTACATATCGATGCAATTTTACCATTGATGGTAAAACTTATACTTGGGATACTGATTCGCAGGACGTAGTAAAAGTACGGCGCTCGTGATACGCCCAAAAAGAAAGAAAAAATAAGCCTCGCTATGCCCGTGATCTTGTTTTGCTGATTATAAACTGCCATAGCGTGAAGAATAAATTTGATGACCTGGATAGCCTTATCAAATCAGTAAACGCTGACATAGTCATTGTGTCAGAATCTTGGCTTGATGGAACAGTTTTGAACTCTGAGATGTTCCCGTATAATTTTCAGGCATATCGGAAAGACCGGTCAAAACATGGTGGCGGTGTTTGAATTCTTGTGAAGGATTCCCTTGTGTCTGAAGAAATTTTTATGGATAACAATGAAACTGAATCTGTTTGGTGTCGCATAGTGCACAGTGACCATTCTAGTTCTGTTGTTGGTGTTTTTTATCGTCCTCCGGTGTTTTTGAGCAAAGAGTTATGCATCAGCTGAAAAAGATTGTGTCGCTCTTGCGGGTGACTTTAATTTGCCAGACGCTGAGTGGAATAACGGCACCTGTGTTTTAAAAACTAACTCAGCTACATATTGTGAATTGAAAACGTTTGCTGACGTGCTTGGCCTCATGCAGTACGTTTCAAGGCCTAAGCTAGGTAACAACATTCTGGATTTATTGTTCTGTAATACCCCTGATGTTATTACAGAAACAGATGTTATTCCTGGCATTAACGACCACAACGCTGTCGTCGCTAAGCTATCTAAAGCTACTATTAAAGCAGATACATGCGAGTCGAGGAGAATCTTCTTTTACAACAAAGCCAACTACGATGCAATATCAACGCAACTAGAAAATCAGTTCCTGTCGGTCAAATGTAGTGCAGACGAAACAAGCGTCGATCAGTTATGGGTAATGTTTAAAGAGCGCATTA